>NW_024412391.1:77333048-77540304 GCF_014898765.1 Herpailurus yagouaroundi
ACACACACACACACACACACACACACACACACACACACACACACACAGTATGAGACAGAGAGAGAGACTTAGAGAGAGGTAGATTGATTGATTATAAGGAATTGGCTCATGTGATTATGAAGACTGACAATTCCCAGTATATCCACAGTTAAGTCAGCTAACTGATGACCCAGGAGAGCTGATGGTATAGTTCCAGTCTGAAGGCCAGCAGGCCTGAGAGCCAAGAGGAGCCAGTGTTTCAGTTTGAATCCAAAGGCAGGGAAAAACTGGTGTCTCATTTCAGAGGCAGTCAGGCGGGAGGCATTCTCCCTTACTTGGGAGAGAGTCAGCTTTTTGCTGTCTTCAAGCCTTCACCTAATTGGATGAGGCCCACCTGCATTAGGGAGGGTGATATGCTTTACTCACCCTAACTATTTGAATGTTAATCTCTTCCAAAAAAACCCTCACAGATACAGCTAAAATAATATTTGACCAAACATCTAGGCACCCGGTGGACCAGTCAAGTTGACACATAAATGTAACTATCACACACATTAGGAACCTCTATCCATAATTAACAGACATTGTAAGTACAACCATTTTAGCCTACAGCTATATCCTTGAAAAATATTTTAAATCATTTTAAATAATTTCTTTTTAAATATACTTACAGCACTTTTTATTATGTTGTGGTAGATTTTTGGCTGTGTGATCACTACCTACCTCATCCATTAGGAGACTCATTTCACTTAAAGTGTTATTTTTTCCCAAAATATGCCCTGTTTTGTTCTGAAATACATTCTTGCTTATAATTAATCTAAATTACAAAATGTTCCTAGTTTATTGAGTAACATTTTCATTCTGACACTGAAACTGTTGTGAAAGGAATCTGTTTTTGTTTAATTTAAAAGTTATATGTTAAATAGTTTGGCAGTGTGCAACCTATGCTTGCTTGATTCAAAATAGTATGAGCCCTGTAGAAAGTCAGGTTGCTGAGTCCATTGTCCATCAACATCTAAGAGAGTTTAGCTGCTAATGACTGACATTACCATAGACCTCCAGTATCAAAAGACAGCTTAGAAGTTTAGTTAGAGTAAGAGATTTTCTTTGTTGGGAGAATTAAATTGACTCTTTTGCTCGAGAGGGGAGGTTTTCATCTAAGATGAGAATTGTTTCAGGCTGTTTTAGGAGAGAAAATTGCTCTATTTGAGAACTAAGGGAAATGTAAAGGTGGTAGATTAAGTAGTTCATAGTAAATTAGTCATAAATGGCATTCATGTGCCATCCACCTCAAAATATCTTTAAATGGGGTGATCAGAAATAAGAGCACAGGGCGCCTGGGTGGCTCAGTCGGTTGTGTCTGACTTTGGCCAGGTCAAGATCTTCCAGTTCTTGAGTTTGAGCCCCACCTTGGGCTCTCTGCCATCAGCTTGGAGCTGTCTTTGGATCCTGTCTTCCTCTTTCACTGCCCCCCACACCAACCCCATGCACATGTGCTCAAAAATAAACATAAAAAAAAGAAGAGCTCATTCAGTCAAGGAAAATCACAGTACACATTTTTGTACTAAGAATATTTATTTTTTCCTTTTCTTTGTTACATTTGATATCTTGATGTATTTGGTTGATGGGTGAGTCAACTGATTTTCTTATTTTTTAAAGTTAAGTATTTCTGTGGCACTTCCTACAGTTATTAATATCAAACTTAAAAGTTCATGTCCAACTTAGTCCTGCAACGTAAACATTGCTGAATTTAATAAAAAAAAATCAGTATTAACAATAAAAACGTCTAGGTTGTTTTGGCTTCTTAGAACATTTCAGTCGTATGTACTGTCTCTGGTGACTATTAAATAGGTTGGGCTCAAAGAATACCAACAAGAAATAATTATTTTTTTCTCATTTACCCCACCTCATGACTGTTTTTTGTTTGTTTGTTTGGTTTTGTTTTAATATATCAGAATAGTCTCATTTTCAGGTATAAAAAAATGTATGTTTGCAATTTAAATTTTAACATTGCTTCCAATAGAAAGGTTCTCCTATCATCTTTTGAGCTCAGGTCGACCAGGAACTCTGGAAACCAATAATGAGAGAGATTAGTGTGGTCCCTTTCATTGTTTTGTTTGCTCCACCTCTCCCAACCCCCCACCTACTCTGTCTCATCAGAGGTCAGGGCAAGGGAGGAGGAGGAACATGAATAAAGGAACAAAGCCCTGTTTCTTTAGTTCTTTTAAATCTGCCCATATGTGCCCTGTTTATGTCAGGCATTCAGATGCTGTCTTTCTGTCATGGATCACATTTGTATCTTCTTCAGACACACTCTTGTTTCCTCACCACCTTTTGCATACACCACCATGTTGATTGCAGCATGTCCTGACAGTGGCAGTGTGCTCTAAACCTGACCACTTGTAATTCTGCCATCAGCTCCTGCCCACTGCACTACCCCTTCCAGGTTCTTTGTGTTACTGTCCCCTAGGCCCAGCAGGCAGCCCCCTTGAGCAAAATCGTTTCCAGAGCGCTGTCACTGGCTTTCTGCTTGAGTTAGCTACTTGGCCTTGGAAAACTTCATGTGGTCTTCCTTGACCCATCCTGTTGCAGAAATGCAACTGCATCTCTTTTGTTCAAATATCATAGGCAGCTCCACCCAAGCTCCCACCTTCAGAATTCTCTGACAAAAGGTAGGCATAAGTCCTTATCTTTATGAATACCCTCAGGCTCATGGGAAAACTTTTCCAGTTGTTCCCAGAACTCTCTCATACTTTGCTTCTGGGCTGCACACTTGAAACTATGACTGTTGGAAGAATTCAGCAAGCAACTATTCTGTGACCCTTGTGAGGGACCACTTCCTTGCAAGTAGCGCAGTCTAAGGGGGAAGTTGAGATGATACTTCATTGTCCCCTAAGATTCCCTTCAAAGAATCTTTGGTTGTGGATCTCTTTTCACATTATTTAGTCTTTGCATTTAGGCTACTGGAACTGATGATCTTTGGACTGGCTTTACCATGGATATGACTGATAACTTCTTTTCCATTGTCCTTAGCTTTGAAGCTTTAGCTACATTCCAGGAAAACAGGAAAAGTCCCACCTCACACTTAGTTACATTCATTAAAGGCTCACATTGAACTCTACGAGGAAGAGTGATATTTATCATCCCAGTTAAATGTGAGGAAACTGAAGCATAAAGAGTGTCATTACCTGCCCAAGGTCACTCAACTTGCCCAAGGTCACTGAGTCCTAAGTGACTGCCTAACTTTTATCTGCTCTACATGTTGCTAAAACAGAATAGGACAGAGTCTAGAGGATTAATGAACCAATCCCTGTCATAGGTGCCTCCAACTGTAAAGCAGACAGTTCTAATACTCAAATGTTTTACTTTTCCAGTTCTGTTTTCCTTTCCAAAGCTTCAGAGTTTTTGATAGAAATGGCATTCATTTTTTCCCATCTTAGAATGGTTCAAATACTTCAAATTTAATTGCTAATTTTCATGCTGAAATCATAAGCATTTTAGTAGTGTTAAAATATTTCTTATTCAGCTGTCTCAGTACTGCATAGCATACACCACTGGCAACCATAAAAATACTACAGTAGCACTGTGTTAAAAGAGAAGGAGTATCAAATTCTACAAATGACAAAGAATACAAATTCCCCTAACAGTGTTTTTATGCTTTCTGAATTTTTAAACAAATATTTTTTTACGAACTTGAAAGTTTATTGCATTATTGCTTTATATGAATTTTTTTTTTCTCAGAAATCAAACATTTCTTATTTGTCTTCTTTCTTCCCCCTAGGAAATTATTTAGTCTTACTGCTATAGTGACATAAATCTGCTATTTGCTTACACTCAGTACCATCCTGATACATTATAAATAGTGCATTTCTAAAATGTATCTACTTGTAAAATGTAAACTTGAGAATTTGGCTCCAAAGTACAGTCTTATCTCAGGTGTTTTGTTCTATTATGCTCATGTGGAGCTTATATTTAGTATTACTTGAGTTGCAGATTTATTTCATCTTGCCTAGCAGCATCAGCTATTTCCTTCTGCTGGTTCCAATTATTATGATTATTTCCAGCCTGAGTGAAGTTTGGCAAAAGCAAATATAGAAAGGGAAAGAAAAGAATAGGCTATTCCCTCTAGCTAACATTCAAGCTTATCAGTCTTTATTTAACCTCAGAAACTATTTATTAAATATTTGGAGTTAGCGATTTAATATTGATTTTGGTCTTCCTCGGTGTTGCAGACATAAACCCAAGTCTGTTCAGGGCACAGTTTAACACTATGACATAGTATGAAAGATGCCATTTCCTTACCCCTGATAGATTGAGCCATTGTCCTTTTCTATTACCGAAGCTAAAGTGAAGATGGACTTGTATTTGTTGAGTTCCTGTGATATTCCTTGCACACGTGATATATAGAGAAGTAGAGGTTATAAGCACATATGGGTTACTGCCTACAGTATGAACAGTATTTATAGTTAGATCCCCATTACATACTTGGGTGATTTTGGAAACTGTTAGGTACTTTTCTTGTCATTCATGCCTGAGGCCCCAGACAGTTGTATGTTGAGATTGTGGAATGACAACCGAGTAGGAGTCAAGAAACTAGTTCACATAGGCTGCTTTTTTTTCCTCCATGTTTCTTCAGTAGCTTTATGGTAACACACACACACACACACACACACACACACACACACACACACACACTCCAGAACCCAGTTCTTCCTCTATTCTCAAGGACGCAAAGCATTTGATAAGAACGTCTAAAAAATTGACTCATCCTAATACATTTGCTGTGAAGCTTTTATATAAATTTGAGAATTTAGCACGGGGGGAGACAAAGGCATCATATTGGGTGCTGACTTTGTGCACTTGCTTCTTTGTCATTTGTTTCCATATAGTACTAATTGCCAATGCTAACACAAAATTCTACAAAGCCTTATTTTACCACTATGAAGTAGAGAAATGACTAAAGGCAGAAGACTGATTTATAACTCTTATTTTTAAAAAAGCATTAAACTTGAAACAACAAAACAAAATAGCAAAACAAAAATGTCGTTAAGTGTGAAAATAACCATTAAGGCTAATTCCTGAAACTTCTTCATTTGGTGGACTTTGTGACTACCAATCTTATTCAATAAGATTATTTTATTCTTGCTATTATTAGAGAAAAGTCAATTCTAATATATAGAATTCTAATGTATATGAAAAATATAAGATTCTCTGATAAACTTACACAACCATTTTCTTCAACTTATATTTTGCCTTGTTGCTAACTTCAGAAGAACAACACACAACTCTGTAGAAGATAGGGAGCTGAAAATCTTTTTCCACAACGTTGTACATTTTGCTAAGAAATACAGAGAAATCAAACCGTTGCTTTTTCATTTATTGACTTGTCAATGAGGCTTATAGTACAATGTTTATGTTCAAGATTTATTATATATTGAAACAATTTGATTTAATTCAAACACAGTAAAATAGATTGAAAGCTGTTCTGCTGAATAACTTTTTTTTTAAATTTTTTCAACGTTTTTTATTTATTTTTGGGACAGAGAGAGACAGAGCATGAACGGGGGAGGGGCAGAGAGAGAGGGAGACACAGAATCGGAAACAGGCTCCAGGCTCCAAGCCATCAGCCCAGAGCCTGACGCGGGGCTCGAACTCATGGACCGCGAGATCGTGACCTGGCTGAAGTCGGACGCTTAACCGACTGCGCCACCCAGCCGCCCCAGAATAACTTTTTTTTAATAAAAAGTGGGAAGCGGGGTGCCTGGCTGGCTCAGTTGGAGGAGTGTGTGACTCTTGATCTTGGGGTCGTGAGTTTGAGCCCCATATTGGTTGTAGAGATTACTTAAAAATAAAATCTTTATATAAAAAAAGGTAAGGAATGACTTTTGTGGATGGAAAAATATATACTTAATTTATGAAGCATTGCAGATGTGGATTTGGTATAAGGGATATTTACATAGACTTGTATGGTATATGAAGAACTTATAACAGGTCACTTCTCTTATATAGCTACACATAGTCTACTTTTACATTATTTTCATAACTGATAAGTGAGGCATGTTTATAAGGGCTTTATATAAAACATACCCAAAATGTTATCTAAATATTAACTATTGGAAAATACAAAAAACTGGATGTTTATGTGTTCTTAAAAGTAAGCTTTTCAAAGGACATGACTTGGGCAAATGGAAGCAATGGCAATTATGCATTTTCAGTAGGATATTAGCTGATTTGTCATTGAATATAATTTAGCAAAAATGTGTAGAAAATACAGATGTATTTTCACTTCCATGTTCATTTTGCTTAGCACTCAGTTTTGGAGGATTTTACTGACTATTCCTCGATCAACAGGAAATGTGAAGATGGTGATGATTATACTAATTTCAAATTTTAAAATTTGACATTCAGTGATAAATCTAGGCATTCTTTACCCTCCTTGTATATTTATAGCCTGCCAAGAATAAGGATAGGCCAGCCTGTTAGTAAACAATATTATAAATCATTTGATACTATCAAATAAACACCACTATGACAAGATGGTAATTCTTGGCAGTGGTCACAGAGAGTACAAGCCACTGTATTTATGTAACGTATTTAAGGTGGAATGGCTTCAAGATGAATGGTTTATAGAAGTATGATTTCATTTTAATCTTACCTGTCTGTTTCTACAGATATTCAAATTATTTGTATTTTCCCCTGAAGAAAAGGCTTCTTTATGAATGATAAAGGCAGATTTCTTTGCCTATTTGAGCTTAGTGAATTCATACAGACATACGCTCGGACCTGCCAAATTTTCAATTTGACAACTGCCAAGTTTTTATCCAGTCCTCTCTGACTGGATCCAGGTCCATGTTTTCCAATTGCTCTCTGTATATTTCCATATGTATGCTCTGCTTCTTTCTTTAAAAATCTAAGAGTCAACTTAATTTCCATTTTTGTAAGCTATGCCTGATTTTCCAGTTTCTTCTAATGATACCATTGACCCCTAGTTCACTTGAAATGGAAAGCTGGAAATCCATGCCCTCCCTTCTCTTTTATCAGACTCTTTAATTTGTTTAATTCTGTCAGTTAAGTCTTGGTAGTATTTCTTGTCCTTGTTCTCTGCTTTTTCTTAACACTCTATAGATGTCCCTTTATTTCTAATGTCTGTACTAATGCCATAGCTTCATATCTAGTTTCCTGCTGACAGTCTTTCCCCTGCCTAACCCATGCAGTAAATGACTACCAAGTTAATCAGCCTAAAACAGCACTCAATATTGTATTCTTCCTTCTACTCTTTTTTTTTCCATTGAAAAAACTCTAAATGCTTCACCTGACATTCCAAACTCCCCACTAACAACTTTCTACATGTATTTGATACCATCATCCTATGTATACACTGCATCTCAGGCATGCTGAACTAGTTTGGTTTTGTCTCCATCCTTTTGTTCATTCCTCAGCCAAGAATATTGTCCTGTCAGTTTTGCCTCCTGAAATTCTGCCTGGCTCTAATGTCACCTACTTCTTGTATGATTTGATTCTCTAATTAGAAGCAGTGTTACCTTTATTCTTTTTTTTTTTAATGTTTATTTTATTATTGACAGAGAGAGACAGAGCATGAGCATGGGAGGGGCAGAGAGAAGGGGAGACACAGAATCAAAAGCAAGCTCCAGGCTCTGAGCTGTCAGCACAGAGCCCGATGTGGGGCTCGAACTCACAAACCGCGAGATCATGACCTGAGCCAAAGTCAGACGCTTAACCAACTGAGGCACCCAGGCTCCAGTAACCTCTATACTTACTTGCTTCTGTCTTAGGGTACTTATAGCGAACCACCTTGCAAAATCATTATTTATATGTATACCATCTACCTACTGCTCCATAGAGTAATTAGGTGTGGGGATTTAAGTTTAAATATCTTCATGGCCCTGTTCATTATTGCCCTCACAGAGTAGGTACTCAATAAATATTTATTGAATAAAGAAGTTATCTGTTTCAAGACAGGAATGAATTTTTGTGTTCTCAGACTGCTCATTTACATTCCATATTGTGTGGAATGCATTTCTGTCAGATGACAAAGTATATCAATATTTATTTATTTGTTAATGTTTCCATAATAAAGACTTACAATGAGAAGATAGTGGAATTTGGTCGAAGTAAAATCTTTCTTTTTGTGTGTGGTATTAAAACTAACTGCAGAACTATAGAGGTATTCAAACTAAAGTTACCTAATTTTCAAAAATACTTAACACAATTGTGTAATCTGAGTAGCAGAGAAAATGGGAAGACAGTTTTAATCAAGGTAGAGGAGAGTAGATTTATTGCATTTGCAACTTAAGATATCATTAACAGGGCACCTGGGTGGCTCAGTTGGCTAAGTGTTCGACTCTTGATTTCAGTTCATGATCTCGCAGTTCATGGGTTTGAGCCCTGTGCCAGGCTGCATGCTGACAGTGCGGAACCTGCTTGGGATTCTCTGTCTCCCTCTCTCTCTCTGCCCCTTCCCTGCTCACTCATTCTCTCTCTCTCTCTCTCTCTCTCTCTCTCTCTCTCTCTCTCAAAATATAGTATCTCTCTCTCTCTCTCAAAATATAGTATGTATTATATTTAATATAATATATAATCAGAACGTGAGCTACCACCGTGGTCATCCTTTTAGAAAAGACTGCTGTGATGTGTTGTTTAGAAAAGGCGAATAATAAATAGTAACCATAATTCATAGTCTTGAGAAATGTAGGTATGAACTGAAGTTACTGTCCTCAGTAGTTTTCAAGTCATTCTCAAAAGATTAGTTCCCTTTGTTTCTGGTAACAGAGGGTCACATAGATTACTAAAGGCTTAAGGAAATTCAGAAATACGATAATAACATAAACTTTAAAGCTTTTAAATCTTGGTTAGTAGCAATAAACAAAGAAGACTAGCTACAAAGGAAGGGAAAGAACCGCCTTGCAGTTCTGTGAAGAATTAGGTAAGAAAATGAAACATGTAGTTGCCAGCAGGTGTTCATAGATTTAGTTAACAAGAGTGCACAATATCTGGTTAGGTCGGTCCCAAGATAAATATCAAATGTTAAAACACTGTCTCTAATCTCTGCACGTGTGAGACAGAACCCTAACTGTTGCATTTTCCCCCACTTCAGGGCAAATTGAAGAACATTTTGCTTATAAAGCCCATGAAGGGGCACTGAATAAAATGTCAATGGGGACTCCTTTTGGCTCTCATTAAAAGAAGATGATTCATTTTGTGTATGCACTTGCTATACTTCATGCTCTGCCTTCTAGTTCCTGAGTTAAATAAAAATCACCAGAAGTAAAATAAAAAAATACAAAAAAAACCACCCAAACTATATATAATTAACATACACTGGGCACTGGGATTTCCCTTAATGTCTAGGTCTGTAGTTCAATAATAATTTCTTTCCAAAGAGTAAATTCTAAGGGGAACTCATTTCAAACCTAAAGTGTGAAGAGTTCAGCTCTCTGACATTGTGCATCCTGGTTAGTTTGACAAACTTCTGGAAAGAGAATATAAATGCCCAATTTTCTTGGACAATTCTAGTTACATATGCAGTAATTTTTCAAAAAAGTACAGTTTAACAGATAAATAACCAATGTCTTCTATTGAATTCAAGAGGGAAGATAGTTGGAAGCTGTGGGAAAATGAAAACCTTCCTAGTTTAATAATTTCTATCTGAGAGAAAATCATTTTTTATCTTTGCTTTAGGTCACAGTTATAGATTACAGTGACAATCCTTTAGGCAGGTCTGAGAATTTCTTCCATGAAGATGCCAAGGAGAATGAGGAGGAACATGGGAGGAGAGAGAAGAGGGGTGGAAGAAAATGGGAAGGAGATTTTGAATTGGTCCAGAACATGAGTTTTTGATCTAATGATCTGTGCATTCATCTTTGGAAAGTGTTCAGTCAACCATATTGTTAGAATAATAATTTTATTCCCATATTTTATTCCCAATATTTCCCGTACTGGAGTTCTATGATTGTGGAAGTTTAGAGTATAGTTACCAGGAGTTGAGCAGGCAGCTCCATAACAAAAACTACAACCACTCTCAGTTTGAGGTCAAGACAAAGCGCTTAATGTTTTTGAGAAAGATTCAATTAGATTCTGTTAAACACAATAGATTAAACAATCATTTGTATGTTTGTTTGAAAAGATTCTTTCTTTAAAACAATACAGTGTCCTTCATTCAAGTCCAAACACTGAGTTTCCTGGTGCAGCTTTTTGTTGCTGTTGTTAAATAATCTGCACAATGCTTTTATAGTGCAGAGAGGCAAATAGTCATTGGAGTCTTTATCCAAGGGCTGTAGTGTTCTCTCTCTCTCTCTCTCTCTCTCCCTCTCCCTCTCTTTCTCTCTCTCTCTCTCTCATGTCTGTGTGTGATTTGTCAACATGTTCCCAAGCAGACATCACAGGACACAGGATTATAACAAATGTTATCAGGTTAATTTCCAGTCATATAACTCAAACAAGATTAGACTCAGGCAGTTACAGTTATATAATCAAAAAATATTTATATACCTCATTTTCTATAATACTATTCTGACTAATCTAATATATATATTTGACTTTAGGACATTAGTGTTCTATTTGCTTGAAAGTACCAGAGACACCTGTTAATTTTGACTAAGGTTGATTTCTCTTGCACGCAGCTATTCGGGGCTGGGGTAGAAGCTTAATATTTATCTAGAACCCAGAATGTTCCAATTCTTGGTTCTTCTACCCCCATGAGTAGTTCTAATCCTAGTGACCCAGCCACCACGTGCACATTTGAAATAGTAGGAGAAATGAGAGAAAGAAGGGGCACATTTGGCCATATTTTAGTGAAAGTTTCTGAAAGGGAGGACAAGACTACTGTTTATATCCTAGTAGCCAGAACTTAGTTTGCACTTAGTTGCAAATATTGCTTTATTCTAGATTTTAAAAAGTCAAGAATTCCAGAAGGCATGAATAGAAATAAATATGTAAATATAATGTTATTCTATTTACTTTATATCATATGAGACTGTGGCATGAGGAATGAAATGATTTGCATAATCCAGCCAGATTTTAAAGTATTATTTAAAAATTCCTTCCCTAATAATTCTAGGCTATGTGATTCTGCCATTATTTCTGTTCTGGGAGAGGAGACTCCACATTTCTACTGCATATTGCCATTAATTATGTGACCTCAGATTTTTTTGTGTGGGAAATAGGTCACTGGATTACGTGATTTCTAAAATTCTGTGATTTATTGAATATCTCTAATGTGCAAACTGAGTAACTTTTTGAAGAAAAGCAATATTTTATGTTGATATTTCCAATGTCTTGGACATGGCTTGTTGGGATTGAAAAATTATAGTTAAATGAATATGCATAGTGAAGATAATTATCTGAACCAAATAGACACCTCTCCTAACTCCTAATTCTACACCGTTACTTTCTTTGTACCTCTGTATAATAATGTGCATTACTTATGATATTTTCAAGATCAAGTGAAATCCAAATCAAGCAGTCATAAACTATAAGGATATCTGTGATTTATCCAACAGGAAGTCTAAAGATAGGGTAGGCACCAGGATTGGTTGATTGAGTGACTAAAAATAAAACTTCTTTCCATTTCTCTGCGATGTCATCTTCAATGATGGCATTATCCAAAATAGATATTGAAAGAAATAATATCAAGTATATAGTATAATCATATGTATCTAAATATGTTTCCAATTATTTCTTAAAAGGCTCTTCTCCCCACAAAAGCTGTTCTTAGATGATGTCCATAACTAATTTATACCCTCCATTCAGTACACATAACAGAGATTTAGTATTACATCTTGGAATTATTTCTGATCAGGTAAAATTTATAAAGTATATTTCATTAGTTAATATTGTGAAACTAGGAGACAATTTTGAAGTCAGACAGATCTGAGTTTGGATGTTGGATAACTTACTGGTTCTAAGTGGCTGTGTCCTCATTCCTAAAACAGAAATCTTAGTGCCTAGTTCCTAGTGGTATTAAAAATTGAAGGTGATAATCTGTTTTAAAATAATATAGTTTCTTGTTGGTCATGTACAATCATGAAGCAAAACGCTTCTGAAGATACTTACTAAAATGTGGAAATACATGTATATTTATGTATGTCTTTATATTTGGTTCCTAGAAAGTACTATAATGTTGGGAGAGATTATAGTTATAACCAAAAAGTTTATTTGATATCAGTATAACATATCATTGTGAATTTATTTACCTGTCTTTTTTTTCTTCTCTATTTTATATCTTTCCAATATTTTTAAAAACTTATCACAGTAAGTCAAACTTTAAAAGCTTCCCTGATATATAAGAAGTTGGCTCTGATATGGAAGAAAATAATTCTGTGTGCCAAGAATACCCTACCTTTTGTTTTAGCATTATACAGGTTTCTGTGTCTACCTTGGCATTCTGTATTTATTGCTATTGGGCAGTTCCAAGTTTAATTTCTGATTGAGCCTTCACAGAGTCAGGCTGCATTTTTACATCCTGGGAATCTGGCCTTATTACCCTTGAACAAAATCTGTAGTAGAAAAACCTTCCTAAATAAGATCAAGCAAGCCAGAACAAAACCTCCCAAAAAAACAAAACAAAAAAAAAAAAAAAAAGAGAAAAAGCAAAGTTTATTGATTTACGTCTTACTGTTTGAAATTGTACAAAGCCATGAATCCAGCTGAACTTCGTTTTATTGTGTTATGTCAGTGTGAAGGGCTTAAGATGGCTTCAGTTTATCACTATTACTTTTTTACTATCATAGAAACAAATGTGTATTTCTGTCATTTTGCATGTTTGTTGCTCATATAGTTTACATTTTTTATTGTGCTTTTTTTATTGTGTGCTATAATTAAACCACATAAAATATCCAAATTGTTTTTTGGGGAAATAGCATATAAAATATTTTGTAGCTAAATATATATCTGATATATATGATCACCTCAAAGCATACCTCATGATTTGGTTTTGGATTAGGACACCAAAACAAAACAAAATATTCTGCTCTGATAAGCACAGAGGAAATTATTTAGGGAAGGACAAAGGGAGCTAATTTGGGTGATAGAATTGAGCTGGAAGTGTGGAACATGGGTTTAAATAATTCCACTTTATTCCCTACAGGGTCATGTAGTATTTATTAGCATATCATCGCCGACTAATATTGCAGTTATGTTACTATTTCAGAATTGCCCAAAGTTATTTCCTTTAGCATGACTAGTCCTGTGAGGCTGCTTTGTACTTCAGCATCATTCTTCAGATACTGCATTTGAGCACAGCTGGCTTATGTACTGCAGTGGAAACAAATAGGCCAGGCTTGGAACAATGAAACACTCCCATCAGTTTGAGTCTCAGTAAAGGAAGGCTGTGTGAATTCAAATAGAAATGTAAGAACAAGAGGACACTAGTATAGAAGCCACAAATTATAGAATCATCATATTGAAAATGTATAAATGACACACCTACTTATTAGTTGTGAAAACATGTGTCTTTCATCTTTTGGCACTCGAGCACATAGCCATTCAAACTATCTAAATGTTTTAGTCTGTGTTGTGAATGTTTTCAAGTACACGTCTTTCATAGCATGTGGTATAACTTTCTTTTATAACATATTCTTCAGACTAGAGCCCACTTTGTGTATGGGGACAACTGTATTGCCATGAAATAGAACCACTTATACAAGTAGATAATGTGATAGGCAGAAGATAAGCAAAATGCCACAAATGTTCATGTAGTTTTTCAGATTACACCGGATCCTGACAATCGCTAATAATGATGAAAACTTCCTGTCAGAGATGTTAGCTGATACCTCCCATGATTTCTTTCATTGTTGTTAATGAAAGTATTTTAAACACCAGATAGAACTATCATGGTGGTACTGCTCTATCTGATTGAAGTTTTTTGAAGTCTCAAATTTGATATTTAATCAAACAATTAATTTTATCTATCAAAAATTAATTCTCTCTGGTCCCCAGCTTTTCATAAATGAAAAACAATCTGACCATTCAAAAATAGGTGTTACTTTTGGTCCATTAGAATAAAAACAATAGCAAAAAATAACAAAAAGCAAAAAATGACTGATATTATTAGACCTCAGATCTCCAAAATAACTATAAAGTATATCATGTCAGGGACCAGATTGAATGCATTCATTTTTTAATTAATCATATTGTAAATACCTGATGAAATAGCAGTGATGGGATGCCTTGTAAGTTCCGGGCTCAAAATCTTATGCTGAGGTATTGTATTATCTCCTGCATATTTTTTTTTAATTTTTTTTTTTTAACATTTATTTATTTCTGAGACAGAGAGAGAGACAGAGCATGAACGGGGGAGGGGCAGAGAGAGAGGGAGACACAGAATCAGAAACAGGCTCCAGGCTCTGAGCCATCAGCCCAGAGCCTGACGCGGGGCTCGAACTCACGGACCGCGAGATCGTGACCTGGCTGAAGTCGGACGCTTAACCGACTGTGCCACCCAGGCGCCCCATCTCCTGCATATTTTGAAAAACACCCTAAATGCATATATCTGTCCAACTATCTAGATATCAGTAATAAAGCTACAAGTTATTTTTTTTAATCTGGATGGGATATATCCCACAATTCCAGCAATATAAATTATCTCTTTTAGAGTTAATTTTCACCTATACTGATTATTTAATTAGTGTTTAATTAATTGTTACTAATTAATTAATTAGTATTTTGGTATTAGTAGTGTATCAACTGTGGTGATTATATTTTCTAAACTAAAAACTTTACTAAACTTTAATAAATTACTACTTCTTACTGTGCCAAAATGGAAAAAAAAAGGAACATCTTAACCTCAATTTATGAAAACAATCTGGTTTATTTAGGGTCCAGTTGAGCAGAGATTGCTTTAATGAGACTAGAAAGAAGGGTTTGAGTCCCATGTGGGCCAGTTAGACTGCTCTCTTTCTGGGACCTTTTTCTGGGCATATATGTGCTGATGAGCAGAATGGGTAGATAAGAGAAAAACAGTCCACTAGGTGATGGCTCAGGGTTGTCAGCATCACAGATTGGTTACTGGGTTACTTAAATATTTGTTGTGTTAGCTGAAGTACAAATTTTCAAAAGAATGTTTAAAGTCTAAATTTATTTTGATGCGTTCTCTGAAATAGTATATCATTTTGCACATACAGCATTATTGTGTAAGACTTTGGTTTGTCAAAAGCTGTACTTTTACTTAATAAAGAGAAACATCTGCTACATATATAAAAATGCATATGGTATGAGTGATGGAGTTTTATACCTATCACCCAGTATCACAGATTTGAAACTTTACATCTATCATGAGTGACACATTGATATACTTACTATGATTTAAAACAATGCCCATTCCAGTGTACATATAGTATTATCATATGTGTGTATGCATGCATGTACACGGGTCCATTTGTGTCTGTTTTTCAACCTCTCTCTAGATAAGGGCTCATAATTTTAATTATAAGGAAATCTCTTATTGTCTCTTCAATCCACCATTGTTCCACATAGTACAATATTCCAAATCCACTCTTGCCATTCTTATTGTGAAGGATATAATTCAAATCTTACTTACCTCACTTCTAGATTATTACAACAGTTTCCTAATTGGTATCCTTTGTTTTTTTTATCTTCAATTCATAAATCACACTGCTCCCATATTCATCTTCCTAAAAGTAAAATATTTATCAGAGTACTTCCCAACTCAAAATCTCCTTTGCCTTCTATTTCCTAGAACAAAATATCCAAACTCATTCAAGGCATTTACAGTCTGTCTTAAACCTACTTTTCTAATTATATCTCTCAGTACCTGTCTTCGTGAACCTATCAGGACATATTTGTTACTAGAGTCTTGCAACACTTTTCACCTGTGCATATATACTGGTCAAAGTACACCCAGATCAGAAAATGGTTTTGCAGTATCAGGTTCATTGCTGTGCTACCACCTGTTGTCATGAGGCAAACAACAGCAAATGCTGCCATTTGAAACACGCATAATGCCACAAAACAGGTTAAGCATATGTGACTCAGACAAGGTAGCTCCAAGACTCTGTATTAGACTCCTCAGATCTCAATGACATTCAGAGTTGTTGGCTCCAATTCATGCATAGCTTCTAACTTGTTTTCCACACAACTTGAATATGCTCTTGTAATTACACCCTCCCCACTATGCTACTTTTTTTGGTATCTCTCTTTTGAACGAGTATTCCTTCTAAATCGTTGGGCTCAATTCATCTGTCCCTTGGGTAATTTGCCCCAAGATTTTTGGAGCCTCACATATCTGTTGGACAATTGGTACTTATGAGATAATAGAACCCCTACTGAGCCATCCAACATTGCAATTTCCCTTAAATTATGATTTGTCTGGCACCTTGTATTTCTAGTTTATTTCTAATTTGTGGTTCCAAAAGCTTCCAGACTTCTAGTATTTCTGGCACTCTAACTTATTACTGACCTTTCACAGCTGCATTTCCCTATACTTCTTTGAGTACTGAACATGCCAACCCCAGGGAAGCCTATCCATGCAACCCACTCTGCACTAGAGTCACAACTGCCCGTTCATTGCCCCTGAATGTTAATTATGTCTTATTGCCCCCTTTGCTTATGCCTCCTCTTTTTGCTTTAAATATCATCTCACTCTGCTTGTTTTAATACTGATGGTACTTTGATTTTTCACTCCTATCCGTTTCCTTCATGAAATTTTGATTACTAGCCCAGCTTATAGAGATCTCCTCTGATATTTATTGACCCTTTTCACATAGTGTTTCATAGGAGATCTGGTTTTTATCAACAAGACCACTGGTGGTTTGGAGTCAGACAAAATGGACTACAAGTTGGGCACTTTATGCTATTCTCTCACACTCTGATTTCTTATTTGTTGAATACTCATAATAACAGTAAATGGTAAAATAAGAAAAATAAAAAGAAAGATGCTAACAATAATACTAAAGCCTTCTTGTAAAGACCAAATAACATGCTGAATTTATTCAGTAAATATTTGTTGAATGCTTACTATCTGCCAAGCACCATAGTGGGGATTTTAGGTGAAAAAAAAACAGATAAAATTATCTGCCTGTATGTCAGTTGTTATTACAATAATAATGTCAACAGATTTATTGTGATAAGACTGTGACATTTACTTTCTTTGTATCTTTCAAACCGCTAATGCATTACATGCTACCCTAAGGAATATTTTTATTTTTCTATCTTATATTGTTACATTTTGTTCTCTGTTTTAATTGTATTGATTTTTATAGATAACATGTTTGATTTCATAACATATTCATACAGCCACTCTTGAGATCGTGAATAGTAAACAAAACATCTCTTCATTTGTATGGAAGCTTTCTCATAACTTGAAGCCATGACATTGAGTTCTTACAGATCTACATTTGATGTTATTATTATTTTAATGCAGTAAAAAGAAAAATGCAACAGAAACTTCTAAGTGCATATGATGTCAGGGTGGACTCTGGCATTCCCTGAATTTTTATGGTTTGACTAAAAATGCTTGAACTTTGGAGTTCTTAACAAAATACTAGTAGATTATGAATTTAACCATGATGATGTAATCTTGGTAGCATATGTGCAAAATACAGTATCAGCTCCATTGAAGGCTTTTTTTTAGCCTGATTCATCCATGGCTTCTTGAACTGTAAATGCTGATGTTGTAATGTGTGCCTGGAGAAACCACATGTTTAATTGCCCTGTCTGAAATGTTCAGTGCTGGGTTTGCTTTCTTCACTTCCACAATGATCACAGAAAAGATGAATAATGTTGAATTTGAGAAAAGTGAATTTGAAACAAAATACATTTAAGAATTGGTATCATTAGAAAAGCAGGTAGAAATCCTATAGGATTTTACAATGGCTGAGTATATGTGGTGAGTAGGGCATTGCTGAGAATACCTCACAGTTTTAAGTAGTTGCTTGTTTTCATAATCGGCTGACTTAAATGGCATTGTTTTATTTTTAAAGCAATATCTTTCCAGTATTGTAACATTTTACATTTAATTCTCTGAGAAAGGGTAGAGACAGAGGTGTGTATTTGTGTGTGAGTGTGCACAATCCTTTCCTCCATTACATTATTTCAAAATACAGTTATTTGAAGGTCAATTGATGCATATTTTGATCTGCTTCCCGGGACAATAGAATCAGAGCATGCTTTCCACAAAGTTGCTCAGAGAAAGATCCAGGCTATCTAAAATTAGGTTAGATGGTCCTGAGCGAAGAAATCAAAGCTGCCTTATATTTAGTTCTACTGGGATATCCCACTGTGCATTGATGTAACCATAATATGCCCTCCTGGGCCAATATGGGCCACCAATTAGCTCCCTGCAGTAGATCTTTAGGTACATGTAAGTGGACATTTTATTCAAGGGGAGAATATTTGCTATGCTACCAGAGAGTACTAGGATTATTTTGAATCTTACATTCAAATTTACTTGTCATGTCATCTGTTTTTCAGCATAATAATTAAATAGCTTTTTGGGGTGCCTAGGTAGCTCTATCGGTTAAGTTTCTGACTCCTGATTTCAGCTCAAGTCATGATCTTATGGTTCATGAGACTGAACCCCGTGTGGCCTCTGTGCTGATTGTGCAGAGCCTGCTTAGGAATCTCTCCCTCTGTCTCTCTGCCCCTCCCATGCTCATGTACATGTACTTTCTCTCTGCAAATAAATAAACATTAAAAAAATAGTCTTTAAAAAGTTTTGTATTTACTCCTTCAATAGTAATAACATCAATGTTTATAAAATTGGAAAAAATTTATTTCACAAGAAATATGTTTAGCATGAATAGGGAGATATGTTGGTATTTAATATATAGTTCACATACTTGTATGATTGTTTTGTTAATGGTTTACTTTTGATATATGAATCTTCAAAGAGCTTCAGATGCAAAAACAAAGCTAATTTTTGGACATGACAGAAAGGTGTCTATTGTTTCTTGAGTAAATAAAGCCATGTGATAATTTGGGGGATTCTTAGCTAAAGCTATAGCATCCTAACATTTTGTTCCTACTCAGGCAATGCTGGGGAAATAAAGGAAAAGCACACATTCTCTTTCCTCTCCCCTCTTCCTCTTACATTTTTCTAATAGTCTTTTATTTTGTAACATACCTTTTAATTTTGTTCTTACAATAGTATTGGATAAACAAACTTGTTACAATAGTCATCACGTCAAACAACTGAATATTCAAGGAAGATCAGCATCCATTTTCCTTTGTATGAATGATAATCTATCAAAAATACAAATGAAAGAATAACAACAGGAATTGTTTAGTAAAGAGAATATCAAGATTTTCATTCATTTTACTATTTTAAGAATTATATTAAGAAAAAGTTTTTAAAAAGTTATAAGAGCCATTGACACTTTAGGAAAATGAAAAATCAGTAATAAATAAAGTGAATTAGAAATACAGTAGTGCATTTAACCAATGGTGAGTCTCTGAGGGAAGCTGGATTTATTTTTCTAGGAATGGTGTTTGGATGTCATTATTAATTAATTTTTCCTTAATTTCATGTCAAAGCTAACACAAAATAAAATGTATGAACTCAGCTTATGCATAATTTTTGCATAGCTTATGGCTATTTGATAAAATATTATTTCCTGGGTATTATGACTTTGTACTTTTCCATTGATGGGGCTAATGAACCTAAGGGTGAGTGTCTAATTAAAGAATATATCAGGGAGGCTGGGTTGCTCAGTCAGTTCAGTGTTCAACTTCCGCTCAGGTCATGATCTAGTTGCCACTAGATCATGTGTGATTTCAAGCCCTGCATTGGGCTCTGTACTGACAGCTCAGAACCTGGAACATGTTTCAGATTCTGTGTTTCCTTCTCTCTCTGCCCTTTCCCTGCTCACACTCTGTCTCTCTTTCAAAAATACATAAACATTACAAAAATTTAAAAAAAAGGAATGTACCTGCTAATATGTGTGACCTGCAGGTTCACAGGATTTTATTCAGAAACATATAATCATAAAACTGAAAGAGGCAGAGTAAGTTTTCATTCTAGTCCATCCTCCTATAGAGTGAACACTCCCAAAACATTGAAAGTGGTGACTGAAGTCCTTCATTTCAAGATGGCATCAACCACAGCTTTCATGTTGGACCGTTCCATTTGTTAGTCTTTTCATCATAATGGTCTGAAATTTATCTCCCTGTATAAATTGATTGTGATTCTGGGGACCAGAGATTTATCCAGTCTCCCAATTTTGGGAGTAGGAAGGAGGATATTTACAAGTACACAAGAACATCCAGAGGTATCCTCATTGGCCATCCCCATGGTCTACAAGCGTTATTTTGTCTCTAGTTTTAGGAATGATGATATAAAATCATGACTATTTTTCTAAAGAATGCTCTTAGCATTAAGGCCATGTTTTGATCATTTGTAATACTCCTTAATAATTTATGTATTATGTAACTTACATAAATGTGTCAGATCTTCATAAACTTTATTCCATTTCAGATATTACATTTCATTGATGTTAAGATATGTGGTGCCTGGGTGGCTCAGTTGGTTAAGCGTCTGACTTCGGCTCAGGTCATGATTTCATGGTTCGTGAGTTTGAGCCCTGCATCTGGCTCTATACTGATAGCTCGGAGCCTGGAGCCTGCTTATGATTCTGTCCCTCCCTCTCTCTCTCTGCTGTGTGTACATGTGCTGTCTCTCTCTCTCTCTCTCTCTCTCTCTCTCTCTCTTAAAAAATTTTTTTAAAAAAGATGTGACATGTTATCTGTTACTAAAAATGAAAACACTGTGCTGCTAATTAATTTATGATAAAGTTCTTTATTATCATTTAGAATTTTAATTTTGTAATTATTAGAAGAAAGTTTTTTGGATCTATTTAGGCATTTTTTATGATACATAACACATATACATATGAAAAACAGTAAAATGTACATGAGAACATTAGTTGAGGTATCCCCAGATATCTATATCTTTAATTGAGATTCTAATTTTTAATATATATGTATATATTTTTTAATTTGAAAAAATTTTTTAAGTTTATTTTTGACAGAGGGAGAGCATGAGTGGGAGAGAGGCAGAGAGAGAAAAAGCAAGAGAGAGAATCCCAAGCAGACTCCACGCTGTCAGTGCAGAGTCTGACGCAGGGCTCAAACTCATTAACTGTGAGATAATGGCCTACACTGAAATCGAGAGTCAGAGGCTGGACCAACTGAGCCACTTAGGAGCTCCAAGATTCTAACTTTTCTAGTTCCTTTTCTATTTAGAGTCATTGATGTCTGTTTTTTATTTTCCTTTCTCTTCTTTTCTCTTTTCTTTTCTTTTCTTTTCTTTTCGTTTTGTTTTTACATCAGGAATTGCAGCAGCTCTTATTAAAAGAGAGAGAGAGGGAGAAAACAAGAGAGAAAAAGAAAGAGGGCTCCATTGTTTTCAAAACTTTCTTGCAAGCAACTGGATTCCATTCTGCAAAGGTGTTTTGTTTTATTTTGTTTTGTTCATGTATGAGCACATTCAACTATGTCCCAAATGCAGCATGGATGATATTAATTTAAGCAGGACCTATTCAGGACCAAAGGCATTAAATTGTGAAATCTCTGTATGTTAAAATTGACAGAAAATATGGTAGTATATTTTTAATGAATAGTTTGAATTAATCCAGCCAGATAGGATAAGGTTATCTCCTATATAAATGTGTCTGAAAAATGATTAGTTTCCATTATTCAATGGCCTGTAAAGGCAGCTTCCCAAGAGCCCTTGCTCTTCACAGCCTCCTCTGTCACAAAATTCTGATGGCCTCATTAGAGATATGGTATCTAAAATACGGATGCAAAGATGTGGTGCACAGGACCTTGATACATTGAGTCTGACCCATTACATCAAGAGAGAATTAGGATATTCAACTCCCAATTATTTCCAATGGAGAACTCTGGTTTTCTCAGTGTATGTGAAGAACAGCTTTGGAATAAAGTCATTAATTTTAGATTCCAAGCTACTTTCTAGAAAATAAAGGAAATATAATAGAATTAATTAGATACAGTATATTGTGTTTATGCAGAAGTGATCTTTGAGTGAAGCTGCTTTACCTATGTAAGTCAAAAGTTATAGAGGAGACATAGCTATTACAAATCAAAACATAAGGACCTGTACATTTCTCTTATTCATTTTTAACTTCTTATTATGGAAAATTTAATCCCACTTAAAAGCAGAGAAGATACAACAACATACCCCTATGTATCCATAACCTACCTTCAACAGTTACCTGTAATTTTTCAGTTTGTTTCATTTATTTTCATTGCTTTCTCCCACCTCTGGAGTATTTTAAAGGGAATACCAGGTGTTAGGATTCTGGGCCTAATTCTAGTATGTGGTGGGGGAGGGGAGTGGATTTCGACACACATCCAAGCAATTCTCTGGACACCAGCTTGTGTCCTACATTCAGCTCACCCCTGACACTGTCTCACTGGAGCAGTTCACAGAACTCAGGAGACTGTTTACTTACTAGATCACCAGTTTCTTATAGAATGGTTAACTCACAAACAACCAGAAGAGAAAGATGCATAGGACAAGCAAGGTATTAGAAAAGGACACAGAGCTTCCGTGCCCTCTTCAGGTGTGTCACTCCCCCTGTCTCTCCACACATCACCAACCTGGAAGCTTTCTGAACTCCGTCATTTTGGGTTTTCATGAAGGCTTCATTACCTTGGCACGACAGACTAAATCACGGGCCAGTTGTCACTTGATCCAACCTCCAGCTCCTTTCCCCTCCCTGGAAGTTAGTGGGTGAAACTGAAAGTTGCAATGCTCTAATCACAATGATGGCTCCTCTGCAACCAGCCTCCATCCTCAGGTGCTTTCCAAAAGTCTACTTAATTAACATAACAAAGATCCCTTTATAGCTTCCATCATTTAGGAAATTCCAAGGGTTTTAGGGCTCTGTGCCAGAAATAGGAGGAAGAACAAATAAAAATCAATTACAGGGGCGACTGGGTGGCTCAGTCTGTTAGGCATCCGTGTTTGTCTTAGGTCATGATCTCATGGTTTGTGAGTTTGAGCCCCGCATCAGGATCTCTGCTGTTAGCAGTGGAGCCTGCTTAGATCATATGTCTCCCTCTCTCTCTGCCTCTCCCCTTCTCATGCTCTATGTCTCAAAAATAAATAAACACTAAAAACAACAACAACAACAACAACAACAAAAAACCCAAAAAAACCCCACCTCTCATTGTATATAACAATATCAGACGAGGCATCTTATATTTTTACCGTTTATATTTCAGTATGCTTAATTTAGATAGAAGGACATTTTAGACATAACCACCTTGTCATTATCACAGCTAACAAACTTATTAGTAATTACCAAATATCAAATCTCCCTGATTGTCTCAAAGTTGTCTTTTGAAAATTGATTTGTTTCTTCCGTTCATCCCTCCCTCCCCTTTATTTCTCTTTCCTTCCTCCTTCCTTCCTTCCTTCCTGCCTTGCTGCCTTCTTTCCTTCTCTCTTCCCTCCCCTCTCTCCTCCCTCCCTCCCTCCCTCTTTCAATTCTTTCTTCCTTTCTCATGAATTAACCAAAACAGGGTTGAAAATTGCACTGGAATATTATGTTTCGAAAGTCATTTTACTCTCCACCATTTTTAGAGTAAATTGGCATTCTTGGTGTTTTGTTTTGTTTTTTAAGAAAATAAAAATGACAGTGGACTTTGGGTTAGGAAATTTGGCTTCTACTAATGGCTGGTGTAACCAGTTACTGAACAAGTTAGATTCAGTAGGAAACAAGCAGATAGTAACATTCTTTCTCACTGTAATACCTTGAAACAAGCTCTGTGGATTCTTCCCAGATTTAGTTTTTTTCCTAGTTTTCTAGCCACTATTAGGTATTAAAAATAGACTCATTTTCCCTCTTGCTGTTGAGCAGTGTAATGCAGTCTAATATCTTACTTTCTCACTCACTAAGGTTTTCTCCCTCCCTGTAACATCCCTCCACCAGTTCTAGCCTTATAGGTTTGAGCAAGGAACCAGTAGATTTCTTCTCTCTTTTTTGCTCTACCTTCTTTCTTATAAACTACCTGCTTCTCCTGGATCTTCCAGGTTCAGACCAAATGGTAAAGGATGAAATAAGAAAATAGCACATTTTTTCATATCTGGTGCTGTTTAATCTGATGTCAAACTGCCTTCAGATGCCTAAGTGTTTGTTGTTTTTCTTATGAAGCACTTTTGTGGATTTTTCTCATGTTTTCCACTACTGGAGACTTCCAACATAGGTCTCTAACAGGCAGTTTGCATCTTCTTTTCAGACCCTGTGTCTCTGAAGTTCTTTCTGTTGGTGCTCTGTTAATTTATAGAGTCTTCTTGGGAAAATGGATGGTATGTCATAAAGGAGACACAACTAAACATACTCTACTAACATTGGATTGGCATTGTTACAGAAGTAAGCAGGGTAGGCTAGCCCTTGAAAGGAGGGAAATTAAAAAGAAAGAGTTGTTTCCAACCAATATGGGTACACCTTTCAGCTCTATATCCCCCACAACTGTTATCAAAGTAGCAACTGTTCAATAACTATATTTATATATAAACAAATGCTCAAAGATTTAAAGATTGGGGAACCATTTACTTATAGGACCGAGGAGGTAAATTTTTTCTTCATACTTGAAGATGAAGCCTCTAGAATATATACACACACATATTTTAGCGGGGGAGAGAAGAGAGAGAATCCCAAGCACGCTCCACTTCATCAGCCCCAACATGGGGCTCGAACTCACAAACATGAGATCATGACCTGAATCGAAATCAAGAGTCAGATATTTAACCAACTGAGCCACCCAAGCACTTTTTAAACAAGTAGATCCATTTGCAAAATGACCAGCCAGTGTCAGAAATATGACCTCTGGTCATGTATGAGAGTCAAAGATAAGAGGACAACACAGGAATCACATGAATGGAACTCTAGCCTTGATTAAGTCATTTACTCATCTGACCTAAGTAATCGGAACTCACCAGTTCTTTCCTTTATGCCACACGTTGGTAGGGGTTGACTCTGCCAAAGGAACAAGAGAAAAGTATGTTTGAAAAGAAAAGAGGCGGGTGCCTGGGTAGCTCAGTTGGTTAAGCATCTGACTTCAGCTCAGGTCATTATCTTGCGGTTCATGAGTTTGAGCCCCACGTCAGGCTCTGTGCTGACTGCTCAGAGCCTGGAGGCTGCTTCAGATTCTGTGTCTCCCTCTCTCTCTGCCTCCCTTCCCCCCTACTCGTGGTCTGTCTCTGTCTCTCTTAAAAAGAAAATAAACATTAAAAAATTAAAAAAAAAAAAAAAAGAAAAGAGGTAGAAGAACAACCTGAGAGTAAGGTTAAGGGCAACAAAAACCAGCCTGTGTTCTGCCATGGTGCCATGATGCTTATTTAAAATGTGTGTCTTAAAAACAAACAAACAAACAAACAAAACCCAAAAGTGTTTCTTTATTGAGCATGGATCCATTATTTACATGGTACTACTGAGAACATATAATGACTTTTAGGATAAAGTTATTGTTTTCTCCAACTTTGTATCATAAATCAAGTAACTCAGGGAAGTGTATCCTGTAGGCTGTTACCAAAGTGTTAGCCAAGTCTTTGAAGAATGATAGCCATTCTCTCCTCTGATGGCTAGAAATTTTACATATTCTATCATTATGTATTCTCATATTGGATTTCTCTCCCTAGTGATATGTGAGGTTCCCTGGATTATAGGCTATATATTTTAGTCTCTGTATCACCAATAACAAAAACATTATAGATCAATACACTGAATGCATGAATAAATTAATAATGGATAAATGAATGTCACAGGCATGGAGCCTGAGTGCTTCAACTGTTGAACAGACTGTATACTGAAGGGGAAAGTATTTCAACTTGGAAAATATTATTGGCTGAGAATAGTGGGGGCTGGAATAAGAAATTTATCTGAGGACATGAAAGGGGATAAGAAAGAAAGTAGAAACAGGGTAATCTCATATACAGCACCACGTTGAGGGAGGATGAAAGAAGAAAGAACTGATGCAAAGGACTTGGTCCAGAGCCAATCACATTAGGAGCTCAGGCAGTGTGGCTGGCTCTTTTCACATTATTTGCACTTAAGGTATAATTAAAGGAGTGGTTGGTCCCCAGCAGCCAGTTCAGTTGTTGAAAGAGGTGTTTGTGCCACTGGCATAACTTGGCTCAGTGTAATTTCTTTGTTTACTGTGATGGTTTTGGTGGAAAATAAAAGGGCTCAGATGAATCAACAAAGGGCTTTGATTCACAGCACTTCCTAGCTTGACTACTAAAACTCCTACCACCTTTATATGGGTGGGTAGGATTTTCCATCACACTTGGTAGTAGATATATAGAAAACTTTCCTCCTTTGTCTAGTGGGCAGAATGGAAAATAAGAATTACTTGGGAACTAGGTTTATTTGTGTAGGGATGTACATTAGTGGTTTGGAAACTGTATATAACATCTTAGCTGCCTGTAAAATTGCTTTTAAGTATAGACTCAGCCATTCTTATCCACCTTCATTCTTTGAATGAGAATTCAGATTGTTCAATAGTGAAATTGCCTTGTTTTCCAAGTTGAGTCATGGCCATTGGCAATATGCAGGAGGATTCTTCTCTCTCAAATGACGACTTTAGAGAAGAATCCAAAATCTCATATGCTCTTCTGAAATTCTTGCATTACAGGTTCAATCATTCTTTTGAAGTGTTGAAGATATTTCCTTCCTCAGGAAGCATCAAATGAAATATAAATGTGTCTAAAATAGCAGTGACATAAGCCTTTACTTCTGGTTATTGCTTTAGGGCCATAAGCCTAAAAGGTAAGCCCAGATGGGTATTTCATAGCTCATAGAAATATATAGCTTTTCAGATTCTAAATGGGCTATAAGGATTACTGAACCCATTGCCTTGAATATACAGATTGGGAAATTGAGACCCCAAGTGGCAAAGCGCTACACACAAAGTTACAGAACCCAAAGCTAGTGCCACATCTTCTGACTTTCACCACCAGTTTTTTTCTCTATGTCATGCCTTGGTAAGAATCCATCCTCTGCCAAGAAGACAAAGAGAAGGTACCTCTGAGGAGAAGGAAAGGAGATCTGAGGAGGAAGAACAATCTGAGAGAGGACAATCAAGGGCAATGAAAACCAGCTTGTAACAATGCTGGCATGCCTGGGGCCAACCTCATATGGAAGCTTAGCCATGCCACCTGGAGAGGTACTGACAAGCCAAAATATAGCCCTCAATTTCAGCAGCATCAGGACAATATGCAGATTTTATATCTAATTTTATTTAGTTCTTTTGTAGGAAACAGTTTATGTTATAGGTACATTATAATATTTTATGTAGTATATATTTGTAGAAGAACAAAGAAATACTTTCAATATTTAGAACCAAGTAAAAAGGAATATAAAATTACAAAACTTTTTTTTCATGAATAGCACTTTTCTGATAAGAATGATTTGGATTAAATAGAACCTTCAGTGAATAAGGGCCTCACTGGCAATATAGCACATGGCTGCCATGATTCCAAATACCCCTCCAAAGACTGTCAGTGTTGTGGTTTTTGTTATGACTGCCAACACAGATATGTTCATCATGAATAATGTTACCAGTGATTTGATAATATCAAGCAAAGACCAAAATAAACATTTCATTAATTGGCCAAGTCTGAGTATCTATAAAATTATGAAGGGAAAATATTGGTGACTTCAAATCCAGTGATCATAATGTATAGTTCAGGAGCTTGTGTGATGATAAATAAATATATATACATACATATATATATATACACACACACACACACACATACATACATATATATATGTGTGTGTGTGTGTGTGTATACATACATATATATATATATATATATATATATGTGTATCTTAGTGAAATTTCAATTCCATTATTTTCTAGGAACACAACATATGATATATCCTTAATTCATATTTTTAGCAGTTATCTTGATTCCTAACTTTATGTTCTTATACATTGTAGTGAAGTAGCTCTATATGATTCTTGGAAATACTGAACAATATCACCTCAGGGTGCTTTTTTACTTAGTTGAATGAAGAAAAGATGGAGATCAAAATACCATATTTCCTTTAATTTCTAAATATTCTCATGAGGTCTGAATAATACAGATCTAGTTTATGAAATGAGTGTGTCTGTTTTTTCAAGTAATGTTTCACAGGTATATAAACCAGTAGCCAAATAAACAAATAGATAACTGCTTTCCAAAGTGAATGTATAAATTGGTTTATGTTTTATCTTGTTAAAAGTGATATATATATACTTAATTTTAATTTTAAATGA
Organism: Herpailurus yagouaroundi; assembly: GCF_014898765.1. Classification (NCBI taxonomy): domain Eukaryota; kingdom Metazoa; phylum Chordata; class Mammalia; order Carnivora; family Felidae; genus Herpailurus; species Herpailurus yagouaroundi. Next base: position 77,361,294 of record NW_024412391.1, read on the forward strand.
TATTTATTTAATGAAAAATTATATGAACATGTGTAAGTGCCCAATTTTTCCTTTTGTGTCAGTTAATATTTATGTATTGTTCATATATTTTTGATTGAAGACCTCGGAATGGATATGGTAATAAAAGACTTTAATCAAGATTATACTGTTCATTTTGGTGAAGGAGGTGTTTGTTTTCTATCTACTACTAATTTAGTGTGACAAGAGGTTGTATTAGTTTTCTGTTGCTGCTGTAACAACCACAGACTTAGAGGTGTAAAATGTGACAAATTTTTTGTATTATGGTTCTGGAGGTGAGAAGTCCAAAATGAATCTATATGTGGACTAAAATCAAGGTATTCCTTAATGGCTATGTTCCTTTCTGGAGGCTCCAAGGGAAAATTTTTTCCCTTGCCTTTTCTAGCTTCTAAAAGTCACCTACTTTTCCTTGGCTCAGGTCCTTTTCCTCCATCTACAAAGCTAGCAATGTCAGGGTGATCTTTTTCACATTTCCATCTCTCTCTCTCTCTGTCTCTCTCTGTTTCTCTCTCTCTCTCTGTCAATTCTCACTTCCAGTTTTACGAACTGTGATTACATTGGGACTGCCTAGATGATACAGTATAATCTCTCTATTTTAAGGTCAGCAGATTAGCAACCTTAATTTCCTCTTCCCATGGAATCTAATATATTCACAGTTTCCAGGGATTAGGATTTAGACACCTTTGGGGGTTATAATTTTATCTACCATAGAGCTCAAGAAGGATGAGTTGAAAAACTTACTACCACCTGACAATAAGCAACCAGGGATATATATCATTGCATCTCCCTTAAGAACTTTGAGGTGAAAACTGTGCATGATTAGTGGATCCAGGGCAATGTTTCTCTGCTGTGTAGAATGAGGCCCAATTCTTTACCCTTGGCTCATATAGCCAAGGATGTCCAGCAGCTAAATATGTGGTGAATATTATTAACATATTAACTACTAATTATTTGGGCTTATTCCATAAGAATATACCTAAATGTACACTAGTTGTAGGCAGGTACTACATTCAGATAAAAATTATTTTGAGCAAAATTCAAATATACCCAAATTAAAAAATCATATATAGTACCATGTTTCTATTTTTTCCTTCGATATGCATTCAAACATTTTAGCAATTAGTATATTGTTAAAGTTAGACATTTTTATTTACCTAATGGAATATAGTGATACAAATCCTGTAAAACTGATAATGACTAGGCTATTTTGTGGTATATGAAGTAATACTACTTATCTCCTTTTGTTTTTATGGAAGACTAGTGAATTCGTTGTTTCTTGTAAACAGGTTATCATGACATATTGAGATCAGTCAATGCCAACTGTTGAGCAGGTGTTTCTTCTCCTTGGCATCCCTGTTGCTTATACACTTCCACCCACTTCATTCTTTACTCAAGAAAGAAATACTTTGGGAGTGAAACACCATGTGGCATCACAGTATTTGTGTGCATTAAGCATCCACAATGTGCACATAATGTGAAAGTTACTGTTGGGAGATAAAATAAAAGCCTGTTTGACCTTTTCCATTTTCACGCTCTTCACCTTTTAATTATTCCTGACCTCTCAAGCAGAGCTTTGGATTAAAAGATAATTTGGGTTCAAATTTTGAAGATCTCAACTCATCTAAATGTAGCATTAGATTTTCAGCTTTCATAATATATAAATACATTCTGATTTAAATGAGTACTGAATTTGGTTGAACTTGTCAATGGAAAACACTTTGGAAAAACTATGGGAAACACTTAGAATACTGACTGTACATAACAAACATTACCTAGAGTTATTATTATTAGTAGTAGTTGTGGTGGTGATAGTGGTAGTGGTGGACTTGGTGCCTTCATTTTATTTTGATGACAATATGAAAGTATGTCCCAGATTCCTATATGCATTTTTAAATTGTTTCTATACTTATTCTTCTTTCAACATTGTGATTCTGATCATCAAATATTATATTCTGGTCATCAAAAATGAAAATGAAAGTATGCTTCTAACATGTACCTATGTCTAATTTATACTAAACTTTTAAATTGATTTAACTTTTGGCAGTCCTTAATCAGAAACATTGTCCTTTGTTTTTATGGGAAAAAAATTCTAAGTATTAATGATTAAATTGACTTAGGGCATATAGGGAAATGATAAGACCTGGGAGATTCATAACACTTTGTTATCTCAGTTGTAAAGACTAAAATAATTTGATACTCTGCTTATTCCATGTTGTATTAGACATAATGGGAAGGATGTATGGTGTCATATAATCCCTTTTTCTTCTTGCGTTAGGATGTTACCCATTGAGGAAGAGCTTCTCCTAAATCTTTGTTAAATTTATTCTGAAATAATCCACTTTATTCATGTCCCTGAGCTCATGTATATACAGCAGCCTTTAGTTTAAAAACATTTCGGGTCTCAAAATAGAGTATTTGTGGTGACCATGTAATATGAAAAGAAAAGAAAACTAAGGTTAAGTCTACAAAAGCTATTTTGATTACTGACATTCTCTGAGAATATGGTTTGGTTTATTCTCTGAGAATAGTCTTTGGTACCTTTACTACTGGTTGCACTGGTAGAAAGGAATACTTACTGTAATTTTTACTGTGAATTTATCTGATGAATGCCATTTTTTCCTACAGATAGGTATGCAAAAATATGTAAATTCACTGAAGCTTGCATCTGACACTATTTAACCTATGTTTCTGTAAAGGGATCTCTCTGGGTTTTTATCTGAAATAGCTTAGCTTTTATTATGTGGTGAAAGCTGTTTAGAATGACATGCATTTTCTGGGCATGTTAAACCTTGGTACTATCTTTATTAGTTGTTTCATTTCTTTCTGGATAATGCTCAATGCACTGAGTTGAATCCATCTTTGAAAACACTGTCTTACCTTAATTCTTTTAACCAGCTAGTATCGTTTTAAGTCCTTAGATCAATAACATACAGACTTGAAATTTGGAATTTGAAGGAAATGAGGATTCATTGGTTTGTTTTCTGCCCTGGAATCATACTGTGCAAAGTCTGTCATAAGTCCCTGTTTTACTTCTTTCTGGTTCCCATTTTCCCTTCTGGGTTGGTTTTTTGGTAACTAAATTTTGACTTGCTGCATGCTTTTTATCATCAGTTCTTTTGATATATGTTTCTCCTTAGTCAGCTATTTTCTCCCTCTCTCATTGTAACAACAGATTGTCATTTTTTTCTACTAAATTTTCTAACCTCATGCTTTTGATATGCAAATCTCTTGTCCACTACTCCTTAACTTTTCTTGATATACACATTTCTGTTAATTCTGTTTATTTATTTCTTCACTCATGACAACACCAGATCCTCATTTTATCCTAATTCTCCTTTTTTGTTTATGTAGCATCTCTACCCCATGGTAGTATTCTTGCTAGATAAATTTCCAAAGAGACTCACTCTAGACATTCTTTTTCTAATTTGATTGCAATGATTTCTACTCATTATTTTGTTCTCCATATTTTAGTGATGTATTTTGATATAATTCTTATTTAAAATATATTTTTTATTAGGCAGTTTGTAAAATAGAATCAATTATACATTGTTTCTCATTTATAGTCATTATCATAATAGTTTCATTTTCCTTAGGAGAAAGAAATAGAGCACATGAAACCTGTTGTTCCAATTCTAGTGGCATGCAAATCATTTAGTAGTAGTAAACTTTAGCTGTAGTAAATCCAGGTTTCCAGGCTAGGCTATTTCTATTTATAGCTTTTGAAATGGAGCATAATATTAGCTATCTCACAAAAACCATGCCAAGGTGAATAAATGGAAAAGCTTTATTAAAAAGCTTAAGCATAAAAATATTATTTAAGTGATAAGTGTTATAAAAGTACCTTTTTAATGTACTCTCTACTCTTAGGAGAGTAAGAGTAGACATATGTCTACTGTCCCCATATGAATTTGAAGGTTTATAATATGAAAACATGCAAATATAGAAACATAGACTTTATGTACATTTTATATGGCATAAATAGATGGAAATCCAAAGTTATTTGCATCTAATTGCTTTTAAAAAACTGAGTATATTGTATTGTTTTTGTGAGAAATGTGTTTGAACCTTAGGACTATTTAAAATTTATATCTTAGGACATATGCTGGTCATATTTGAATTTTTTTTAGCAGAATTGTCTTTTTCTCCCCAAAGTGAGTTTTGATTGCAGAAGGCTTGACTCTTACAACTGATCAAATTTTCACAAAATAGAAACTTATAGCAGTGTTCTTCAAACCAGGCTCTTACACAGATAAGAAAGCTGAACCTGGAAATATGAAGTGACTTGCCCATTTACCATAGCAGCTAGAATCAGTGCACAAATTGAACAAATAAGTTCATGTGATCCTAGTTAACTTATGGTTCAGAGGAACTCTTTCATTTACAGACCTTTTCTTGGAAGTGAGGAGTTGATACTAGAGATGGAAAAATCCATATTGAGGCATAGGGGCTAATTAAGACTAGGAGCCAAAGTAATATTGCTTTAAGGGTATGTAAGAGTTACTTACTGCTTTGGAAAAATGACCATGTGGAGGTTTTCTTTAGGGTAGCAATTCATGTATCAGTTCCACTCCAAGATTTATCTTTACTAGCCTTTCATCAGTTCTGAATAGACACATGGGTATGAATACTGGGTCAAGATTTTACAAATATAAAATTCATTGTCATTTCAAAGCAATTTGATTTTGCACTGTGATTACATTTTACAAATAATATAAAGATTTTACCCCTGTCTTTCCTTATAAAATAAATATGTGGATACTTCTGTATTTTTCTTGAATAATCCATTTTTCTAAACCAAGACGCAAAACCATCTCAAAATCATTGATAGTACTGTGCCACAAGGGAAGGGTGCGTGCACAGTTGGAAGACCACGGTTATTTCAGAAAGCTAGTATTAGTATTTGCTTTCTATTTTTTTTGTATCATATGACTCCCACATCAGTTGTACCTTTTAAGAGGTGCTCCTAGCAAATTGCAATAATAACTGAAAATTTACCTTCCTCTTCAAGTGCATTTTGGAGCATCTTTCATGTAATAGGCTGAATGATGTTCATTTCAGTTTTCCCCACAACCTTTCACATGGAGCTTTACATATAATGGACACTTAATAAATTTTTGCCAAATGAGGATGGGTGAGCTAAAGACAAATATGAGAGGTACTTATATAACCCAAAAGCAGAAAATTCAGACCCTGCAAGATCTAGAGTTGATTATATTGCATTTTTTTGTGAACTCAATAAGTATGAATTATGGAACCTGTTTATTGACATAAACTTTCAGTCTCACTAGTCAACCTATGAAGAATTTCTCCTCTAAATATAGCTTACAGTTTGCAATGCAGCCAAATATCCATACTTCCACTGATAGACAACTCGTGCCCAGAAAGCACTAGTCTCATTTCCAGTAGCTCTAGTTGTTAAAATGTAGTTAAGGAAAAACTGCATTCTTATAACTTGCCACCCTCTGGCTAGAGTTGTACTTTTTGATTGAAATCATATTAAAACTAGCACCACACTATAAACTTTCAACTATTTGAAGTAATTTGAAATGTTTTTCAAGTCCTTTATCATCTAGCCTGTAATAACTTACTTTACTCCAATATGTTACTATCAGTACTCTTCTCTTTGTATTTTGCCTGTATTTAAATCTGTGAAATAAGAATTTATGAATTCCAGTTGTGAAAGAAATGCCTTTATCTATTCAGAAAACTTTCTTTAAGTATACTCTTTGATAGCATTTACACAGGAAATTTAAATTTCCTAAATTATTAGAAACTTTAATTAGTCATTTAGATGATTCTATGTAGTCAAATACACAGACAGGACTGGGGAAAAATCACATGTCCTCATGTAATATTATTTGGTAGCTTAAATTATTCTTATTTTGGGGGTACTTGGGTGGCTCAATTTGTTAAGTGTCCGACTTTTGATCTCAGCTCAGGTCTTGATCTCAGCTCAGGTCTTGATCTCAGGGTTGTTAGTTCAGGCCCTGTGCTGGGCTCTGCACTGTGTGTGAAGCCTACTTAAAAAAGAAATAATAATCTTATTTTGTTATAAACTACAAAGGACTCCATTTCTTTGTATTGTGATTACAAGGTCATTCTTGCTCCAGAGTGGAGCCCCCTAGAGGGTAATGTGATGTGTCTCTTATCAGCACAAAGGATATTTTAAGCTCTCAATAATATTAGATCAGTCAATCGTCAAGGATATTTTCTCTGACCCAGTTTACTTAAGTGATTTATGTGGAACTTACAAGTTAGTGTCTAAAATTACTCCTGATATTGAATCTGTTTTTTTAATTTGTTTTAGGTCCCATGGAACTCATTTAAGTTCAGAGCTTCCATTGACTTAAAGGCCTAGGTATCATGATGATCTCTATACAAATATAACAAAGAACATATGACAGGTCTTGAGGCATGGAGGGAAATGTATAGTGAACCATAGAGAAACCATAGTGGAGTTAGGGTAGTATTTGAATTTTTGTTCCCAAAGATGAGGCATCCAATAATAAGATAAGTGTTAATGAGGATTGCTATCTTTATCTAAATTTATAAACTATAGGATTTGGCCAGTGCTATCTGAACATACTGTTATTCCTTTATTATTATTCACTTAGAATTTTGAGAGAAAAAGTTAAATTTTGACATGCAGAAAGAGAGAACAAGGTTCCCTGATGTATTTATGAATGATAACATTTGGGTAGGTAAACTCCATTGCTTTCTTCAAGCTAACCCCTAACATTTGCATGGCCTGAGGCAAAAGTACAAATGGAGGGCCACAGAAGTCTAAATATTTAAAATTATAACTCAAGCTAACAAGTCTGTTAAATTGTATATGATCTGTTTCCTGTCTTAAACAATACAGCTTTTCAATGACTAGGAAGGCCATGGTCAAATTAAGAATTTTCTGTCACCTTAGAGTTTCGTGCAAAAATCTAATTCCTCACTATCAGACCAATGGCTTGCTCCTTTTCTCTTTCTATCCTAACTCTATCCAGCACCACAAGGGAACTCATAGGTACTCATACGGGCATCTTAGCCTTCATGGCCAATCTCCAGCTGCACTCCTGACCCCTGACAAAGTGCCCCCCACTTTGGTCTCCCTTGGGCCATAGTATGTACATGGATACACAAATAGATGAAGTTCTCTTTAGAATAAAGATGGACCTGAGGAAGATCCTTGGAAGTAATGTCAAGGCCATTTAGATAAGGAATTTGGGAATTCCTGGCACCCAGAGAATGATCTATATAAAAGAATATGGACTTTGGGCATGCAAGACCCTAAGGCCTCAGGAGGGTTTTGACTAGAGGAAGACCAGTGTCAATGGGTCTGAGACAGGGCTTTTTTTGCATAGGTCTGATGATTATCTGGGTTTTTATTTTTTAATTTCTCCCAGAAATTGTTCCCGAGAAATATACAAATGTGTGTGATGAAAAGAGTTGCCATCATGGTGTCTGCAAAATAAGGTATTCATAGAACTCAAAAAAAAAAAAAAAAAAAATCAGAGGCAGAAATTAATGCAAAAGCCTGTGGACCGGGAGTACGCTTATTTAGTCTTGATGCTCTTTACCATTTACCTTGATCGAAGTTTTCCTTTCATGAATAGAGATATTAATAAGACTGTGCAAGAGCCTGCTTATCATTGGTAGAAAAATTGAGAATGAAATCCACGGTTGTGTCCTTGTCAGGTGTCATTTTCCAGCCATTGGGGTCATAGAACTAGGCTGTCAGTTTGAGAAGCAGGTGGCTATAATTAGTTATTTAGGTAAACATTAATGTTGTCATCCCTGTGTACAGGAGAGTTAAGGAGAACTTTTTTCAGTTCTCTTATTGTCCCTTGAAAATGCCTTTGGCTTCTTGTCATCAAATCCCAGCAGGTCCCAAAGCGCTGCAGATTTCCACATTTGATACTGCAGTTTTTATCTGTGGAAATTTGTATCCTATAATGATCTATGTCAGTGCACTTGCTCATGTTTTATATAATATAACCATCTCTGTCAGATTTAATGTTGACTTAGATTTACATTATGCTCACTTTATATTTTGAAAATATCTTTTCTTCAGAGTTTTAATAGCCATTTTTAAATTGACTGGATTCAATTTGAGATGACTTCTGTGTGTGCTTGGGAAGTAGAACATGAGTTTAGATTTTGAAATTTTCATTTTTGGCAAGCGTAGAGCAGGATGTGGCCTAGTTTCAAATGTTTATTTGAAACAAAAATTTAACTGGAATTGAATACTGTGCTTTCTGGAGTGGGTTCATAAAATTTTGACTGGTTGTTTTTTGCACCTAAAATATGTATTTGTACATTTTGTACAGAAATTATTTTTTTAATAATTTTAAAGGGATTATTACTACTGAGCTTTTTAAAGAAATAAAGCAAGAAAGGCTTTTTTCAAGGTATTAGCTTTTTTACTGTATTTTCCATGTTATGTGTGAACATATTCAGGCAGTCATTAAACTAATAGTACATTTATTAAATATTAAGAGAACATACTTTAAATCTTTCCATACTGTTAATGAACTTGACAGAAAGATAAATCTTCAGTAAAAAGTACAAGTAATGAATGCATGAGGGAAAAAAACTATTGTTTGAAATGTAGTCTTAAATAGAGAAACAGTAAGATTTCTTCTGATTTTTATTATATATTGACTCAGAAATAGCGACAAAAACAATAGTAAATTTTTAAGTGCACACCATATTATGCAAACATGCATTTGTGTATGTGTTAGGAACTGTTCTAAATACTTTATATGCTTTATCACATTTAAACCACAGAAATAGGTGCTGTTTTTATCTCTACATTACAAATGAGGACACTGACAGGGCACAGAGCACATAGTGTTTTGGCCAAGGTCACACCGTAGTATGTGTAGTAGTGTGAAGTTTGAACCAGTCATTCTGATTTTCTTCAAAGATTGCCCTTGGAAAATTATGGGATTAATAAAGCATGGTAACCCAATAGACACTGACACATTTTTTTTAATTTTTAAAATTTATTTTACTTTTATTTTTATTTTTATTTTTTTTTTGTTTTAGAGAAAGAGAGGGCACACGTGAACAGGGGGGAGGTACAGAGGGAGAGAGAGAGAGAGAGAGAGAGAGAGAGAGAGAGAGAGAGAGAGAATCTCAAGCAGGCCTGACACTCAGTGCTGAATGGGCATTGATTCCATGACCTTGGGATCATGACCTGAGCAGAAACCAAGAGTTGGTGCTGAACCGACTGAGCCACCCAGGCACCTCTGAAAAAATTTTTAAATGAAAAGATAGTGGAAGAGATAGAGTAGTTCATTTTACTACATAACTTTGGGGTATATGAAAAGCACCAGACTTAGAAGAGGGAGACTCAATTCTGGTCCTAGTTTGCCACCGCCTGGCTATGTGGCATTGAATAACTTGTCTCACCTTCTCTGAGCTTCAATTTTTGCATTTATAAAATATGGAAGTAATATTGTTTCACTGAGATGGTATGAGGATTAAATTTGGCACTGTATAGCTTACTTTCTTCATAATAATTAAGAAACACACAGGTAGAAAAGTGTCCTGCCCTTCTTCTTGCTCCTGTATGAGCCTCAGGTTTCAGTGAATAATGGAGGGTTGAGCTAGATGCTGTCACAGTTTTCTAGTGAACCCTGTGGTTACTATAAACAGTGCAGCTCCTTTTTAAAATCCATTTTTTCATTGTAACTAATTTAATAGTTATTTCATTAGAATATAACCTTGGATTTTGAAGACTGTTTTTATAGTTATTTTCATAGAACTGTAAGGCTTAGAATGTGAAAGGCTGAAAACTCAAAATTCTAGGATAGCTACAAGTGTATCTGGAGTTTATTGAATCTGTTTTAAAGAGTTTTAATTTAATTTTGTTTTGTTTTAGACATTTTAACATAGCTGGTTGTAATGTTCACAATATTTGAAACCACAAATTTTTTTTTATTCTTTATCTAAACCTTACTTGTAAAATTTGAGTCTTAGGGCGCCTGGGTGGCTCCTTCAGTTAAGTGGCCAACTTCTGCTCAGGCTATGATCTCCTGGTTTCATGGGTTTGAGCCTCAGGTCGGGCTCTGTGCTGATGGCTCAGAGCCTGGTGCCTGCTTTGGATTCTGTGTCTCCCTCTCTGCCCCTTCCCTGCTCGCACTCTGTCTCTCGCTCTCTGAAAAATAAATACGTGTTAAAATTTCTTTTCAAAATTTGAGTCTCTTCTTTACTTTAGAGTTATTCAATGAAGCTGGGGCATTCCTTAATTGAACTTAGCTGAGTCACTTTTTTGTGTTTTCATGTTTGTATAACAGATACTATCTATTTCTTTTATCATTTCTGTAAGTTTCAGAGACTTTCTTTTCATCCCATGTGCAGGCCCAAACTGATCAGTAAATTTTTGGGGATAAGTATGTCTTCCTATTTCTATATAGATCTTATTTTTAAAATATCTCAGCATGTGTTTATATTAGAATACCAATATAGTAAGAACTCATGTATTTATGAATTACTTTTACCACTTTGGAGTTCTGTGTCATTACTTGTGCTCTGTATCTAAGTTTAGACTTTGATCCCTAAAGCTAATCTGGCATTTAAACAATTTTAAAGATTGAAGGCATGTGCCTTTTTCCAATTTAATTAAGAGTCAACAAATAATGAACAAGAAATATGGCATAGTTATAATTTATTAGAAAGTGACAGTTGAGAATAAACTAACATTTTTTGTTACTTTGCAAGTGAGAATATCCTTTATCCTACCTGAAAAGTGATGCTGCCCAAATGAGAGAAGCAGCAATCCTTAAAATTATTCATTCAATGAGTTTTGATATGACACTGTATAGGTGATAGCAAATGCTATTAAAACCAAATACCTAAGAAGTATTTGTGCATATATTAACCATGGCCTGTGCTCAAGTGGAAAATTGAATATGACATATTCAGTCATAATTATGACTGACTCACAGATCAATACTGTTTGTTGGGATGCTTTTTTAAAGTTTATTTATTGCTGAGGGAGAGAGAGGGAGAGAGAGAGAATCCCGTGTGCAGGCCTCAAACCCATGAACCATAAGATCAGGACCTGAGTCAAAATCAAGAGTCAAGTACTTCACCAACTGAGCCACCTACGTGCCCTGGGATGTTTTCAGTTATAAATGTCATCTGTATATAATAGGGCATAGCATTTTTTTTTTTGCTTATTTATTAAATGAATATAAAAATCTGAAAATTCTTACTAATGTATAATAAAAATATACTTAAAATTTTTAATTGAAGTATATACAATGTTACATTTGTTTCAGCTATACAACATAATGATTCCACAAGTTTATTTGTTATACTGTGCTCACCACAGTGTAACTACCATCTATTACCATACAATGCTTTCATAATACCACTGCCCATATCATTATGTTGTACCTTTTATTCCCATGATTTGTTCATTTCATAACTGAAAGTCTTTATCTCCCACTCCCCTTCATCTCTGGCAACTGTTAGTTTGTTCACTATATGGGTCTGTTTCTGCTTTTTGTTTCTTTACTTTTATTTTATATACTACATATAAGTGAAATCATAGTGGAATCATAGGATATTTGTCTTTCTCTTTCTCATTTATTAAACTTAGCATAATATTCTCTAGATCCATCCATGTTGTTGCAAATGGCAAGATCTAATCCCTTTTTTATGATTTAGTAATATTATGTTGTGTATACCACATCTTTATCCATTAATCTTTTGATTGGCACTTAGGTTGATTCCATATCTTGGCTATTATAGATAATGCTGCAATAAATCTAAGAGTACGTGTATCTTTTCAAATTAGTGTTTTCATTTTCTTTGGGTAAATACCCAGTAGTGGAATTACTGAGTCATAAGGCCATTCTATTTTTAATTTTTTTGAGGACCTTCATAGTGTTTCCCACAGTGGCTGCACCAATTTACATTCCCACCAATAGTGCACCAGAGTTCCAATAAAAATATACTTTGATGATACTAGGTATTCAACCGAGGACTATGTGACTGAAACAAAACCATGAAATATATTAAATATAGCAGTAATTGGTCCTGTGTATTTCCATGCCTAAAATCATGATCTGGGGTGTCCAATGATAGCATTTAACCTAACACTGAATGTAACCACCATAACGGGCTTGGGTACTTCCAAAAAACTGCTCATCTTTTGGAAAGATACATTTGTAGAATATGCATCTGTGTGTTGTAGTTAGAGGAAAATTGACTGCGTGCTGTATCGGTTAGGTGTGTCATTTAGGAAAATTATTTTTTTTTTAATTTTTTTAATGTTTATTTTTGGCAGACAGAGAGACAGAGCATGAGTGGGGGAGGGGAAGAGAGAGGGGGACACAGAATCTGAAGCAGGCTCCAGGCTCTGAGCTGTCAGCACAGAGCCCTATGCGGGGGTCGAACCCATAGACCCCCACAGACCGTGAGATCATGACCGGAGCCGAAGTCGGACACTCAACCGACTGAGCCACCCAGGCGCCCCAAGGAAAATTATTTTTTATTTGAAGCATGCAATTATGTAAGTCCAAAGAACAAATATACTTAAAAGCACTGGGAATTATAATGCATATTGTGAAAAAGAAATATGTAATTGCTGAAAATTAGCTAAGGAATACTATTTCAATTATTTCAGTTTATTTCAAAGAATTCTGTAGTGAAGTCACATGGCAGGGATTTTATTCTGCTGCTATTCTATACATTTATTCCTTTGAGTATATGCTAACTGTGAGCTATAAATAACTTGCCTTTGCAGATAGCTTTTGTAACTCTAAAGATACAGAACAAAGTCAGCACTATGGACGTTTTTTTTTTTTTTTTTTTAAGGAATGATTATTGCAAGGTATTACATATAATTGCTTTGATTTTCCTTTTCCAAGCTCTATATTTTTATATTTAGACATATATTTCAATGTGCATACTTACCTTATTAAGTCTATGTATACACACACAATCATGTGTTGAACCATGATTTCACCAATTCAGGAATAGTATCCACTTTGGTCACATTGCTGTTCTGTAATTCTGCAGTATGTACCATTTTCATGAGAGCCCTTCTTCTTGTTTCCGGTAGACAGGCCTATTTATTGAAGAGAACAATAACAGAAAAAAAGGGAAAAGGAAAGTAAAATGGGCTTATGTTGACATAGAACAGTATGGTTCATGAATTCAAATAATCCCTACATTCTCTCTCTGACAACCTTTGCTAAACTCAAGTTTATTTCCCTGTATTTCACATTGGATCTAGTAAAATAAGACTTGAATATTCTTCTAAAGGTTTTTATTGTACACTGTAGAATTACCTTAATGCTAAATGGGCACTATACTATATTATCTAGAAGTATAATTGACAGAGATGGCCATCTTTGGACATATAGATAATACTTGATTTAAAGTATTGATTTAAAACTTTTTTTGATTTAAAACTTTTTACCTAGATCTTTTTTAGGCAAGTGCTAAACATTTGCTGCAGCATTCACTTTCATACTGAATTTGATGTATATGTGTTGAAAATGTAACTTATTAGAACACATAGAGAGCATAGCCTCAATAGTCAAGTATTAAGATCCTTCAAAAATTTAAGGGTTCTTAAACTAAAGCATAATCTACCAATTACTCAAAAGGATATATGGAGATACTACCTGCAGATAGGCTTTCTTCTGAAAGGATTCTATTTGCCTCTGTAGCTTTTCCATTGTAGTGTTGGCTGTGTATTTCCAATAATGTAATAATTGTATCTAATCTTTACTAGCCACGAGGCTTCTCTCTACAACCCTTGACAGTCATATAAGTGAACCTACTATCCACTAAGAAACAAGACCCAGACCTTGTATTTCTGGCATGAGTTGGAATAGTACAATCAGGTGTAAATGAAAGGAGACCCCAGATTCATTGATTTTGGATAAAGTAATATTCGAAAAACAGAAGTATTTTCCTGAGCTCTATAAAAGGAATATTTTGAACATGGATCTAGAATACTTTAGGGTTGTTAGAGAAATTTGATCTGAGCTCCAAGACAATAGTAAACTATATTCATGAAGTGGTTTACCTCCTTTATTTCTGTACTTTGCTATAGACCAATTGTTTTTTTATTTGTAATTTTCTTGATAATGCCAGGCCCTTTGAATCAGAAAAATCCGTTCAAGGAAAAAAAAAAAAAAAAAGGATAGCCTCAGTCCTTTATGAGAGAAGCCTGGCTAGAGGTTTGTCAATTTTGTTTATTTTTTCAAAAAACCAACTCTTGGTTTCGTTGATCTGCTCTACAGTTTTTTTAGATTCTATATTGTTTATTTCTGCTCTGATCTTTATTATTTCTCTTCTTCTGCTGGGTTTAGGCTGCCTTTGCTGTTCTGCTTCTATTTCCTTTAGGTGTGCTGTTAGATTTTGTATTTGGGATTTTTCTTGTTTCTTGAGATAGGCCTGGATTGCAATGTATTTTCCTCTCAGGACTGCCTTTGCTGCGTCCCAAAGCGTTTGGATTGTTGTATTTTCATTTTCGTTTGTTTCCATATATTTTTTAATTTCTTCTCGAATTGCCTGGTTGACCCACTCATTCGTTAGTAGGGTGTTCTTTAACCTCCATGCTTTGGGAGGTTTTCCAGACTTTTTCCTGTGGTTGATTTCAAGCTTCATAGCATTGTGGTCTGAAAGTATGCATGGTATGATTTCAATTCTTATAAACTTATGAAGGGCTGTTTTGTGACCCAGTATATGATCTATCTTGGAGAATGTTCCATGTGCACTCGAGAAGAAAGTATATTCTGTTGCTTTGGGATGCAGAGTTCTAAATATATCTGTCAAGTCCATCTGATCCAATGTCTCATTCAGGGCCCTTGTTTCTTTACTGACCGTGTGTCTAGATGATCTATCCATTTCTGTAAGTGGGGTGTTAAAGTCCCCTGCAATTACCACATTCTTATCAATAAGGTTGCTTATGTTTATGAGTAATTGTTTTATATATTTGGGTGCTCCGGTATTCGGCGCATAGACATTTATAATTGTTAGCTCTTCCTGATGGATAGACCTTGTCACTATTATATAATGTCCTTCTTCATCTCTTGTTACAGCCTTTAATTGAAAGTCTAGTTTGTCTGATATAAGTATGGCTACTCCAGCTTTCTTTTGGCTTCCAGTAGCATGATCAATAGTTCTCCATCCCCTCACTCTCAATCTAAAGGTGTCCTCAGGTCTAAAATGAGTCTCTTGTAGACAGCAAATAGATGGGTCTTGTTTTTTTATCCATTCTGATACCCTATGTCTTTTGGTTGGCACATTTAATCCATTTACATTCAGTGTTATTATAGAAAGATATGGGTTTAGAGTCATTGTGATGTCTGTATGTTTTATGCTTGTAGTGATGTCTCTGGTACTTTGTCTCACAGGGTCCCCCTTAGGATCTCTTGTAGGGCTGGTTTAGTGATGACAAATTCCTTCAGTTTTTGTTTGTTTGGGAAGACCTTTATCTCTCCTTCTATTGTAAATGACAGACTTGCTGGATAAAGGATTCTCGGCTGCATATTTTTTCTGTCTAGCACACTGAAAATCTCGTGCCAATTCTTTCTGGCCTGCCAAGTTTCAAAAGAGAGATCAGTCACGAGTCTTATAGGTCTCCCTTTATATGTGAGGGCACGTTTACCCCTTGCTGCTTTCAGAATTTTCTCTTTATCCTTGTATTTTGCCAGTTTCACTATGATATGTCGTGCAGAAGATCGATTCAAGTTACGTCTGAAGGGAGTTCTCTGTGCCTCTTGGATTTCAATGCCTTTTTCCTTCCCCAGTTCAGGGAAGTTCTCAGCTATTATTTCTTCAAGTACCCCTTCAGCACCTTTCCCTCTCTCTTCCTCCTCTGGGATACCAATGATGCGTATATTATTTCTTTTTAGTGTATCACTTAGTTCTCTAATTTTCCCCTCATACTCCTGGATTTCTTTATCTCTCTTTTTCTCAGCTTCCTCTTTTTCCATAACTTTATCTTCTAGTTCACCTATTCTCTCCTCTGCCTCTTCAATCCAAGCTGTGGTGGTTTCCATTTTGTTATGCATTTCGTTTAAAGCATTTTTCAGCTCCTCGTGACTGTTCCTTAGTCCCTTGATCTCTGTAGCAAGAGATTCTCTGCTGTCAGCTATACTGTTTTCAAGCCCAGCGATTAATTTTATGACTATTATTCTAAATTCACTTTCTGTTATATTATTTAAATCCTTTTTGATCAGCTCATTAGCTGTTGTTATTTCCTGGAGATTCTTCTGAGGGGAATTCTTCCGTTTGGTCATTTTGGATAGTCCCTGGCGTGGTGAGGACCTGCAGGGCACTTACCCTGTGCTGTGGTGTATAACTGGAGTTGGTGGGCAGAGCCGCAGTCAGACCTGATGTCTGCCCCCAGCCCACCGCTGGGGCCACAGTCAGACTGGTGTGTGCCTTCTCTTCCCCTCTCCTAGGGGTGGGATTCACTGTGGGGTGGGGTGGCCTGTCTGGGCTACTTGCACACTGCCAGGCTTGTGATGCTGGGGATCTGGCGTCTTAGCTGGGGTGGGTAGGCAAAGTGTACAGGGGCAGGAGGGGCAGGCTTAGCTTGCTTCTCCTTAGGTGATCTACTTCAGGAGGGGCCCTGTGGCAGCAGCAGGGAGTCAGATCCGCTGCCGGAGGTTTGGCTCCGCAGAAGCGCAGAGTTGGGTGTTTGCGCGGAGCGAGCAAGTTCCCTGGCAGGAACTGGTTCTCTTTGGGATTTTGGCTGGGGGATTGGCGGGGGAGATGGCGCTGGCGAGCGCCTTTGTTCCCCACCAAACTGAGCTCTGTCGTCCGGGGGCTCAGCAGCTCTCCTTCCCTTTGTCCTCCAGCCTTCCCGCTTTCTGAGCAGAGCTGTTAACTTATGACCTCCCAGACGCTAAGTCGCGCTTGCTGTCGGAACACAGTCCATCAGGCCCCTCCGCTTTTTGCAAGCCTGACTCGGGGGCTCTGCTTGGCCGGCGAGCCGCCCCTCTGCTCCGCCTCCCTCCCGCCAGTCCGTGGAGCGTGCACCGCCTCGCTGCCCTTCCTACCCTCTTCCGTGAGCCTCTCGTCTGCGCTTGGCTCTGGCGACTCCGTTCTGCTAATCCTCTGGTGGTTTTCTGGGTTATTTAGGCAGGTGTAGGTGGAATCTAAGTGATCAGCAGGACGCGCGGTGAGCCCAGCGTCCTCCTACGCTGCCATCTTCCCTCTCTCACCCCGCCTCAGTCCTTTAGATTAACAGTTTAAATTAGTTAATAGAAATCCTGTATTTGAATTACATAAATATTTCAAGGCAGAAAATAAACTTGAATTTTTCATGGGTAAGATTCACTGATGATAGAAAGCATGTTACTGGTATGGACATAATTAGGTTTAGGGACCACAACTTCTTGTCCAGATAAATTAATCACTGATGGAAAACAGTACTACAGGATACCCATCCAAAGCTTACATTGTTCAATTATACTTGACTGCTTCTTACCAGGGAAATTGAAGGTTGTAGTGACATTGATAGATTTGGGGATTTGTCTTAGTACATGCCTCTCACAAACATCAAGAGCCCACTGAATACTAGAAAATTACACACATCCTTTCAGCCAGTAAAATGCAAGAGGAAATTTTGGGCCTTAAGACAGAAGATGAAGGGACAAAAGAAGGAAAATGAGACCCAGGCCAAATATGCACTACATAGTGTTCTGTATGAAGCTTCTAAGACACAAGAACTTAGTGTAAAAAGTAAACTCTCACTATGTAGTCTGCTTGGAATAATTTCTAATTAACTTAACTAAATAGTAAATAGAAATTTGTAGCTCTATTTCCAGTGATAGATTATTATTATTTTTTTAAATGTTTATTTATTTTTGAGATAGAGTGCCAGCAGGGGAGGGGCAGAGAGAGAGGGAGACAGAGGCTCCCCGCAGACAGCAGTGAACCCGATGTGGGACTCAAACTCACGAACCCTGAGACCTTGACTAAAGCCGAAGTCCAGCGCTCTACCCATGGAGCGACTCAGGTGCCCCTCCGGGGATAGATTATTTTTAAATTAAACTCATTTTTTTAAACTTCCAATGCCATAATTCTATTTAAATATTTTTTTGAAGGAAAATATTTGAATTTAGATGGAACCTGTTGATCTTATTTTGCTATGTCTGATTAGTTTCGCTGGTCATCATGTTACTATCAGAAGGCAGATATGCTTGGAAAATGCATGTGACTAGGGTATTGCATAGAATAGCTAAGTGACCATTTATTACACCAAAATATTTGAATTAAAGAAGAAAGAAGAAAATGAAAACAAAGGTAAAAAGCACACGGACAGAAATGTGTGAGAACAATTATGTAATGTAAGACATTCTAAGCATAAAAATAAGACATAAGGAGGGAAGTTCAAATAAATTTGATTATCAAAATATTTAAGGGGCGCCTGGGTGGCGCAGTCGGTTAAGCGTCCGACTTCAGCCAGGTCACGATCTCGCGGTCCGTGAGTTTGAGCCCCGCGTCGGGCTCTGGGCTGATGGCTCAGAGCCTGGAGCCTGTTTCTGATTCTGTGTCTCCCTCTCTCTCTGCCCCTCCCCCGTTCATGCTCTGTCTCTCTCTGTCCCAAAAATAAATAAACGTTGAAAAAAAAAAACATTTTAAAAAAATTTAAAACTACTTTGTATGATAAAATATTAGAAATAGCATCCTGGGGTGCCTGGGTGGCTCGGTGGGTTAAGCGGCCGACTTCAGCGCAGGTCATGATCTCACGGATCGTGAGTTTGAGCGTCACATCTGGTTCTGTGCTGACAGCTTGGAGTCTGGAGCCTGCTTTGGATTCTGTCTCTTCTCTCTCTCTGTTCCTCCCCCGCTTGCACTCTGCCTCTCTCTCAAAAATAAATAAAGATTTAAAAAAATTTAGAAAAGAAAAAGAAATAACATCCTGAGATAAGTTATTTGCAATATAAATGATAGCTGGGAATCCAATAAACTTAATATGTGATGAATACTTATAAATCACAAAAAGGCATATATCCCAGAAGGGTAGGCAGAGGGAGGATGAGCAAAAGGCATGAAGAAGGAATTCCTAGAAACAGAAATAAAAGTATGTTATTCTAATTATTAAACAAAGAATTGTTAATAAAAACAAGTGTGTGAGATCATTGTTATCTATTAAATTAACAAAGATCAAGACATTCATGCTAACTACTGATAAGAGTGGCGAGACCAATGCACATATACACCAACTTCAGAGAATATAAAGTAATTTATGAAAATCAGCTTAGAGGTATTCATAAATATTGATGTAAAAGTACTGTGGTTATAAGAAAAACAATATCAATGTGAATTTCAGTAGCAAGGGAGGAGATAAATAGTGGTGCATTCAAACAGAAATTTTAAGCAACTATTAATTATAATTTTAAAGACTAGTGATATGAAAAAATGTTCCTGTTGTAATTAAATATGAAAACAGAATAAAGCCTATGTTGATATCTGAGGCCATTTTATTTTAAATATATATATATAATTATTTATATATTAATAATTAATTATTAATTCTATCCTTAATTCTATCCTTTTTCTTTTGAAAATACTATGTTTTTATTTCTTCTATAATTTCTTTATAAGTCAAATGTTTGTTGAATATAATTTGTTATTTTATAGAAAACAAGTTACATTCACAGTTTGTATAAAATTGTTCATATGATTCATCCCATATTTCTACATTTTCCCATTATTAACATTTTCATGTGCCGCAAGGTTTTTGCATGGTAATTTGTTTTGTTGATGAGAACTATAGAGTCAAGAACAACTGTCATATGTTATTTATCTTTTAAAATTCCCCATTATTGCTGTGCAAAGTACACAGGTGCTAATCAAGAAATGTTTACTAAAGTTTTTATTTAAAATTTTTTTTCCACATTTTTCTTTAAATTCTAGTTAGCTAACATGTAGTATAATATTGTTTCAGGAATGGATTTTAGTGATTCATCACTTAAATACAATACCCATTGCTCAGCACAAGTGCCCTATTTAATGCCCATCACCCATTTAGCCTATCCCCCCACCCCCCACTTCCCCTCCATCATCCCTCAGTTTGTTCCCTATGGTTAAGAGTCTCTTACAGTTTGCTTCCCTCTCTCTTTTTTTTTCCCTTCCCCATGCTCATCTGTTTTGTTTCTTAAATTCCACCTATTTTTAAAGTTCTCACACTTGTAATTTTTATTTTTAAGTGCATTTAAAAATATTAACCTTCAAAATGTCCCATTTAGTGTATGTGGAATGTGGCTGTATCTTTCAGGCCAATGCTGTCAGTTTTAAGAAAAATAATGTATGTGAATAATGTGAATATTTTCATTGAATAATAAACCTTTTAAAAGTAATTTCCTTTAGGCCCTAAAGTAACCGCTTCCTTTATTCCATAGCTTGTTTATTAATGTTGAATTCTGTGTATTAGAGAGTTTAGTTTTCTTCCTGTCCATGGGTAATTAGCATAGTACCTGCTCTCCAAACCCATAGGATATTAATTGGCACAGTTAAAATTAATTTCCAGTTTGAAATTGGAGCTGTATATGGTCATTAGAAGCTTCACACAATGGTAGAGAGTCTCTTGTTCCTGAGCAGGAAACTTTTTTCAATAACTGAATTGTAATAAGAATTGTCATCTAAGGAATGAACTCAAGGACAGGAGAACAAGTGCCTCTTTAAATTTGGTACCCTGAGCACACCACTTACCTCTCCCTAGCCAGGCAGATATTCTTGGTCAACAGGCAGTTCTCTCTCAGATGATTCAGGAACTAATCTATTTCTGTTCTATGACCCTGTGACCATTTGGTCTTCTTTGTCCTCTGTATCCATCAGGTAGAAGGAAAAAGAGAGCATGGACCTGGCAGACACTTCCTAAGAGCATAGCCTGTAAATGACACATATTTTATTGCTGAGGAGGAGTCATATGGCTGGACTTAACTATAAGGGATGCTGGCAAAATGTAATCTAGTTGTGTCCCCAGGAAGGAAAGGAAATAGATTTTTGCTGAAAGGCAGTGGTCTATTATTATACCAGTTGCTGTGCTAAGTGATAGGATAGCACTGATGGATGATTTAAGTCTCTCTAGACTCTAGAGAACCCCTAGTTTCATAGGATAGAGACAACTACATATATATATAATTCTAATGGAAGGTATCAATAGGTGTGTCTTTGTACAGGCTCCTCTATAGACTGATATCTAGAGAGTCAGGCTTTAGTCTGTATTTAGATATCTCCTTTGCTCACTCATTTATTTACTTATTCAGCATTCTCCTCACAATGAGTAGTCTGCAATGCTGCTTTAGAGCATTTGAAGAAAGGAGAGAGACAAATGAACTCCTATGCAGGAACCAAACAGGGTTTAACTGTAAGTGATGTAGAATCACACACCTGATTTTATATTGAGGTTTGTATCTGTATGTCCTGCAGAAGTTGGAAATGATGGAATGTTTACAGTATATCAGAAGATCTTAATAAAAGTAGCTAAATGCAAATAGAAGCTTGATAGAATTGCAGAACTTCAATTTTTAGTAATGAGAACAGGAAATGACATTCTACACACAAGTAGCAATGTGAGTCATTGTGCATTGTAGAGTCTCAGCACAAAACTCTCTGGGGAAAGAAGTCAAATCACAGGACATGGTCCTCAGAACTTGATCCTGTACCTCTATGTCACATTGTGGGATGATGATAAAACGTTTCTGTTTATTACTGCCTGTTGTCAGATATCAATCATAAGCCTTCTGAAACCATCATTTTCAGTTTCATAATCATTATCAAATTTTGTCATAATTTTATACATTCCTTTGAGTATATTATTTTACACAATTACTATGTTATGTTCATTGTATCATTACATGGTTTCTGTTTAACAGCAATTTTCTTTTACTACTATCCAAGATAATAAAATCTTCAAATATCTCACTTTTACATTTATTTCTAAGAAAAGATGGCCTTCTGTAATTGACCTTTACTTTTTTTTTAAACTTTAGGCTGATTTTTATCATCTACTTAGAGAACCTGGACCAATTTACTGCAAAGGCCTTTTTTCAACTAAATATTATCAAACCTAAGAAGCACGTGATACCTATGCTCCTGACAGTACTATAGCTATGACTGATTTTTTTCTTAGAATTTCACATTACTGTTTATTCAGAAAATTGAAGTGCTAAAAACTAAAGATATAAATTGTTCAGAACACATTTATGCTTTTAATACAATATGTTCTTCAAAGGACTTGTAGTCTGAAGGAAGCTTAATTTTTTTAACTTTTGTTTGGAGCCTTAGAAATTTAGTTTGCTTCCATTATAGAAAACAAACAGTGAGAAGTGAGAAAGACTTGCTTTGAGAGTGTATAGTGAAGACTGTCTAATATTAAAAACAGATACTGCCATGTTAAGCAGTTCTATTTCAACAAGATCAGCATGTTTACCATTTGTAGAATGAAGATAGGGGAATGGTGTGGTCCCAGTATGGAGGCCAGCCATGCAAAGGGCAGGCTGTATATATAAGACCTTCTGGTCTACTGCTCAGAATACCTACTTTGTAATTTCGTTGTACAGTGACAGTTCATTTTCTCCCTGTACTCTAATTACATATCCTGAAACAGAATTTCTTTCATGGTATATCATATCTATGTAAAATTGTCAGGAATAACAGGTTACTGATTCTGTAGTAGGCAAGGACATCGCACCTAGAAATGACAACCAAGAAATGGGAATAGACAGAAATCAGTACAGTCAGGGGGACTAATTGGGATAACTACGCCCTATTCACTCATTTTTATTTCTACCTACATATGTCATCTGCAGGAGTACTAGCACAAGTAGTCCAAGTGAATGGAGACAGGGCAAGCTCTTTTTTCAGTTATGATTAACATGGATCACAAGGGATCTGAGCACAGGGTGAGAGCTCACCTGAGTTGGGCTTATCAGAATCAGGCTCAAGAGTCTCAAATCCAGGGAATGAGTCTATTAGGAACCAAGTAAGGAGACTTGCCACCTCCCAGCCACCTTCATCCTAGGCTAGGGCACATGTATATAGCTCTCAGCCTTAGTGAAGAATTCTTTTGTTCCAACGACTCTGGCAGAAGTTCCAGTGTGCAGGCTGGAAGTACACAGCAGAGATGGTAAGTAGGAAGTGTCTAACTTGATGATCATTAGCTTTTCAAGCTACACACAGAAGAGATCTCATCTGAAGGCCATACTCTATAGTACCTCCAAAGACAACCAAGCCTGGCACTGTTTTTCTTAAGCCTCAAGAAAAGCAGAGTCTAAAAGTTGTCTCTGACATCCGTATTGTCTTATGGAAGCAGGAACTGACTATATTTTTTCACCAAAACATTAAACATGGCCACGTAAAATACTTTCAGATATTCAACTTATTAAGGGAGGAGAGTTGGGGTGCTCAAATAACAAGGCACCATTAAATTTCGCTTAGATGGTAAATTATTTATTAATGTGAAACAAACAATACCTGTGGGAATTCTAGTAAAAGGAAACAGAGTTTCACACGTGGTAAGAAATATACTTACAAATGTTAATATACTGAAGTCAATGTACTTATGTTGAGGATAGGTACCTAAGAATGAGAATTATCTTTTCTGGCTTTTTCTGGCTATATTTTAATTTCTTATTAAAAAAACAATTTTTAGCATTGATTTACTATCTCAGTATAGCCATATCAAAAGATAAGTAAAATATTATAGGATTCTAATTTTTCTGAAAATTAGGAATTGATTTTGTTTTAATCAGATGAATGACTTCATTAAAAGGGGAAAGATGGGAAAGCTAATTTAAAAATATCTTTACAAAAATCTTTTTTTCCTTAAGCATTTCATGCTCTATTTGGTAATTATCATTTTAGTTATATAACCTGTCTATTGCAAAGTTCTTAGATGTTACTCTAGCCTATTATTAAGGATTTTGCCATTTAATTCTTTATAATATATCAGCAAAACGGAAACATCAACCTTTGCTGCCGTTTAATGAAATAGACTTCAACTTCCAACAGATTGTAGTAGTAATTTAAAGATTATGATCAAATTTTCCAGCCATGTAGATACTGCAAATCGATATTAGTGGAGGAAAAAAAAAAGACTAGAGTATTGGTTTTTGATGAATGCAGATCTGTTTGCTTCAGTTTATATTATGTCTGTGAGTTGTGATTTGTGAGACTGGAAGGAAGACAATGATCACCCAGTCCTAGTAAAATATGTGTGTGTTAAACTCATTTGTTTCTCTGTCACCCATAATCTTTATTGCTGTTGATCTCTCAACTCATCCTAGGAGAACCACTCTACCTTATTCTTGCATTTATTATGGGTGAAAAAGGATACTTCTTTAATTTAGAAAGTTGGAATCATGCTTTGGTAAAAGTTATTTAAAAATAGAACACAATGAAAATTGAGTATAAGTAATTGCTTTTGGAGAGTTTTTTTCTACTTCACTCAAACTGTTTCTTTTTCAAAATTTTTATAACAAGTCGAAGTTTCCCAGAGTAATGAAGTCCAAAGCCAGAATATATTTTCTGTATGTCTTTTTTAAATTTTTAGTTTGTTCTGAATCTTTGTGTAATTTTCTTTAAGTTATGATGACTGTGTTTTCCTATAATTACTCAACTATATTTGCAAAATTTATGAATTATTTCTTTAAGTCGGCTTTTTCCCTGCTTCGTATAAGTATAGAAAAGAGCCTTATTTTTGTTCATTTCCCCCTCCTTATCTGAGGTATTTATGCTTTATTTTGATATCTTCATTCACTTATTCATTCAGAAATTCAACTCTGACATCTCAAATCCTTGCTGTTCTGTGGTCCCCCAAATTTCTTTGGGGAAAAAAACTGAGAGGGTAAACAGGAGACTTGAAAAGATTGTTCAGGGTATTAATATATCATAATTTCTGCAGCTTCATCCCCTGCGTTGAGTTTCTTTCTTACCTCTTAGTAGGGGATTTGCATTAGGATACCATGAGTTGGGCTCTTCATCTTGGGCCATGAGTCCCTGCACAGCTGAGAACTGGGGCCCCAGAAGAGAAACTGGTCTCACACGCAGAATAGTGTGATTCTTTCTGCCAATCCGAGATAGAAAGGTTGGAAAACACCCATTCTTTCAGAAGCACATCTCTTAAACTAAATCCTTGCTCTTGCTCTTCCCTTTCACCAAGACTTCCTTGTCATGAGTTATGACTTGAGTTCATGAAACCCATGCTTTGAGGGATGTCAGGGGGTGAGGGGTTATGCTGAACTCTGACCTGAGATTAGAATCTTTATAGATGGTGCTATGATTTGGCTCTTGCCACATACCTTAATGAAGAAAGACAATTTCTCCAACTCCTCTCCAAATTCCCACTCTGCCTTTGCTTGACAACCTTCTCTATATCCACCTCTTCATCATCTAATGTAGGAAATAAAACCTCCTTTATATAATTTATGACTGCAGTTCATAACTTCTGAATAAAATAGGATTGCTGCTGTGACTCCCATGGTTATTTAATTTGCTTTACTGTTTCACCCACCCAAGACATACAATTTTTTTTTTATTGAATCACTTATGCCACTGTATTTACCAAATTCTAAAATTTGCCAAGTGGAGAACACCATATTTGAAATGTGTCATGCAGAGTTGTCCTATCTCTGAAGAAAAGGATATTGTGCCTGAAGATTTTGTTCTACTTAGCACCTTCCACCGATAGAGGAATTGTGCCTTGAGTTTCTATTTATTCTAGTCAGTTAGACATATTTAGGAGTTAATTTACCCAGGGAAATTTTGTTAGTCCAAGGCGATTTGTGGCCATCTGGGAATCTTCTCATTTATTTGTACTTAGTATATTCTCTCTACATGTCTGGATTCTATACAATGTAATCTTATTATCAGTACTGTTTCTGGAAAACTGGATATGGAATTTATACTTACTACATTTAAATATAAGATTCATAAGAATATCATGCTGGCTTTGTTCATGACCATATTGTAAATTCCTGAAGTATTTTCTGTGACTTAACTGATGCTGATATATATTTGTGGAATAAATAATCCCTTTCAAGTACTTGAATCTAAGGTTTTTGTAGGAGATTCCCACTCTGTCTTCCAGTGTTTAAGCTACTGGAACCATAAGCATAGCTCCAAAGTTATGAAATCCAGCCTTATTCCTGGTAGCCCCAGACCTGTGGACAGTTAAAAGGAATTTAGATAGAAAATAATTTCTCCTCCCCATTTTACACACAAGGATTATTTTCATTCTCATAAAATCCATTACAGCTTTTCAGCCAAATATAGTGAATTATTTTCAGGTTAGCTGGAAATAAGTATCTTAAAATCTGGGACAAATATTTAATTTTTCTCCAAATGATTAGAAAAGAAAGAATTTCTGACATACGTACTTTTTAAACTAGAAGATTGCTCTCTATGTATGCATTATTTTAATACATTCTTTGTGTTGTGGCATTTACTCCTGAATAGTTAATAGAGACAAGATAGGAAAGGTAAGCACCAAAAAAGGCAACATGATAGATAATAGTGGTGTACTGATAAGTTAATGCTTTCCCTCTTTGAAGTAAATTTCATTTTCAGTTGATATCCTAGAAACTTGATTTTATTTACCAAGAAAGTTACAATTTAGCTATTCTACGAACAGTTTTGGGGTATCTGTCACCAATTTCTTTTATGGTATGCTGACCAGAATGTTTATAAAATAACACAAATTTGAAATTATCCTATATATCAGTGTTGAAAATAAAAATATGGAATATTTTAATTTATTGATTAATACTATATGTGGATAGTAAATATGCATTTCATTAGTTAACTCATTAAGTACATTGATTATTCAATATAATTATGCAGGAACATCTCAAGAAATATTAAAGTTAAGTCTTTTATTTTAAAAAAGGCCCATTTTAGTTCTTTGATGAAAAGTCTTCCAACATACACAGCAAAACTCTAAAGTAACACTTAAATTTCTAATAAGCATTCCAGAATTCAAGTATTCAAGAAAATTTTATCTCTTTCAAATTATAATGACTTATTGGAAGGTTATATACTTACTGTAATAATGCTACCAATGCTACAATCCTCTTTTGAAATTATTATTATTTTATATCTGTACCTTGCTTTGTGCCAAAACTATATAAATGATTTTTTTTAATGACTTGGTATATGTGGTTCATAAGGTTGAATCTGATTTGATTTCAAGACATATTCTAGAAATTACTTTTTTAGTTAAGTCTTTGATGTAAGCCTGATTATGATTTTTCCTATTTGCCTTTCTCATAAAAGTGGAATGTAGAATGTGTACTACATGACCTCCTATTCTATGTAACCATTTGCCTTTTTGTAAGATTTATTATTAAGTCAAAGATTAAGGCAGACCCTGTATAAATGTTTTTCCTATTATAAAATAAAAATGATCACTTTGATTGCATTTATATATTTTATTTTATCTTATTTTAATATTGTTTTCCTTGAAAAGGAATTAACTCTTCAATGCCCAAGTTAATGTCAACTGCCTCTCTAATGAACTAAACACACCTTACTTGATAAAAGTCTCATGTTTTACAGATTTCATTGTTAGATGACAGTGAACTCAGTTTGAAGGTTTTTAAGTATTGACAGAAGTTGAATTCTCTTTTCTGTCTGATTAATGGATAATTGTATATAGTTCTTAACTAAGGCATTACTGTAGTGTGAACCAAAAATGAATAAGCTTAACTTATA
The DNA here is from genome assembly GCF_014898765.1 of Herpailurus yagouaroundi. Classification (NCBI taxonomy): domain Eukaryota; kingdom Metazoa; phylum Chordata; class Mammalia; order Carnivora; family Felidae; genus Herpailurus; species Herpailurus yagouaroundi. Next base: position 77,389,005 of record NW_024412391.1, read on the forward strand.
CTAGCTTTCATTTGACTTAATAGATAGTTTAGGCATTGATCAAAAATTAAGGTCAGAGGTTTAGGAGGTATGTTAGCATATTCTAGCAAACTGAATGTTGCATTAAGAAAAATGAGTGCTCTTATACCTAAAGCAAAGAAAAATATGATAATGATCTGAGTCTAGAAAATAGGAGAGCATTACCTGAAGCAAAGGAGAAAGTATGATTATGGTCTGAATCTAGAAAATGAAACTAGTATAGATTCTAATTTCATAAATAGCCTAATTTCAAATTCTCTCTCTCTTTTGATGTTTATTCATTTTTGAGATGGAGAGAGACAGAGCATGAGCAGGGGAGGGGCAGAGTGAGAGGGAGACACAGAATCCAAAGCAGGCTCCATGCTCTGAGCTGTCAGCACACAGCCCGACGCAGGTCTAGAACTCATGGACCCTGGAATCATGACTTGAGCCAAAGTCAGATGCTTAACTGACTGAGCCACCCAGGCACCCCTCAAATTATTTCTTTATACATCTATCATCACCAAGTGAGTAGGAATATTATTCTTTCCATTTGGTGAAATTTTATTATTAGTTATTATTTACAGTATGATTTTTATACTCTTAAGATTAAATGATGGTCTTATCATAAGTGATTCATACAAAAAGTTCAAAATTTAAAAATCAAGTATTTTAAAACCAAAATATTGGACTGGTATAGTTATTGGTGTGGGTTATTTTTTGAAAAAGGTATTAAAATTCCAACACATTTCAGATTTATAGAAAAAAAGAAGCAAATAAGGAATGAAGAAGGGTGAAGTATCTAAAATGATAGAAAAATAAGACTATATTCTTCTATATCTCATGGACAATTTTATACATGCTTATAGGTGGATACTGAAAGGAAAACGCTAAATTTGAAATTAAATTATTTAAAGCCAGCAGTAAATTTAGCACATAAGATGACTACAATAAAAAAGAGAGTATAGGAAAGAACAAAATTAGAATAACAAAGAATATGGACCAGAATTCCAAAAGTAGAAAGAGGAGACACTTTCAAAAAATGTATTTTATTTGAAAGCAGTAGTTTGTTCATACAAACCACTGATGGTAAATAATGAGCAGTAACAGTTAGATAATAGTATAAGTTGTAATACAGTGATACAACAGAAGGGGTTAGAAGTTGAACAGCAAAGTGGTCATCAAGACCCTTTGAAGAACCAGTGGTGGCAGAAGTGACAATGTGGTCTACTTAGAAAAGCAACTGAAAAGTAAACAATTTCAAGATAAGCAGGAATGCCTAAATGGTTCAGTAGGTTAAGTGTTTGACCCGTGATTTCCACTCAGGTCATGATCTCATGGTTTCTGTGATCAAGCCCCACATTGGGCTCTGCACTGATAGTGTGGAGCTTGCTTGGGTATGTCCCTCTTTCTGCCCCTACCCCTCTTGTGTGTCTGTATACACACACACACAACACACACACACACACACACACACACACACACACGCACACACACTAGTGCATATGTTTACACTCCTACAAAAATGTATATATACGTGTAAATATTCAAAAATTATATATTAACAATATCATGCAAATAATTACACTTTTTAATATATATTTTTAAGTAAAAGTCCTTATATCAAATTTTATATGCTGTCAAAATTTCTGGAAAGGGATTTGCCAGACAGTGGAGTGGAATTTTCCCCTGGAGGTACACCATAAACATAATTATGTGAGGAAATTAATGAAAAAATATCAAGGCTGAATGTTATTATTACACCTTAGAATCACTATTTAATCATTTTGGCTGATTTAGAATATCTCAACTGTTAGTTAAGAATAACCAACTAAAAATATTCTTTTTTTTTTTTTTTTTAATTCACAGTAATGACTGTTGTTGCTTTGGCTCCACTGTCAATCACAACCAAACTGTTTTGCTGTTGTTGTTTTTTTTAATCCTAAGGTGCATAATTGATACTCTGAACTTTTTATAAGATTGTTAAAATAGGGGCACCTGGGTGGCTTAGCTGGTTGAACCTTGGACTCTTGATTTCAGCTCAATCTTGATCTCATGGTTTGTGGGATTGAGTCCTGGGTTGGGCTCTGCACTGACAGTGGGGAGCCTTCTTGGGATTCTCTCTCTTCCTTTCTCTCTGCCCCTTCCCCATTCGTATATTCCCTGTCTATCAAAATAAATAAACATTTTTAAAAAGATTGTTAAAACAGATATTTCATTTCAAAACTTTGAATCGAAGTGGAATATTCTTTTAACCATTATAAGGATTGTGGGTATAAATGCACAGAAAGTACTTGGACATTGACTTGTTACATGCATCTCTAGGTGATATCTTCTAGATATTCCTGTCTACTTTGACATAACCATGTGCATATATTTTATTACCCAATTTTAGAATTTTGTTTAGTATTTATACATTAATATAAGTTATTGATGGTGTTGCTGTTGGTTTTGGGATCACAGAATTGGTGAGACAACAAACATAGTAAAGCTATATTTTTTTCCCTACTTTCAAAATGCCTGTTTACTTTCTCCCTCATAGCTTTAAAATAGAATGAAGGTAATCTCACATAATCATAATCTCCATTTCAGAGAAGGAAATCATCTACTGAGAGATAATAAAGTAGATTCATAAGATAAAAAATAGGTAAGGAAAATAGAGGCTTCTTATAAATGCATGATAACAGTGTTTTTTTTAATTCTTAAGGACTACAGCAGTTGTTAAATGCAATAGAGTAGGCTTTCTGCCTCTGCTAAATCAGTAACAAAAGTATGATAGAAAAATATTTTTAAACTCAAACAGTGCTGAAATTTAAAGTCACTTTGTCTTAAAGCATTTTTATAATACTCAAGCATTATTCCATTTTGGTCCTAAAGGAGCATAATCCAAATTTACTAATGTCGTTAAATAGTACTTTAGGCTAAGTACCTCCCCCCTTATTTTTTTATTACAGCCTTATATTTTTGCAGAGTTGCACATTATAGCTTTAATAGAGACCTTACTTCCTTCTACTCCATTGCAGCCTTCAATTGATTATATACTTTATGTACATGCCTTTTGTACTACTGCAAAAATTTCAGTATGCTTGGATCATTTTAAAGTTCCTTTAAATATTGTCATGGCTACGTTGCTATAAAGAAAAGCATAAATAAAAGTGCTGCTAATTTGTTTGAAACGCCCATTTTCCTGTAATATTCCCTGGAATTTTTTTTCATGCTACTTACTAGTTAGTTTAATACAACTGTACTTGCAAAAAGATACATGTCACAGAGTCTAATGGGAAATTATTTGGGCAATAGTATACTGTTGAGATGTTTGTGAAAATCCATATTTCCATCTATGTGCAAATGTTTGGTTTATGTTCCTAAGACTTTGAGGTTTCCGTAGTCAATACAGATGAAAGCTTTTCCATTCTACACATTATAAAAGGATAAAGTGTTCTAAAAGTCACACTTGTTGCACATTAAACCTTTGAGACATTTGGATGCAGTTTAATCAGTGTTAAAAATTTAACAGCTATCCAGAAAAAAAAATAATGTGCTATTTGTTATTAATACCCTGGAAATTGTATGAATTCTCATATTGAAGCTATTTTGTAACAAATTGCTTACATTTTTAAGGCAAATTAATGGAGAAAATAAGGTCTTTGGCAACCCACAAGTTACTATTTGGATTAATACATTGCTTTGTGTTATTTTTTACCAAATTATATACCTTTAAACAAACAAACAAACACAAAAACAAACAAAAACCTTGGAGAAGAAAAAGAAGCCTTAAAACAGACTTGCTGCTAGTGCTTTCAAGAAGCCTTCAGGTTTTTCTATTTTCTGGCTAATTGAGTGACTACATCTTGTATGTAGTATGTAATGTATGTATGTATGTATGTAAATGGTCATACTTATCAACTTTCTCTAATACGATTCGTTTATTTTTTATCTCTCAGTATAAAGTTGCATAAACATTCACCTATGGTTTTCTCTTACTATGAGTTTTGCTGTGGTTGTTTTGTTTTGAAAATTTACGTTTTAATATATCATCTGGAATGTGTGTGTGTGTGTGTGTGTGTGTGTGTGTGTGTGTATAAAATGTTGGGATGATGCATTTATTTTGTTCTCTTGAAATCATTAATTGCTCCAAAACAACTAAGGAAATACTCCATTCTTTCACTATTCTTTAGAATTACTTTATTATAACTTATGTACTGATGCACTTACTGCTTTCTTTAAGCTAATTGTAACTTATATTTCTTTTTCAAATTTTATTTCATTGTTTAGTGTGTCCAAAGTATTACTCTTGCCTTATTTCTATAATTAAACAGAAATCCTCGTAGTATTTTATCATTTAAAATGGTGTCAGCTTTTGGCATGTGGTATCATGTTAAGGAAGCATTCTTGTGTTTCTCCTGTGCTAATCATCTTATTAGATGATTACTTCGCAATTACTTATTACTTATAAGATGATTACTTTGCAATCTGTCAAAATAAACAGATATGTACTCTATCGATGTATTGGTTTTGAGTTTTACTATTAATAGAGTTCCCAATATTAAACTGTCTTTGTAGTCTTGGCCATGGTGTATAGTTTCATATGAACAATATAAATAAATATAACTGTAATATGAATAAATGCAGTCTTTGATTCTTTTATTTTGGAATTTAAAAGTTAATATGAAATCAGAAAGTGAATAGGAGACATCATAATTTACTACATGTTTTACTTTGCATAGTAGAAATCATATATGTTCCAAGCAATATGTATAGTTATTTCCATGATGGATTATAGTTTATATATTTTTCAAATTTCTCTATCATTTTTGGGGCGCCTGGGTGGCGCAGTCGGTTAAGCGTCCGACTTCAGCCAGGTCACGATCTCGCGGTCCGTGAGTTCGAGCCCCGCGTCAGGCTCTGGGCTGATGGCTCAGAGCCTGGAGCCTGTTTCCGATTCTGTGTCTCCCTCTCTCTCTGCCCCTCCCCCGTTCATGCTCTGTCTCTCTCTGTCCCCAAAATAAATAAAAGTTGAAAAAAAATTTTTTTTAAAAATTCTCTATCATTTTTATAGATAACTATGGAAAGAAATGACTAACATACAAAAATTCATTAAAAGAATTTGTCGACCATGTACCACAGAGGAATGTCTTTGCCTTTAGACACATGACTGGTTATTTTAAAATCCAGTTTTATACCTGTATTAATTATATTTTGATACTACTATTGAACTCTTACTAAATATTTTTATGAATGTTTTTATTAGCCATACCTTTTTTACTCATGAGAATTCCAGATCCCAATAAATAAAGATAAGACAGTTTATAATTACTCACTATGCAGTGTAGATTCAAAGAGAACACGCACGACTAAGCATTATGAATGTTCTCTGTTGGGAAAGAATAGGTCAAACACCCTTTCAGGCCCTTCACAGATCAGAATGGGGACCATTGGATTTATGGAGCATTTTCATCAGGAATACAGGAATGGCTACCACCAGTCTTGGCCTCACCAGTTTGTATCTTCACTTTTGCTCTTAAGTAGCAGCTTTAGAAGTGTAGAAAAACAAGTATTTTCAGTTTCTCATTTCAGTCTTCTGATCTTTAAAAAAATTTTGATCTTATTTTCAGGTCTTTTGAAGATAATTTAGAAATAATTTTATGTCACTATTTTTGCTAAAGAGGAATAGCAAATTAGAAAATGTTCAGGCCTTTTGAAATGTATGACCTCTACTTAAACTTATTTTTAAGAAATGCAGATATATCCCCCAAAGATTTATAATTGTGAAGAGCTAGGTATCAAGGGTTAGTGTTTAACTTGTTTAACCCTTACACAAACCCATTGGTATTATTAACGCTCTTATGCAGATAGGAAACTGAGGTGCAAGTATGTTAAATTAAGTTTTTCTAGTTGTTAAGAGATAGAGCTGTGATTCTGGTCTCAGGCAGTCTGGCTGAAGATTATTTATGCATAACCCTGTGTTGGTTCTCTGTGTCTGACAACATGTCCCTACAGTGTTAGGGTGCAATGAGATTTATGTCATGAGATTTTAGTAATATGAAATTCCTTAAATTAGGAAAACTCATGATAAATATTTCCTGGGGAGAATAAGGAGAAAAATATTCTTCTGTTAATAAGCCTGCTTTCATCCATTCTTCTCTGTGGTGAACTTGAGCTATAATAGAATTCCCACTAGATTATAATTCAAAGGAATGTCTGCCTTTTTTAAAAGTAAAACATTCATCACAAAATGAATGTGAAAGATGGATCTCTGTCTAGATAAATAATTTATGGTTGAGTATGAAAAAGGTAAGATTTAGATTGAAGACATAAGGACAAATTGGGAATTATTTCTTCCTCAGCTTGCCAAAAGCTGTTAGATTGTCACAGAGGAAAGACTGAAAGAAATACTACTTCTCTGTATTCTCCAGCAGTATCAGGACCAGCATCAGCACTCTCATGATAGAACATTTGAACTGTTCTGTTAGAGTAGCATAGATATGAGGGGGGAGACCAGACAAGTAATATAAAATTTTTATTTCTATTATAATAGTACTTTTTATTTTCATTTTTTCCCATTTATTTTTAGAGACAGAGAGAGAGAGTAGGAGGGGCAGAGAGAAAAAGAGAACATGAGTGGGGAAAGGGCAGAGAGAGAGAGAGGGAGAGAGAATCTCAAGCAGGCTCTGCACTGGCAGCACAGAGCCTGATGCGGGGCTCAAACTCACCAACTGTGAAATAGTGACCTGAGCTGAAACTAAGACTTGGATGCTTAACTGACTCAGCCACCCAGGCACCCTAATTGTACTTTTTTAAATAAGGTACTTCCTTACAGGTTTATTATGACTCAGATTATTAACACATTTACAATATAATATATCTACAAGGGAAATACTGGAAACCTAAAGAAGAATGCTGTATCTACATAGTTAACAACTTATACTGAACAGTTGCTACTTTGTCAAAATCTTCCCATTGATTATCTCATTGGGTCTTTACCACTATCCTCATTTCACAAAGGAGGAAAGAGAAGCCAAAGTTTATAGAACTTTAAAAAGAATATTTTACTCAAACCCAGTTCTACCGAATCTCAAATCTGGTTGGTTACAGATATTTCCATTAACATCATTAATCACTTGTTAATCTCATTATGTAACTCATATTCATAAATGCTGCATAGCAGCTGTGCCATTTTGCATTCCTACTAAGGGTGTGCACTGGGTCCAATTTCTTCACACCCTTGCCAACTCTTGTTATCTTGTTTTTAGATGATAGCAATTCCATCAGGTGTGAGGTGATAGCTCATTGTGGTTTTGATTTTTATTTCCCTGATGACTAGTGATAATTGAGCACTGTTTTATGTAGCTGCTAGCCATTTGTAGATCTTCTTTGGAAAAATGTTTATTCCATTCCTCTGTCCACTTTTTACTCAGATTGTTTTTGAATCAGTTGCATAAGTTTTTAAATATATTTTGGATATTAACCCCTTATAAGATACATGGCTTACAAATATTCCCTCCCATTCTGTATGTTGCCTTTTCATTTTGTTAATGGTTTCCTATGCATTGCAAAGCTTTTTAGTTTTACCTGGTCCACAGTTTCTTTATTTTTGCATTTGTTGCCTTTGTATTAGTTGTCAAATTCAAAAAATCATTGCCAAGACCAATGTTAAGGAACTTTCCCTCTTTATTTTCTTCTAGCAGTTTTATGGTTTCAGGTCATAAATTTAAGTCTTCCGTCCATTTTGAGATGGTTTTTTTTGTTTGTTGGTTTGTTTGTTTGGTATGGATAGGGGTCTAGTTTCATTCTTTTGCATGTGTCTCTTTAATTTTCCTAGCACAATTAATTGGAAAGACTTTTTTTCATTGTATATTCTTGGCTCCTTTGTCATAGAGCTATTGACTATATATTCATAGTTTTATTTCTGGATTCTCTGTTTTGTTTCATCAATTTATGTATCTGTTTTTATGCCAATACCATAATGTTTTTATTGCTATAGCTTTGTAATATAGCTTGAAATCAGGAAGTGTGATACCTACAGCTTTGTACTCTTTCAAGATTGCTTTGGCTATCCAAAGTCTTTTGTGGTTCTATGCAAATATTAGGCTGTTTTTTTTTTCTATTTCTGTGAAAAATGCCATTGGAATTTTGATAAGGATTGCATTGAATTTGTAGATTCATTTGGGTAATATGGACATTTTAACAATATTTTTCTAATCCATGAACATGGAATATCTTTCCATTTATTTTTGTCTTCTTTAGTTGTCTTCATCAATATGTTATAGTTTTCAGTGTACAGATCTTTTGCCTTCTTAAATTTATTCCTCATTATTTCAGATTTTGATGCAAACACAAATGAGATTATTTTCTTAATTTTTTTCTGATAGTTTGTAGTTAGTGTATAGAAATGCATTTTTGTATTTTGATTTTGTATCCTGAAACTTCACCGAATTTGTTTATTAATTCTAACAGTTTTTTGGTAAGAGTGGAGAATTTTAATGATTAAGTGTGTAGGATGCCCCTGGGTTTTTGGAAATCAGTAAGCTTCTTTTCCCAATAATTCCTGTCATTTCTCAATGTAACTTCTACTTACAAAGACTGACCTGACTACAGCCACTACTGAGCGCCCAATATGCCAGCACCAGAGACCAACACTGTATTGAATACTTAAAGTTTTGTTGAGGATGGCTTTCATGTTAAGTATTCTGACCACAATAAAATAACATTTAAAAAGCAAAACACTGCATAGAGCGAAATCAAAGCTCTATTATATATTTCTAAAGATTGGTGTATTTTAGTACTTGCAGGCCCATATTCAAGTATGAAAGAACTAGAAATATCTCTAAATATCAAGTATTAAACATAAGCAAGTTTTATATTTGATTATATAATGACATCTATAGCATATGAACTGGGTTCTCAAGAAAGTGGTAAGTAGCACCTGGAAATTATTGTAAATTTAGAGTATTATAAATTTTCCTTTAGAAAATTAGGAAAAAAGAGAGGGGGAGTTGCTTATGGGTTTTGCCCATTTGTCCTGTATTGTGATTCTCCGTTTTTCCCAAGTAAACCCCTCTTTTGCTGGAAAATAAGGGAGAAAAGGAAGATGCAAGCAAATATCTCTGTTGGAATTTCAAACCTCCAAAGATACTTTCCAAGAAGTGGAAGAAATCTGTGGTTTTGGTGATGGATATATAGGACTGTATCTCTCCCAATTTATGATACTGTATTAAGAAGTGGGGCCTCCACCGACCAACACAAGTTATTCAAGACAGCAAAGTTACGTGCCACTCCAGGGACTATCCAAAATGACCAAACAGAAGAATTCCCCTCAAAAAAACCTCCAGGAAATAACAACAGCTAATGAACTGATCAAAAGGATTTAAACAATATAACAGAAAGTGAATTTAGAATAATAGTCATAAAATTAATCGCTGGGCTTGAAAACAGTATAGAGGACAGCAGAGAATCTATTGCTACAGAGATCAAGGAACTAAGGAACAGTCAGGAGGAGCTAAAAAATGCTATAAACAGGCTGCAAAATAAAATGGAAACAACCATGGTTCAGACTGAAGAGGCAGAGGAGAGACTAGGTGAACTAGAAGATAAAATTATGGAAAAAGAGGAAGCTGAGAAAAAGATAAAAAAATCCAGGAGTGTGAGGGGAAAATTAGAGAACTAAGTGATGCACGAAAGAGAAATAATCTATGCATAATTGGGATTCCAGAGTAGGAAGAGAAAGGGAAAGGTGCTGAAGGTACATTTGAAGAAATAATAGCTGAGACGTCCCTGATCTGGGGAAGGAAAAAGGCATTGAAATCCAAGAGGCACAGAGAATTCCCTTCAGACGTAACTTGAATCGATCTTCTGCATGACATATCATAGTGAAACTGGCAAAATACAAGGATAAAGAAAATTCTGAAAGCAGCTAGGGATAAATGTGCTCTCACATATAAAGGGAGACCTATAAGACTTGTGACTGATCTCTCTTCTGAAACTTGGCAGGCCAGAAAGGCATGGCAGGAGATCTTCAATGTGATGAACAGAAAAAACATGCAGCCAAGAATCCTTTATCCAGCAAATCTGTCATTTAGAATAGAAGGATAGATAAAGGTGTTCCCAAACAAACAAAAACTGAAGGAATTCATCACCACTAAACCAGCCCTACAAGAGATCCTAAGGGGGATCCTGTGAGACAAAGTACCAGAGACATCTCTACAAGCATGAAACCTACAGACATCACAGTGACTCTAAACCTATATCTTTCGATAATAACACTGAATGTAAATAGACTAAATGCGCCAACCAAAAGACATAGGGTATCAGAATGGATAAAAAAACAAGACCCATCTATTTGCTGTCTACAAGAGACTCATTTTAGACCTGAGGGTACCTTCAGATTGAAAGTGAGGGGATGGAGAACTGTTTATCATGCTACTGCAAGTCAGAAGAAAGCTGGAGTAGCCATACTTATATCAGACAAACTAGACTTTAAATTAAAGGCTGTAACAAGATGAAGAAGGGCATTATATAGTAATCACAGGGTCTATCCATCAGGAAGAGCTAGCAATTATAAATGTCTATGCGCCGAATACGGGAGCCCCCAAATATATAAAACAATTACTCACAAACATAAGCAACCTTATTGAGAAGAATGTGGTGATTGCAGGGGACTTTAACACTCCGCTTACAGAAATGGATAAATCATCTAGACACACGGTCAGTAAAGAAACAAGGGCCCTGAATGATACATTGGGTCAGATGGACTTGACAGATATATTTAGAACTCTGCATCCCAAAGCAACAGAATATACTTTCTTCTCGAGTGCACATGGAACATTCTCCAAGATAGATCACATACTGGATCACAAAACAGCCCTTCATAAGTATGCAAGAATTGAGATCATACCATGCATACTTTCAGACCACAATGCGATGAAGCTTGAAATCAACCACAGGAAAAAGTCTGGAAAACCTCCAAAAGCATGGAGGTTAAAGAACACCCTACGAAAGAATGAGTGGATCAACCAGACAATTAGAGAAGAAATTAAAAAATATATGGAAACAAACAAAAATGAAAATACAACAACCAAATGCTTTGGGATGCAGCAAAGGCAGTCCTGAGAGGAAAATACATTGCAATCCAGACCTATCTCAAGAAACAAGAAAAATCCCAAATACAAAATCTAACAGCACACCTAAAGGAAACAGAAGCAGAACAGCAAAGGCAGCCTAAACCCAGCAAAAGAAGAGAAATAATAAAGATCAGAGCAGAGGTAAACAATATAGAATCCAAAAAAAACTGTAGAGCAGATCAACGAAACCAAGAGTTGGTTTTTTGAAAAAATAAACAAAATTGATAAACCTCTAGCCAGGCTTCTCAAAAAAGAAAAGGGAGATGACCCAAATAGATAAAATTATGAATGAAAATCGAATTATTACAACCAATCCCTCAGAAATACAAGCAATTATCAGGGAATACTATGAAAAATTATATGCCAACAAACTGGGCAACCCAGAAGAAATGGACAAATTCCTAAACACCTACACACTTCCAAAACTCAATCAGGAGGAAATAGAAAGCTTGAACAGACCCATAATCAGTGAAGAAATTGAATCAGTTATCAAAAATCTCCCAACAAATAAGAGTCCAGGAACAGATGGCTTCCCAGGGGAGTTCTACCAGACGTTTAAAGCAGAGATAATACCTATCCTTCTCAAGCTATTCCAAAAAAATAGAAAGGGAAGGAAAACTTCCAGACTCATTCTATGAAGCCAGTATTACTTGTATCCTAAAGTAGAGACCCAGCAAAAAAAGAGAACTACAGGCCAATATCCCTGATGAATATGGATGCAACAATTCTCAATAAGATACTAGCCAATCGAATTCAACAGCATATAAAAACAATTATTCACCATGATCAAGTGGGATTCATTCCTGGGATGCAGGGCTGGTTCAACATTCACAAATCAATCAACGTGATACATCACATTGATGAAAGAAAAGATAAGAACCATATGATCCTGGCAATTGATGCAGAAAAGGCATTTCACAAAATTCAGCATCCTATCTTAATAAAAACCCTCGAGAAAGTTGAGATAGAAGTAACATACTTAAACATCATAAAAGCCATTTGTGAAAAGCCCACAGCTAACATCATCCTCAATGGGGAAAAACTGAGAGCTTTTTCCCTGAGATCAGGAACACGACAGGGATGTCCACTCTCACCGCTGTTGTTTAACATAGTGTTGGAAGTGCTAACATCAGCAATCAGACAACAAAAGGAAATCAAAGGCATCAAAATTGGCAAAGATGAAGTCAAGCTTTCACTTTTTGCAGATGACATGATACTATACATGGAAAATCCGATAGACTCCGCCAAAAGTCTGCTAGAACTGATACATGAATTTAGCAAATTTGCAGTATACAAAATCAATGTACAGAAATCAGTTGCATTCTTATACACTAATAATGAAGCAACAGAAAGACAAAGAAACTGATCCCATTCACAATTGCACCAAGAAGCATAAAATACCTAGGGATAAATCTAACCAAAGATGTAAAAGATCTGTATGCTGAAAAGTATAGAAAGCTTATGAAGGAAATTGAAGAAGATATAAAGAAATGGAAAAACATTCTGTGTTCGTGGATTGGAAGAATAAATATTGTCAAAATGTCAATACCACCCAAAGTTATCTACACATTCAATGCAATCTCAATCAAAATTGCACCAGCATTCTTCTCGAAGCTAGAACAAGCAATCCAAAAATTCATATGGAACCACAAAAGGCCCTGAATAACCAAAGTAATTTTGAAGAAGAAGACCAAACCAGGAGGCATCACAATCCCAGACTTTAGCCTCTATTACAAAGCTGTAATCATCAAGACAGCACGGTATTGGGTGGGTGGGGAATGAATACATGCACTTTAACCACAAGAATGTTACAGTTTAACATCATCTTAGATGAGCAGCATTGATTTTGGGTCTAATGTCTGGCCTTGAGTCCTCAGACTTGAGATACTGGACCAACCAGTAATTTAAATCTCATGCACAGAAGTTTGTGAACAATTTTAATTGTAAGACATCACTAATTTCGATTTATCGGATGACACAGCCTGAATTATGTACTTTTATAGAAAAGAGCATAGCTCATTATTGTAAAAAATATATTGTACTAAATATTATTTAAAAACATAACATTCACTGCCATCATTTGACATGAGGAGTCTGTTAGTAATATACAAATAGTTACTTAAAAAATACTTCAAAACAGTCTATTATGTCAACTAAAAACAAGCCTCCTCTCTTGAATTGAGTTTCTGGACCTTACTTTCCATTGATATATTTACCGATACAACTTTTTATTTACAGACAAATAAGACAGTTTTTATTACTGGTAATATATATATTTCAAAAAAGATTAAGTAAGAGAAAAAACTCAACTGAACGTTAAGTGTAAATCTGGAAGAGTAATAATGAAAAATCAGAACCAGTCTTCAATTTCAGCTAATATTTCAAATCACTAGAATGATAGCAGTAACCCTTTCCTAACTCCAACTGTCCAGTAGGAGGGCAGACTTGGATGTAATACACATTACTTAATTCAAGAACTAGTGGACAAGAAAGAGCATAGCTTTTCGGCAATATATTTCATCTTTTTGCTGACCAGAAACAGTGTTTCAGCTAGCAGTGGCTATACAAAGCAAAATGCTCAGCGTCATTATTTGAGAGCAGAAGGGAAGCACAAACGGACATAAAAGAAGTGGAAAAGGTGTCAAAAGAAGGGAAAGTTGTGAGGACTTAAGTGATAAAGGAATTCTTTGAGAATGAGAACAGAAAAGAGAAAGAATGAGAACTTGCTGGAAGCATGCCCCAATGTGGTGGTAGTACAATATGGACAGTATTACCTGAGACCTCACTGAGCTGCACTGACGGACTAGCTGGAACAGCCACAGCATCAGAGGATGTGGAGTGGGACTTCACTCCAGAGGCTGTTTAGAGCTATCGAGTCAGTGCACATTGCTCACTGGTTTCATCATGCCTAACTTGTGTTCAGGACACTTTGTTTTGCAGAACATAAAAGTGTCCGGTGTAACATACAAACATTATTCTCATAGATGGAGGCATAAATGTTTGGATGCTGAAGGAGTTAATTTCCTATATGGTTAGCTCTTGTTCTCAAATTTTAACACCGATTAGAGAATATGTTTTTCTCTAGAGAATATGTTTTTCCAAGTGTTCATATTTTGCAGGTAGTAAACTCACTTAGTGAATATTTATTGAAATAATTTATTAACTGCATTAATAATATACATTGTAATGAAATACAAGAATACCTTAATGTTCCTGTTGTTTGAAGAAAATATTGATTTGATAGTTAAAGAATATGTAAAAAAAATTATGTCAATATGTTCTTCTTGACAGTATTTCCTGTGTAGCTTTATGGATGTAAGAGAAGTTATCCTTCCATTTAACTGGAATCCTTGCCAGAGAATGAAATAGGAGATCTCTTAAATTTCTTCGTGTGTTAAAAATGAGTTCTCAATTTTGTAACATGTAGCCTCTTATTAGTTATATGACTTTGGACAAGTCACTTATCTTAATATCCTGTATCTTAATATAGTATCTTAATATCTTGATCTGAAAAATGGCTCAATTCTACCTCATAGGAGTTTTATAAGGATTGAAAGAGTTAATATTGGGAAACATGTAGATAAGTGACTACTACATAGTTAGGGTTATATAAGTCTTTGCTATTATTAAAACTTGGGTTAATTTCTAAATGACCTTTTCCTGTTGTTGTCTCCTATCTCTAGACAATTATAATCAAAGTGTAGTCACTCCACTTAGCTTTTATCATAGCTCTAGCAGCATACACTAAATCAAAAGCCTTTTCCATATTTGCTTCACATTTAGCTAAGACAGAAATCATGGGATGGCTTGACCCCCAGAATTAGAGAACTGAGAAAGAGCAGCATCTGTCTTTTCCATCTGTTTAACCAAGATTTCTTAATTATCTGTAAAAACATCTCGAGTCTAAATCCCTCACTGTTTTATTTAATGAACTGTATTTTGTGACATACATTAGAAGCTCGTGCATTCACTAAGATTATCAACTAATGATATTTCCAGGAGGATGATGAAGGCTAAAAATGACATATCTAAGTCACCTGCACTATTATTTTGATGAGAATGATTAAGACTGTTACTCCTGGAGTTTTTTGTTGTATCTGTTACTTCCTATTTTTGTTGTAGACTCTTATTTTTCCAAAATCAAGTCACTGTCACTAATTGTTCCCTCCAGTGATGCTTGTCTGCTGCTGATGTTCTGAAGCAATTGATGTTGATGTTACATTGGTTCAAATTATACTTTCATTTGCCCTTGAAGCTTTTTGGCTGTCCATCTTGTGCTTGATTGCATTCCTCGCCCCATCATGTAGCAGCTGTTTTGGCATTCCGGTTTTTTTTTTTTTTTTTTTTTTTTTTTTTTTTTTTTACTTTTTTTATTTTTCATTTGCTTCACTTGCTGAAATGTTAGAACTTGGCTTCATTGCCAATATTTTAATAGTGTTCAGAAGTATCATTATTGATTTTGATATTGATGCTGTTTGATAATGGATGGCAATGAATTTTGTCCCCAAGCTGAAAATGCTTTTAAAAATGAGTCTAAATCTCTTGCCATCAGAGCTCCTTGGGAGACTATCATTTCAGAAGCTGGCTGTATACTGTGAAGCTGGAGGCTTGTTGTGCTACAATTTTTCACGTTTCCTATTGTGGAACTGAATCACATACATTTTTCTTCTGTTTGGTAGTGTGCATGACATGTCTGTGATAATTTAATAGTTGAATTTATAAGTTTGCTTGGGAGGATCACAGTAACTCCCATTTCACAGACCAAACCTAATATATCTGGCCTTTAAAATATATAGTTGTTAGTTATAAAAAGCATATTTTTATGAGGATGAAATGTAAAACATAAAACTTAAAGATTTTTTTTTTAATATTTAGAAAACAGTTCTCTCCCTAAACCCCTGTAGTACTCTATTTTAGTTCTCATAATCTTTCTTTCATGTGTGATTCTTCCCTTCTGGTATACTCTATGAAAGGCAAACAGGTTCTAAGTAATCTTTTACATTTCTCATAGACATACCCAGTAAGAAATACTAATTATTTAGTGGTGTTCTTTATTGATTATATGTATTATGTAATATACGATTTACATATTACATGTATATGTTTTATATTAACATATGCAATTAAAACCCGTTCACCTGTAGCTTGCTAATTTAAAATATGTGAGAATTATGGCAAAAGTGTACTTTGGATCAACGATGAAAAAAGGTTTCCTAGGTAAACTAATAATATGTTAGCCTGTTTAAGATAATAATCTTAGGAGGATAATTTAAACCAATAATATGATTGTTATGCATCAGTTTTCTCCAGTCATGTAAAACATATATCCAATGGAACATCGCTTGGAAATAGTAGTATATTATTTTGGAAAAAAAGATATTTATTTAAATTTTTTAAAATACCTATTTTCTTAAATGTTCCATAACTTTATAACTCAAACTTCTCAATTATTCAGACTGGCCTCCCCTCACATATCATGAATCCCTATGCTCTTTGTTTTTCTGCCACTTTCTGGACTCCTCATTGTTGTAGTCAGTGTGGCATTCAGTTAAACCCACTCAGTGATCAACCCAATGCTAATTAGAACTCTCTAGCTTATTTCACAAGATTACCATGAAAGTAAAATGAGCTAATGTGCTTAAAAATATACTGTTAGAGATAAAGGTGCCGTATATATTTGGGCTTTGTTATTAGAGCTCATGAGGGATAAACTAAACAATAAGACTATTTTCATGCAATGATAAAATATTGTTTGCAGCTCATTCCTTTGAGTTTTAATTTTGGTTTTCTAACTATATACACAGTAGGAAGAATGTTCTTCCAAAGGCTGTTCCCAGTACTCCCCTCAGAAGCATTACCAGTTACAAACTAGTTAACATGGCTTGCCAGATGAATAATTAGCCCCTGTTGGTGGAGTGAGGTTTGCACTCTAAGTGTACAACCTAGTGACTTAGCACCAAATTTCTTTCTGATGAGACTTCAAACTGCACAGTTCATTTGGTCATACAGAATGAAATTACACTCAAGACACATGCATTTAGCGTTCTTTAAATCACATTTTTTCAGTTTTAGTAAGGTGTAATTGACAAATGAAATGATAAGATATTTAAAGTCTACAACATGATGATTTGATTACATTGTGAAAAGATTTCCCCCATTGAGTTAATTAATATGTCTGTTACTTCACATATTTACCTTTTTTTTCCCCTGTGAGAACATTTAAGTTCTACCCTCTTGGCAAATTTTAATTATGCAATACAATGTTATCAACTATTATACATTAGATTTCCAGACCACATTCATCTTGTAATTGAAAGTTTGTACCCTTTTACCAAACTCTCCCTGTTTTTCCCACTTCCAGCCCGGCAATTACTGTTATGCTCTGTGTCTAGGAGTTTAAATTGTAAACATTAAAATATTTTTAGATTCCACTTATTCATGATACTATGCAGTATTTATCATTCTCTGTCTGGCTTATTATACTAAGCATAATGTCTTCCAGGGTTATCCTTGTCACAAATGACAGAATTTCTTTTTTCAGGCTAAATAATTTTCCAGTGGGTGGAGATTTCATATATTGATCACATTTTCTTTGTGTTTGTTTGTTTGTTTGTTTTTAAGATTTTATTTTTAAGGACTAGAATTGTTAGGTTATAGTTAATGCACATTTTAAATTTGAATGTTTATTATCAAATTGTCCTCCAATCTGTCAGGCCAATGTAACTTCCACTGGCAGTGTATGAATGTATTATTTCATGTTTTCAGTAATACTTGAGATTAACAAATTAGAATTTTAAAATTGGCATGATTTTCAATGAAAATAATATTTTGATTTTAAAATCTTATGTTGATTTACTTATTCTTTTGTTATTCAACTACAAATTAAAAGTGGGGATTTTTTTTCTTTGGGGAATAGATTTTATTCAAATGTGAAATGATCATGATAGCTGACACTGAGTGCTTGTTTTGTGCCAGATACTGTTCTAAACACTTTATATTAATTGAATACTTAATCCTTACACTTTAATGCAAATTTAATGAGGCAATGCCTCTTACATATAATTTTTTAACAGATACTCTGACATCAAATTAGGACATTTAAAAAGATGAGCTTGAATTATAATTAGATAGGTGTGTATATATACAGGTAAAGAGATAATAAATAAACAAAGTTGATTCTTTGTGGACAAGTAAATAAAACAAATGGGAAATTATGGAACACGAGAATAAAACTAGTTATCTTGGAAGCTGTGTCACATTCCATGTATATATCATGTAATTTATATTTTAACAAGTTTTGATATACCCCCAAACATTTAGTAAATTGCTAATATTATAGCATGTGGGCACTAATATTAATGAAATATTGTTTTTTAAATACTATTTTTAATGATTTAAAAAATCATTATAGCTAGCGATTAATGTCTTTTTAAATTTAAGGCCTGCTTTTTCATACAAGATGGCTTCTTCATATACTTTCATGGGCCTTAATTTATTTATTCTTCAAAACAATCCTAATATGTAAGTAAGACAGGTTTATTATTTCCATTTTGTAAATGAAAAAAATTTAAATAATGACTAAATATTTTGTGCAAGTGTACACAACTAGAAATTGTCAAATATAATAACTCAAATGTAGGTATTCTGACTCAAAGTCTGTGACATTTTCTGCTATAAAAATTACCTCTTCATCATATTACTAGAAATTATGTCCTCTATGGTACTTATTCATCATGGAATATTTTAAGAAGTAGTTGAACAGTAACTTCTTAGTGATTGAGAATAAAATAGCACTATTGAATAATAATTAACTGTAATTTATGGTGTAGTAGAAAACTCAAAATCTATTTTACCAATATTCTTTCCTATATGCATCCAAATATGGGTTTTGGAAAATTGCTTATCCTCTCTAGATTTGTTTTTTCATCAATGGAATGTAGGTGTAGGCAGTTTCTACACTTGAAACACATTTGAACACGTGTTTCTATGATAGTTATTCTGCAATGTACTTAGCAACTTTCAGAAGGGGAGAGCAGAGTTCTATTCCTAAAACAGAAAAATAATTGTGTTATTGTGTTTCTTCTTTTACCTTGCCCATTTAATTTCCCCTTCCTTGAGAATTTGTTAATAACTGAGCAACTGTAATATTTTAATTAATCTTTACACTATGATGAAATCTGTGCACATAAAAATCAACATACCTTCAATGTAGTATGAGAATTATTTCCTTGGTAATAATCTTAATTGGGACCACTCACTTTAAAAAATAATAAAGGAAATGCAATGTCAACATTATAGCTCAAATTGCTCAATTAATAGTTACAGATATGATCACACCAGATGATAATATTTCGGTTGCTAGCTCAGCAATTAACCATAACTTTCTTATTTAGTTGAATAAAAAATAATTTTAACACTAAATGAAGTACTGTTTATAGTTCACTGTGGCAGCTGTAGATGGAAATAAGTTCTTCAGTTTCTTCAGACACTTGATGTTTGAAACATTTTTCAATTCTCCCAGAGCAGGATAGTTTCTGAATTTGATATAAAATGACTTTTAATGTGCTTGGAAACTTTAGAGAAGGACAGGAGCCTATATTTAGCCATAGTCAAAGTGAAAGGAAGGTATGGCTCAAAGTAGTAAAGTGAAGAATTCCTGAGGAGAGAGCAGATGGCGATTGAGCCATGAACTACTGAAAATTGGGTGTTGTAATGTTTTTCTTCTTTTATTAAAAAAAGAAACATCAGTAACCATTTATTTATTGATTCAACAACTATATGTTGAGTGCCTCCTACATGCAGTCAGTTTCTAGGCATTGAGCTATATCAATGAACATAATAGCTAAAAACAGTTACCATGGAGCTTACTTTCTATATCTTATGCTCTAAGTCTATTCTGTTCTAAGTCTGCTCTATTCTATTATGTCTTCAATATAATTCTCTGTTCTATTATGTATTCAACAACATTTATAACTCATTTATAACTCTCCAGTGGACCAGTTTCTAATATCTTTCTGTCATCCCAGTACCAAGCTTTGCCATTTTTACATTTCTTCTAAGTTAGGTACCTGATTATATGGGTACAAACCCATCTAAGTTAGGTACTTGATTCGTCAGTTATCTCCTGGCTTGGTTTCATTGCTTGAGTTCTATCATAACCTTCCCTTTAGAATGATACTTCTGTGAAGTGAAACACTGACAAACTCCATTTTGGACAGGGTTTTGGATCCTGTCCCTCTACACTCTCATACATTAGTTTTGTAATCTCTCACAGTTTCACCAAGAGGGAAGCACTGTTGGTTAAATAGATGGTATTGCAGTCAGACAATGTAGGTTCTGGCCCCAAAGTTAGACCTTAGTGCTTAATAGTATAATATTAGGAACTACTTTGTAGAGTGGTACTTTCATGTATGTGACTACTCATTGAAATATCCAAGATGTTAACACAGTTGTTCATAATTTTATTTTGGAGACTTATCATGGACACTGATAAATAAAATACTAGATTAGAAAATAGTAGATGAAGAAACTCAATGTAGTGGGATTTTAAAGCGAAAAAAGATTACTCTGTCTGGAATGACCAGGCAAGACTTCATGGAAAAATTGGAATATTATCAAACATTGATGGACATTGGATAAAAGAATGATGTTTCTTATTTTTGGATTTCTCACTTTAGTGCTTATTCATTAGTCTAGAATACTTCATAGAAATGATCAAATTTTTGGAAAATTTGCTCTAAGAGTGATAAAAATTTGCCATCAACTGAATAATTTACTTTTGATTTTTTTCATTACCTATAATTGCTCTTTGGAAGTAAAAGGTAGTAAGGTTTGAGGGAAGAGAAGTCTTGTATTTCTGTTTTAATATTCTTAAGGCTGAAGCAAAGCAGAACCAGGATTCTTTATTCAATCTTTTCTATAATGGTAGGACATTAATGAGGTCTAATGCAGTTCACCAAAATGAGCAAATTAATTTCTTCTGAACCACAGGACCTGGCTCATTGTTTCTAGTCCTGCCAAAAGGATTTTTAATACAACTGTTAATTGATTCTTTTCCTTATTGTAATTGATTGAACCAATGTAGTATTTATTGATAGAAGTGTAATGATTCAAAATGATTAAGACATGAGTCCTTTTTATAAGTGTAAATTGCATTAAGAGGAATCACATGATTTCCAAAGCAGCATATTAGGTTTTCCAATTTCCATTAATTGACACAAAGAATGTATAGCTGTTTCGTTGATCCTTAGTAAAATGTAATTAGATTATCTAATATGGTAAGGTCTCTATTGCTTACGCAAATAAGGGCATGAAGGTATAAGCGAACTCTAGTGGTAAAGACCGTGAACAATGGTTTGTAATGTGAATATATTACCGAATTTCTATTTGTATATATATAAAATGTTTGGGTATTTTTGTCAAAAAATAAAAGCTAAAAGACAAAAATGTAAATATCTAATTTAGATGCAAATTGTTCAGCAACTACTTCTGTTCCTGTTTAATCATACATATCGTTCAGCACTAGAAAGAATGATTTGTATCAATATGCATCTTTTTGTAAAAAATACATATATATTTATTTTGAGAGAGAGAAAAAGTACAAGTAGGGGAGGAGCGAGAGAGAGAAGACAGAAAGAATCCCAAGCAGGCTCCGTACTGTCAGTGAGGAACCCAACATGGGGCTCGAACTCATGAACTGTGAGATCATGACCTGAGCTGAAGTTGGATGCTCAATCATCTGAGCCAGCCAGCTGCCCCTTAATATGCACTAGATTAAGAGAATAAAAGCATAAATATTGCTGTAGAGAAATATTCATATATAAAGAAATATAAAAAAATTGATTACTTAATTTTCCTCTTGGAATGGGAGTGAGGAGTGGGGCTAGGGATGAAGGAAAACCTCGAATATATCTATGATATTTTTATAATATAAACAACACTAATATAAACAAACATACCAACTATCAATTCTGAGTAGTGGATGATATTTTGATATTCTTCTCAATTTTGTGAACATCTTAAAAGAAACACATGTGTGTGCATGTGCATTACTTTTTTCACATGCAGCAACTAAAAAAAAGTTTGTTTCATTCTTTTTTACATCTCATGGATTTTTAATTTTATATTGTGCTAGGAGTTATGCAAGCCTAGGAAAATAGCTTTGGAATCAAGGTATAATAGAAGCTTCTGTGCCTGCTGCTGTCTTTATTTATCCTAGTAGCAACTTGGTAGCCTTCCTATATTCTGTATGACAGATTTTTATACGTATATCAAGCACACTTACTGACTGGATAGAGCATGTGTAGTTGAGGAAAACTATTCCCTGGTTAGAAAATCTAGACTAAGCTGAATTGTTTCATCAGAGGTGATGCTATTTAAAAAAACAAAACCAAAAAAAACTTTCCCCCAAAACCAGAAAGGTCTGCCTGCAAGAATAGTCTGTGGAAATAGAGTAAAGACGGCAGGGTTATGTCCATGAGTAGAATTGTCAAACACTTTAAGAAGGAATCCTTCAAGTCCCACTGGCACTTCACAAGAAGTTATTTTCTGAATTTGAGGTATTTATATAAAGCCAGTTTATAAAATTCCTCTTCCAAAGTGTAGATATAATTTACATTAGAAATGCTTAGAAATGGTCCTTATTTTTCCTTGAAAGAGAATCAAAATTATACCTGGTTAAATGTTTGGAAATTTCCTTTTAAATTTGCTAGTTGTAGTGTATATCTGTTCACATGTGAATGCTTCTTTCTTATCATTTGGTCAAGAATGATCTTAAAAATCTGTAATCTTCAGAGATAAACACCCACAATGGTTGCAGATATGGTGATAATGTACTGGTGTAGCACCTTCCATTTAGTTGCTTAGGTGACTAATGGGTTTTAAAAGAGGCATTTAAAAAGTCAGCTAGCTAAATAGATAGATAAATAAATAAATAAATAGTAAATAAATAGTCAAGTAGCACTCTTCAAATAAATCCAAGCATAAGCAGGAATGATACCTTCTCCCCTCATCATCTGAAAGAAATGAATTCAGACTTTTTTCCCTAAAAAGTGACATTCATGTTGTAAAAGATGCGATCAATCTGCAGGAAATCAAGACTATGCTACAAATCTGTATCATCTGAATCCTTCGTGGGTAAGATTGTTCTGAGACATCCACTAAGGGAGTTGATGGTCACAGAGGCAGCTGTGAGGGAAGAGTGGTTAGCACCTGCTCACGTGTGTACTTGATACAACCATTGGGAAATGTTAAATAAAAATGTGAAGTAATACTGGGGCACCTAGATGGCTCAGTTGGTTAAATGTCCGACTTTGGCTCAGGTCATGATCTCAGAGCTTGTGGGTTCAAACCTGGCATCAGGCTCTGTGCTGACAGCTCAGAGCCTGGATCCTGCTTTGGATTCTGTGTCTCCCTCTCTCTCTGCCCCTCCCAACTCACACTTTGTCTCTGTCTCTCTCTCTCTCTCAAAAATATATAAACATTAAAAAAAATTTTTTTAAATGTGAAGTAAGAATCAGAGAAAGGGAAATAGTCATTAAAAAAGAATGCGGTAGCAACAGATTAAAATGTGAATAAAATAGAAGAAACATAAAAGAAAAGGAATGTAATATACCTGAACATAAAAACATTAAAGTTTAAAAAAAATCAATGATAAAGCAGGTGATATCCAAAATAAAAGAAATAAAAATATAAAACCAGTGAATTAAAAAATCAAACATATAAAAATTAGGATGATGCAGCAGTAACAATTGAATTAGGAAATAGGACAATGAAAGTGAGATGTAAATAATAGCGTTAAAAATGCAATAATATTTTTTTCTTGAAAACACTCAGTAATTGGGGCGCCTGGGTGGCTCAGTCAGTTGGGCGTCCGACTTCAGCTCAGGTCACGATCTCGCGGTCCATGAGTTCGAGCCCCGCGTCGGGCTCTGGGCTGACAGCTCAGAGCCTGGAGCCTGCTTCCGATTCTGTGTCTCCCTCTCTCTCTGTCCCTCCCCTGTTCATGCTCTGTCTCTCTCTGTCTCAAAAATAAATAAATGTTAAAAAATTAAAAAAAAAACACTCAGTAATTATAAAGATTCATTTTCTTGGAAAAAGGCCATATAAGAGCAGAAAATCTCAAGATACAAATAGTAGTAAGTAAATTCAATCAGAAATTATATAGAAGACAAATTCAGTTAGTGATTAAAAACTAGCCTACATCACAGCAGTGAAAAATTCTCATGTAATGCTGAGATAACTTTATTATAAAAACCAGACATTCTCTTAATGAGAACAGGAAAACCAAAATCGTGAAGAATGACAAAGAGAACAACCTAAACAGCAACATAAAGAAACACAACTATGCAAATGGTGTGAATCCTTAATAAATATCTCTGTGGCTATGCTTCCCTTCTTGAAAAATGTCTCTGAAAATCAAGAACTGCGAAAGTCAGAAAGTTCCCTGGGCAACCAGGCTCTTATGTGAAGATAACCAAAGCAATCAACACTTCCTCCGGTTTCATATGAAATCTTGTACTTCTCAACTGCTTCCATGCTTTTCTAGGACCTATTGTGGCATTGTGTTATTATTATAATGGATATACCCCTGATTGGCCAGTCTTCATCAAAATTCATACCCATTTCTGATAACAAGGTCTCATATTGCCCAGAAGCCCCCAGGGGTAGGGAATCATCACCACACCTTGCCCTGAGCCCCAGTCTGTCATAATGGAGTCTCTTAAGACCTGGTAGCCAGATAAAAAAAACACTGCTGAGACTCTGTGAATCAGGAGCGGCAGAAGAATCCATGGAAACAACGGGCCTTTACAAGATGACTGAACAATGTATGGTATTTAGACCAGAATTTCTCAAAAATGAAGCCTGAGAGTCATTTGTATCATGATTAAGTGTTTGTAGGATAAGGTGTACACCAAGAAAAACTCTGGGACAAAGTAGAGACCATACATTAAAACTAGACACAGGAATGTAAACCATAAGTGGTGCAGAAATTCAAGTGAAAGCTCGGGACTCTCCCAGTAATTAATTGCTGGGGTCTAAATCAACTGTACCTAGATCTCTAAAGAGTGGAAGATACCTAAAATGAAACCCACAGTTACAACTGAGTTTTATTTTAAAGTCCCATCTGGAATCTCTTACACTAAATTAGCAAGATTCAGCTGCACCTTGATTAGATAATCTCCCTAGTGCAAAGCCTTATTATGTGTGGATAGATTTGGGATTTTTTCTCCCAACTTAGTCTTGTCTTACATGATTTTTGAAAGTAATTAAAAATCTTTATTCAACAATAAAATGCTATAAAAACCCTTCCCAGAAGCTTGATGAATCAAATTGATAACCATATTTTATTGAGCAGATATTTTGTACCAGCTACTGTGCTAAGCACATATCAGTGATTTCATATACTGCTTAGATGGCCCTAAGAAGTCATTTCCATTGCAATCACCATTTTACAGATGGGAAACGAAGGTTTATATATACTGACTTAACTAACCATGATCACAAAACATCATAGGTAAAAAAGTTCAGTTTTGAACTCTGGTCTTTCTGGTGCCAAAAGATCTTGGTGCTTTTTCTACTACCCTACCTGGTCAGCTCTGTTCTTCTCATCCTCCAAATCACTCAAATTTCTTTAGAGTTATGTTACTATTAAAAAGATAATAAAATTATGGGGCATCTGGGTGGCTCAGTCAGTTGGGTGTCCGGCTTCAGCTCAGGTCATGATCTCACAGCTTGTGAGCTGGAACCCCACATTGGGCTCTGTGCTGACAGCTCAGAGCGTGGATGGAGCCTGCTTCAGATTCTGTGTCTCCCTCTTTCTCTCTACCCTCCTCTGCTCATGTTCTCTCTCTGTCTCAAAAATAAGCTTAAAAAAATATATATATATATATATATATAAAATCAAATAACAAAAGATAATAAAATTAAATATCAGCAACATCAATGATGCATTAATATTCTCTTCCTGAGTAGGATTTCTCATTGTTTAAATCTATAACAGTATAGTCTTCTTAGAATTCATTACTGTCAAATAGCTAAGTATCATTATAGTTCATTCATTTGAACTAATAAATTTCCACGTAGTCATAGTCTGTTCTTAATATTAGCAGCACCACTGTTCTTGAATCTCCCAGTCTTAGAGTTCTTATAAAGTGTGGGGAAGTAAAAAGAAGAGGGATTTATTCTATAGTTTTGTTGTATTACCAAGATCAGTTGATTTTTAATGTGTGAGACTGTCAGCCTTCCTAGCAGGCTTTGTTTAAGGTCAAGTCCATCTGTGTCTAGATTGAGAGAAGTCTTTTAATGTTCAGGTTAAACCTAAGTTTGGAAAATAATTTCTGTGAGTGTACAGGGAAATATAAAGCTGCAGTTTTGTGGGCTGCCATCTTTAATAAAGATGAGATTGCATATGAAAAAGATCCTTGTTGCATATGAGGCATAAATTATTGGGTTGTGTGTGCTTACCCAACATTACAATAAATCTTATGAAGAAATTCTATTTCAGTAGTTATATGACAGGAAAGGAAAACTTAGAAACAGTGATAATGTTTAGAAAGTAATAGAAATTTTGAATTAATTAAAATTTTTGAGATGTAGATCCATATGCTGTTATAAGAAATAACACAAGGATCCTGTTCACTTCACCCGGTTTCCCTCAGTGATAATACTTTGAATAACTATAGTACAATATCAAAACCAGATACTGACAGTGGTACAATCTACGGTTCTTATTAAAATTTTTCCAATTTTACTTGTATTCTTCTCTGGGTATTTGTATGCATGATATTAAATTCTGTACAATTGTATCACCTAATTAGGTTTTGTATCTACCACCACAGTCAAGATACTGAACCACAAGTAACCACCTGTTGCTCTGTTATGGCCCACCCATGTCTTTCCTAGATTCTCCCCTACCTCTAACCCTGGGCAATTTAACCACTAATTCATCCTCCATTTATAAAATTTTGTCACTTAAAAAAAAGGTTTTATAAATGGAATCATACAGTGTATAACATTTTTGGATTGGCTGTTTACTCAGTATAATTCCTGGGAATTCAAGCAAGTTGTTGCTGTTTTGAATATTTTTTATTTTTTTATTGCTGAGTAGTATCCTGTGGTGTATGTATGTATATATATATATATATATATATGATATTACATATATATTATACATATTATATATATGATATTACATATATATTATACATATTATATATATATATATATATATTACAGTTATTTTAGCATTAACCTGTTGAATGACATCTGTGATGGTTCCAAGTTTGGCTAGTACAAATAAAACATATGGAGTAAATGCATACATATTTATTTACATGATTTTATGTGAACATAAATTATTATTCCTCTAGAATAAATGCCCCAAGGTACAAGTGCTGGGATGTATCATTATTTCAAGTTCAGTTTTATAAGAAGACTGCCCAACTGTTTTCTAGACTAGCCATACCATTTCACATCCCTTCACCAATGTATAATTGATCTAATTTCTCCACTTCCTCTTCACCATTTAGTGTTATTTTTTTTTTTTTCAAAAATTTTTTTTTCAACGTTTTATTTTTATTTTTGGGACAGAGAGAGACAGAGCATGAACGGGGGAGGGGCAGAGAGAGAGGGAGACACAGAATCGGAAACAGGCTCCAGGCTCTGAGCCATCAGCCCAGAGCCCGACGTGGGGCTCGAACTCCCGGACCGCGAGATCTTGACCTGGCCGAAGTCGGACGCCTAACCGACTGCGCCACCCAGGCGCCCCTAGTGTTATCATTTTTTAAATTTTAACTATTCTGATAACTATATAGGGAGAGCCCATTGTGGTTTTATTGTGTACAATCCTGATGCTAATGATATTGAACATGTTTTTCTGTGCTTATTTGCCATCTGTATTTCCTTTTTGGTGAAGTAGATGTTCGTGTCTTTTGCTCATTTTCTAATTAAATTGTTTTTTTTGCTATTGAGTTTTGAGAGTTCTTTATGTATTCTAGATACTAGTCCTTTGTTAGATATGTGGTTTGCAAATATTTTATCCAAGTTTGTAGATTGTCTTTCATCCTCCTCACATGGACTTTCTCAGGGCAAAATTTTAAATTTTTACCATATCTAATTTATATATTTTTTTCTTTTATGGATTATGTATTTGGTTTCAAGTCTAAGATCTCTCTACCCAAAGATTTTCTCTTATATTTTCTAGATCTTTTCCCCCAGCATTATTGAAATATAATTGACATACAACATTGTGTAAATTTAATGTGTACACTCTGATGATTTGATGTATGTATATATTGCAAAATGATTACTATAAAAAGGTTAGCTAACATATCCATGATTATCTTTTTTTATGCATGTGGTGAAAACGTTTAAAATTTACTCTCTTCTCAACTTTCAAGTATCCAATATAGTATTATTAACTATAGTCATCTTGCTGTACAGTAGATCCTTAGAACTTGTTCATCTTATAATTGAAATTTTATATCCTATGACTATCTTCACCCATTTCCACATTCCCTCACCCCTGGAAACCACCAATCTACTCTCTATTTCTATGAGTTCAGTTTTTAGTATTTCACATGTAAGTGGGAGATCATATAGTATTTGTCTTTTTTTGTCTGATTTATTTCACTTATGTTAGCAGAATCTGGATTGCCTTTCAATCTTTTAATTTAACTGGAAGTCGCCCTTCTTAGGTCTTGCATATGAGTCATGTCAGGTGCAGTTGCAATGTCAGTTTGATTTCAGAGTCTTTGCCGTATGATTATGGTCAGCTTGGTTTATCTAGTTCCACTGGAACTCTCACTGGTTCTTGTTGCTGCTGCCTGAGGGAGTAAAATGAATTTCCCTATATTGGGCCTTCAGGTGTCTCTTAGTGGAGGGGAAGGGGTAGTGGGATCTTCTTACCAGAGCCTTCCCCATCCCAAGTACTTACTCCCTAATGTCTTTGGGTAGGTGATTAGATCTTTCAGGCCCTTGGGGTCAAAGAGGTTTCAGGGACTGAGTTGCTTACTATGAGTGGATTCCTTTTTCCTCTTGTGCATGTCTGTTCCTAGTAAGACTTAGTTAGGTTCAATACTTTGTAATCTTCTATCTACAAACTGCTTTAAATAGTGGATCTCCATAATTTCAGAAATATGGCACTCTTACTTGCCTGAATATAGACCTTTTAACTACTCAGCACAAATTAAGATGCCTTGGAAAGGTCTTAAAACAATCAGAATTTTTTATTATAAAGGTAAAAACTTATAATGGAAGATTGAAGTTGATTTGGATTAAAGTAGATTTCAGCCAAAGAAATCCATTGTTATCATATAATATTAGACAAGTCCTTGTTTAATCAAATGCTCAATGTGCATGTTTTTTTATACTTGTATGTGTGTCTCTGGAGGGGTATTAGGTGGGAGGACATGAAGAAAAAGTCAAACAACAATAACAGAAAGGTGTTTTTGTAAATTGAGTTTTTTTATGTAGGGGCCTCATGGCTCAGAATGCATTTCTTTTACATATGCATCCATTAATTGCAAATACCACAGCATATTCTCAAGCCTGATCTAGTGTCATATTATTAAGGTCTCAAAAAAATAGAATGGACTCAATTTGAAATAGATATATAAGTATTTAAATAAAATTATTTGCATGATTTTTATGGTTTAGAAGTGTTTTTATGTACATTTCATATTTAGTTATATCATTTTGATATGTGGGTCACAAAGAAGTTGTCAATAGATTTATTCCGATAGGTTAGAAACAATAAAACTCAGAGAAGATAGATGACTAGTCTAATATTTCTAAGCTAGTAAGTGGCAATGATGGGGACATTTACTCACGGCTCATTTTACACTTGTGAGAAGTGGTGGGACCTCATTTCTTAAAGAATGTTTTAGGTTCAAATAGATGACATATGCCCATTTTGGACAGAGACAGAGACAGAGACAGAGACAGAGACAGAAGGACATGACTTAATTACTTTCATGGGTCCTTTGCAGATTCTGTAGTTTATACATTTAACTTTCCTAACAGTTTACTAAAAATGCTGAGGGCTTCCTTGACTTTATTTTTTCAGTCTAAAGTTGAAATAAACCATGGACAGTCTTATGAGAAAACATTGCTTATTTTTATTTTCTGATAGATCAAATAGTTTTCTTGATAGGCAAGTGATTTTCTGAGGGTCAGCATAATTGTAGCCAAATTTAAATGCTCTTTCTCAGCTGACAGCTAACTCTGCTGTGTGCCCTGCATAAAATGCCTGGTTCAGTGAACAAACCTTACACAGTGTCACTTTGAAGATAAAGTCATGTCTCCCAGGATGCATTGTCAACAAGCCTGATGAGATATAGTGTTGGCGTGTTGATTCTTCCTTTAGTTGTGCTTCGACTTTTGAGTCCTTTGGGTTATACTTTACTAATCTGAAGAAATCACAGCTTCTGGCTATTCTGTATTGTTTGAATAGTTAAACAAGCTTGACTGTCAGATTTCCAATACTTGAAAGAATCTACAAAATGAGTGAAGTAACCTTGGGCATTATTTTTAATACCCCTTGTAATCGTGTTTAGATTTAAACTTGAGGGTTATAGACAGAGTTGCACATTTAAACGTGGGAATTTCTTTTTTGGCTGACAGGCAAAATTGGAATTTGCTAGACTCGCCTTTACTTAATTTTGGACCTAGGGAATGAGTATTATTCATTGACTTAAAGAGTAATCTATTTAATAGAGTAAGACCCCATGGCAAAATCCTACGGCAATGTGGTGTGTATCTTGCTCTGTATTCAGTCATGCTGTGGATTATAACATCGTTTTCTTAAAACATAGGATACATTGTCTATTTCTCCACTGTAGAAATAAAGGTCTTTGACTTATCTTTGTTTCTATTAATGCCAGTATTACAGTCAGGTTTTTCTATTCTTCAGAAAGTGTTTAAGATAGTATTACTTAATCTTAAATATTGGTTGTTTTTCTTGTATTTTTAATGGTCAATACACTATAAAGACTTTGGAAATTGAGAAGATTCCTAGATCAATGTGCCTTTTACTAAAATTAATTGATGCGGTGAATAAATGTTTGGGGTATTTGTTTTCTTTTCATTTCAAAATACTTTCCTGTACTTTTTACTTCCTTAATGTTTACATGTTAAGAGAGTAAATTGCAGTGGCAATGATGCTGAAGATAGATGCACTTCCACTCTTATTAGTCGTGATTGCTGATGTAGATTATTGTGGGAGCTGAGAGATTTGTAACACAGCAGGTTACTCTTTAGCAATTCTGGAATGAAAATCATTCCAATCTAGTGATTATTTTAAATTCTAACTGACTTTATATGCAGGTAGTATTTTAAACTCTTAGATATTCTGTGTATTTCTGCTTCATGAATTAAAACATGCTCAAATAGGGGCACATGGGTGGCTCAGTTGGTTAAGCATCTGACTTCGGCTCAGGTCATGATCTCATGGATTTTGGGTTCGAGTCCCACAGTGGGCTCTGTGCTGATAGCTCAGAGCCGGGAGCCTGCTTTAGATTCTGTGTCTCCCTCTCTCTCTGCCCTTCCCCTCCTCTCAAAAACAAACATTAATTTTTTTTTAAATGCTCAAATGATCCATTCTACATATTAGTATTATACAACTCCTTTGAATACTAGAGTATAACAGACAATTCAAAATTATATCCTTTAAGCAAAATGGTCACTATGAATATGTGTGTAGGCTTTTTAAATTTCTGTTAATTTCTTAGCATACCCTCTGCAAGGTCACCTTATGTAAACAATTTAATTTAAAAAATTTAATGCTTATTTATTTATTTATTTATTTATTTATCTTTGAGAGAGAGAGAGAGAGAGAGAGAATGCGAGAGCGCGCGCATAAGCGGGGGAGGGGCAGAGAGAGCGGGAGATACAGAATCCACAGCAGGCTCCAGCCTCTGAGCTGTCAGCACAGAACCTGATGCGGGGCTCGAACCCACAAACTGTGAGATCATGACCTGAGCTGAGGTCAGATGCTTAACCCACTGAGCCACCCAAGTGTCCCTAAATAATTTAATTTTTAAAAGGATATATATTGGGGCACCTGGGTGGCTCAGTCAGTTGGGTGTTTGACTTCGGTTCAGGTCATGATCTCACATTCTGTGAGTTCGAGCCCTCTTTGGGCTTTGTGCTGACAGCTCAGAGCCTGGAACCTGCTTTAGATTCTGTGTCTCCCTTTCTCTCTGCCCCTCCCTCACTCACGCTCTGTCTCTTTCACTAACTCTATCAAATATGAATAAACATTAAAAACAAAAAATAAAAGGACATACATCTATTAGTTTCTATTTATTATTATTTGTTTCTATACAAGCATGATCATCTATATCTCTCTCTATATAGATATATATGGACTCTGAATTTTGTTTATAAGAATAAGAAAATATTAATCTCTCAAATATATTACTTTAGTGTTTTTCCAAATAAGTTAACCCAATTACAGCATGTCTTAAATTATTTATTTATACATCTGAAAATTGTTTTTTGTCAGCTAAGCAAAAGTATAGGACATTAATAACTACGTTTTTTTATAAGCACAGAGATTGTTTCAGTTAAAGCAATACACACACACACACACACACACACATGTATTTGGTTTGGGAAAACAAAAAAGCCATCGAAGTGACAGATACATTGTGTGAAAGCTACACTTACCTGGATTGCATTTTGATTAAGCCACTTACAAAATCTCACCAAAGCAATAATGTCTCTCCATAATTTTGACTGGGAGTTCTGTGTTCTGTCCAGTGACAATAAGCTTGTTTCTTTAAATGTAGATACAATTTAAAATGTGTACCCCTTAAACATTACTAGAAAGTAACGGAAACTATAAAACTGGTGGCTAAAAGGCCACAGAAATCAGTAGAGAAAGTTCTCACACTTTAGTGATCTTTCCCTTAATTTTCTTTTCTCTACTCCTCCTGTTATCTTTGCAGTGCCTTTCTCTTGGAACACATTTTGAGTCTCTGAGTATCCATTTCTTCAACTTTCAAATGGAGGTTTTAATAGAACCTACCTCATAGGGTGAATGAGGGGATGGGATAAGTTAATGTATGTAAAAGTGCTCAGCATGCTAAGTACTAATCCTGGCACACTGAAAGGGTTTAATAAAATTGCTTCATTGGCATTATTATATAATTTGCAAGACTCTGCTCCCAATTCTAGAACTCATTCAAAATTCTGAAACTCAGCTACCGTGCATAGCTCTTAGTAGAGCTTACATGTTATAAACTGGATTTTGTAAGTTGAATTTCCCTTAAATCTAAACATTTAGGTTGTATTCTCAGTCTCATCTGCTGGAATAAGGTTTCCTTAGATCTGAAGCTATTGATTACTATATCTTCTTTGTGAATAATGTTTCTTTCTACCATGCCTGATGTGGGGAATTGTTAGCCCTCCAGTAAAAACCATATGGGAATGGGGCTCCCAGGATGAGAGCACATAGGCAACCAGACTGTAAACTCCATCTATCCCCCTATACCACCTGGATATGGCTTAAGTAGAGTCTGAGCATCTGCTTATTAAAGAGATTTCTGAATTGGCTGGAAACTTGGGCTACATGACCTCCAGGAGACCTTCGCACCAGTTTATGACCAGTCTGAGGAAGGTTCCAGGTACCCAGGGCTTTTGCAAAGCTGTGTTTTGTTGTCCACCAATAGAATATTTCAAAGTGATTTCTGCTTGACTGACCACCATTTCCAAAATTACCACTCAGTTAGGTTTTCCTCAAATCAAGCAAAGCTGTTTGTGTATATGCTTCAAGTCACCCATTTCTAACTCCACATAACTGTCATTCTGAGCTTTGTGAAGAGTTTATGAAAATTCAAAGAGTTATTTTTGGCAGTCCTGTAAGCATCAAGAGTTGCTAAATGTCCTGTTTGCTAAAAAGATAGTGATGCTTCACCTGTTCTCTCTAGCAGTAGGTGCATTCTTACTATCTTTAATTTATATATGGCTTTATCTTATATAGCCTCTAGTTCTGCAGGAAAAGTAGTCAGCATTTCTGAAAAGGAGGGCTTCATTTCAATAAAAAACAAAACATAGCTAACTGTTGTGATTTTGATTTAAATAAATAATCTACTCCCTTATGCCCTGTGACCATACAAGTTTGAATCATTGAGAACAGTGAAATAGTTGATGTTTTTAATCACTCACCACAGTGCATGGCACTTTAAAATATTGAAACCACAAGAAAAAAGATTTAAGGTGCATGTCAGTCTGTAAGTGCTTTGACTTTTGTGAATTCTGCATAGCATAGATTGATCTTGGTTCCTAAGAAACTGTCTATCTTTCACAGTGAAGTGCTTTTAAAGTTTGGAAATATTCCATGAATTGTAATAATTTTGTACATTTCACAATACTACAGCTTGATTTGATGTTTTAAACATTTTAATTAAAAAATTCTATTTCAACTGAAACTGATACATTCTAACATAATAATTTATCTATAGTAGTTATGGAATTATGCTTAGAGTAGTCTGTTCCCTTTATAAGTTTTCTCATGCATGGGTAAATGCTAAGTAAATTATTCAATTTTTCTTCCAAGCATTTTTTTTTAATTGAGAAATCCCTACATGCTAGGAAATGGCAAATTTGAAATCACTGTGTTGGTACAATTCTGCAGTGACTTCTGTTATACCTAATTGTAAGTAATTAAAGCTTCTGAAGAGAAAATTTTAATTTTAAGTAAGTTTTAACAGATGTATAACAAGGCAAACTAGAGCTACTTATAATATGTTGATTCATTATAAATCCTGGTTACCTTAATTTAGTCTGAATCCTTTAACTATAAAATATCTTAAAATGTCATATATTTGCATAAATTGTTAGATAATTATTTAACATCAATTGTACATTATAATTCATTTTGCATTTTTATATTAGAGTTTATTTGTTTTCTTTATAAAACAATCTTTAGTTTTAGAAACAAATTCATTTTATTTTCAAGTCTTATGTTAATCTTTATGTATATGGGAACATGCCATACATAATGAATTTACCTAGTAAAGCTGTTTCATGAAATAAGATCAATTAATTCCATAATGATACTGTATAAATTTTTAAAGGAGCTGTTTAAATTTGGTTTGTCAACTTGTTTTATACGATCAGCTTGACAAAGGAACACAGATTTTCCCATTTTTGAAGGAGTCTTTCTGAGCCACATGTTTTAAACACAGAAATACTTAATAGTAATTTCTCAGCAACAGATCAAAGTATTTAGAACTTACTAGAAAGACAAAGGGAAATGGTTCTTATCTGAATTCAAAATTTTAATAGGAAAAGTGACTGTTTAATCCTTATCTTTGAATCTTCCTCAAAATTAATCCTACTGTCAATTTATGTTTCATGTAGCCCATCTTCTTAAATATTTGTTTAAGCCTTTGTCACTCACAAATTCAAAGGAAGTTCTATGCCAAAAGTTCTTTCCATTACTTTTTCTTAAATCGCTTGCTGCCTGCCTTCGTCTCTCTCTCTCTCTCCCTCCCTCCTTCTCCCCCTCCCTCCTTCGTTCCTTCCATCCTTATCGATAATTAAAACAGAACTGTGGAAGAACTGTGGGAAGAACTGTGGGAGAAGGACTGATTTTGGAGATTAAATGGGATAATAAGAAAATTGGGCAAGGTCCCAATTATCATTTTCTCTCAGTAATTTTCTTTCTTATAATACTAAATGTATTTAAATTTTGTATTGCCCAAATATCTTTGAGAGACTAAAATAAATTATATGCTTGTTTAAGGATCCATCTAGAAGGTAGAGTGTATGAGGTTGAGGACAAAAACTTGAGATTCTAGCTGTTGCATCGTTGCTAGATAATCTTCACTATTTGCATATCCCTGGCATTAATGTAAAGACTGAATAAATTCCTCAGAATGCCAGCTTTTTAAGGCTTTGGAGCACTGTGTACACCCTGCAGGAACATGCTGTTTTTTCCTCTTTTCAATTTGATTACATGATTCCCCACACTTCTGCCCTGGTCTTGTTTTAAGTCTCATTTGAGCTACTGGGAGGGTGAGTCCTAAAAATGACTACTATGTGGTCTTAATTTCAAGTTTTAGGTTTCAGCATCATCGTCTTTCACTTAAGCATGAGAGAAGAAATAAAGTTTACTGAATGCCTGTTGTATGTCTGGAACCATGCTAGACCATGCAGTTTTAGTCTTAACCCTTAAAAAATAGCCCTGTGAGGTAGGTGAGTATTTTCATTTCACAAATGAGGAAACAGATTCTGAGTGTAAGTACCTAGCCTAAGGTCACAGAGCAAGTAATGATGGAGTTAGGATAACAACTCAATATTATTGACTCTGAAGCTCATCCTATTTCCCCAAACACCAAGAGGGAAAGAATAAAATTTTCAGTGAATGCCATAAGCCAAAACATGTAATATTCTTCATGAAAAGGGTCATGTAGTAGTTAGGACACTGTAACAGTTAGGAGCACATGTTATGGTCCATGCTGTCTGGGTTTGATTGTTAGCACTGCTACTTTTAAGCTATGTACCTTGAGCAAGTTAGTCAACCTGTCTGGACTCAGTTTTCTCATATGTAGAATGAGGATAATGATAGCAGCTATGACATAGTTGTGAGGATGAAATAATCAGGATTTGATACATAGTCAAATAATTACATACTCGCTGTAATTATTGTTGTTATTAATTTTAAGTAGAAGAGACTTTAGAGGTTATCTTATTTAATCTCTTCCTTTTCTAAGTAAGAGGCTAAGATCCTGAGAAGTGGAATGACTTGCTCAGCGTTACAGAGGAAGACAGAAACAGCAATCAGGTTCCCTAACAATTTCTAATCTACTGTGTTATACTTGTAAGCAAAAACAACATTCAGAAGAAAATGAATGCTGATGCTACATTTAGAATTTATTTGTAGTGTTTAATGAATCCCTAAGCCTTTCTTCAATATGCCTGTTCCTGTTGAGAAATAATATCACCTGACTGTAAATTTTTATGGATATAGATGAAAGAGATGAATCAACAAATTATGAACATACTGTTACATTTTATGAGTCTGTAAAATTTAAGGACAGCCTCTTTTATGCACAAATAAAATATTATACAGAAATGGTGAATGAAAAATGATGTAAAAATTACTTATGTGTGAGATATGTCTTTTTTTTTAAGCTTAAGAATTTAAGATTTCTTGAATATTAGTCAGAACTAATGATGCAGAGCAGAGATGTTACTCTCTCCTATTGTCTTGAATAGGTTGACTTCATCCTCTGCTTTGCACATTTTGTTCTAAAAGTGAAAGGAACACATTGATTAATGCACATGTATTTTATGTTGTTAAAGTTTCAGACATGATAAAACTCTGTTTTCACAACAGATTAGAAATTTTTTCCTTCTTCTGGAAAAAAATAATGAACTACATAAATATAAAAATCAAAAGTGGCTGCAAATGATGAGTGCTATGGTTTTCCTGAAAAATTGTTTTTCTCTGATGGTAGAAAATAGAAAACTGGTGTTTTTGATTTGTGTAAATATGGAAGAAAATAGTTTCTGGACTTCCTTTCAAATTAATATTCAGCATACAAACTATTGAGCATTTATTTATTATATGTAAGGCAACATGCTAGTTCCTGGAGATATTAAAATTAATAAGACATAATTTTTTGACCAACAAGGACATTCTAAAGACTAGTTTTATATATATATATATATATATATATATATATGCAACATGCTAGACAAAAAATATATACCTATATCTCTATAGATAAAATATATATGTTAGACAAAAAATATATATCTATATAGATATAGATATATATTTTTTGTCTATATAGATATAGATATGTATTTTTTGTCTAGCATGTTGCTTAGTTAACAAAACAAACTGAGAATATCAAATAGCATTGAACAATTTGGTTAATAAATATAGTAGAGTTGAGACAATGTCAGAGTATATATACAAGTTAAATGGTCTCCCCTTATTACCATACTCTAATTGCATTAAATAGTATCAGAGGTACAGTTAATTTGAACTACAAAAGCCATTGTAATTTCTTTTATTTGTATAATTAAACTAGAAGAGCTGTAATACATTAAAACAGCCCGTACAGGGGCGTCTGGGTGGCGCAGTGGGTTAAGCGTCAGACTTCAGCCAGGTCACGATCTCGCGGTCCGTGAGTTCAAGCCCCGCGTCAGGCTCTGGGCTGATGGCTCGGAGCCTGGAGCCTGTTTCCGATTCTGTGTCTCCCTCTCTCTCTGCCCCTCCCCCGTTCATGCTCTGTCTCTCTCTGTCCCAAAAGTAAATAAAAACGTTGAAAAAAAAAATAAAAAAATAAAAAAATAAAAAAAAAAATAAAAACAGCCCGTACAAGATTACTTAAATGACAGCATTTTGCTTTAGGCCAAACAAATAAAACATTCCCAGAAAATGCAAGTAATGTCTTAATTAGGTATCATTCACAGATTGCGAAAATGCTTATTTATTCCATTAATAAGATTGTATCTTATTTGCCTATCTATTTTTTATCAAGTATACATTTTAATATTATGGCCTTACATTTTTAAAAAATGTTTATTTATTTATATTGAAAGAAAGAGAGTGCTCACACAGAAGGGGCAGAGAGGGAGAGAGAGGGAATCCCAAGCAGGCTTCTTGCTATCAGCGCAGAGCCCAAGAACTGTGAGATCATGACCTGAGTCAAAATCAAGAGTCAGATGCTCAACCTAGTCCTTTACATTTTTATAATAGAGTAAAAGATGTGCCAAATAGCACATCTTTTAATCAGATTTTACAGGCCAAGTTTGAGGGCCAGTACCATTTTTTTAAAGAAAGGACATCAAGCTGGTGAATATCAATACTAAAAAAAACTACAAATATTTCCTCCCTCCTTCATATGCATTCTTAGAAGCATCTGTGGAGTACAATAGGCTTGTTGGTTTCCTATCATATGGTAACTTTCAAAGCGCTTCCTCATGATTCTTAGTGAGAGATTAGCGTTTTAAAGATGGGAGGAAAGAAAAATAAACCAGCAACCCAAGATTAGCAAAGCAGTATGTGGTGCTTGGCATCTCAGTTGATTTAATTACCGGAAGTAGATGAGCACTGAAAATGATTCTGGATTTTCTGGAAACAGACCAAAAAGAATTATCTTTATCTGTATCCTTTTCATTGTGTGATAGAAAAACAGCATGCAAATAAATTTACAGAAGAAAACTGTCCTACTATTGAGAGGTAAAATCCATTTTCTTGTGTCTTTTATAAGGGGTATCGGGGCACAGAATAGAGAATAGAATACAGAATATATTTTGTAAAATATAAACTTTGTTTCAGTGAACATTTATTTTATTGAGGCTCTAATAGTTCCAAGAGCATATTGGAGCATATTGGTCAAGAGCATAGTACTCTATTTGACACAGGGAAGTTATTCTTGCACAGAATGGAAAACAAGACCCAGGCCCTTTGCTTTCTGATGATCCAACTTTTGCAGGGTTTAAGTGGAAGAATTGAAATTTTGGGTCAATGTATCCATCAGTTTGCCTTGCAACTTCTTTAAATACATCATTATAAGATGAGAAAGGCATATGAGACCAGAAGAGGGAGGAGCCTCATAGGTAGATATGATTTCTGTGTGGATTTCCCTGTTGGAATTAGGGAATTTTTTGCAGTAGGAATGTACCAGAAAGGCAGTTAACAAATCCAGGAAGAGCGATTTAACTCATTAGGCAGTGGAACTCAGTGGGGCTGGAGCTGAGCAGCAGTGCTGTGGTTCCTAGGGCCAGGACAGCAAGGGTTTAGGTATAAGAAGTTACCCATTTCTCTCTTCTACAGTGAGATAATTAAGGGCGCTAGCAGCTTGCCTAAATATTGGGGAAGAAGTTAAGGCAGATAAACTTCCCTGGAAGTTTATCCAATTCAACCTTTTAGAAATTCAACTGAATAGTTCAACCCATTGAAACTTTTGGAAATTCAAGATTTGGCCTTAACCAGTCTAAGTTTAACCATACCACAATATAGGAGAATTCCTCAACCTGGTCCTTATGACCTAGTCTCTTTTGGCCACCACAGATAACTACATAGTACCCTTAAACAGGAGTACTGTTCTTTATGACTCATTGCCTTTCCAAGGTAGAGATATTTCCGTGACCAGAAAAATGCTCACCTCCTTTTCTTTTTGTTGGCGAGGGCCTGCTTATACCAGCTTCTGAAGGCTAGTGCAGGAATTAAATAGTTCTTCACTCATCCTCTTCCATCATCTTGTTCAATAAATACTCAACCTAAGAGGTATCACTTCTTGCTTAAATATTTTGTTTTTTAAATTTTTGTAATGTTTTTATTTATTTTGGAGAGACAGAGAGAGGCAGAGCATAAGTGGAGGAGGGGCAGAGAGCCAAAGCAGGCTCCAGGCTCTGAACTGGCAGCACAGAGCCCAATGCGGGGCTAGAACTCACAAACCGTGAGATCATGACCTGAGCCAAAGTTGAACGCTTAACTAACTGAGCCACGCAGGTCTCCCTTGTTTTGTTTTGTTTTTTTTATAGTCACAATTTATTGTTTCTACCAATGTCAATGTGGAAAATGAAGGAGTTGACATTTGTTAGACTTCTCTTTTTTGTGTCAGATGCTCTGCTACTAACACTATAGTTTAGATATTTTAAACAAGGCTCAGAAGTTCAGTAATTTGTTCATAATCCTGTGCTTAGAAGTAGAATTAAATCCAGATCCATTTCATACCAAAACATTTATTTCCCATTGTGTATTCCTACACAATGGGAAATCAAATTACTTGTTTCTTAGTCTATATTTATTTCAGGCATTTGTCTGGCCCAGTGCTTACAATGTAAGTGCTGCGTATCCAAATTTACCTTCCATGTAACTCTAGACTTAAGATCTTTTCACTAGAGTTCTGTGTTGTCAAATGCAGACAAATTGTGAAGCTCACTGGATATGGTTGATAAACAGTATTTATAATGGATTTGAGTTCATATTCATTAGCATTTTGTCTCAGTATGT
This sequence comes from Herpailurus yagouaroundi, assembly GCF_014898765.1. NCBI lineage: Eukaryota > Metazoa > Chordata > Mammalia > Carnivora > Felidae > Herpailurus > Herpailurus yagouaroundi. The sequence goes on from NW_024412391.1 coordinate 77,430,105, forward strand.
TTTGATTTCCCAAGGATGACTGTACAAGAGCTCCCTAATGTAAAACATATCTAAGGGATTCTCTGGTATCCAGGCTAATGATGGTCACTTTCTTGAGATCTTAAGTAAATGGCCATCCCAGAGATGCAAACCTATGTCAGATTTGAAGATATATATTAGAGGTTGCAACCTCTTTGACATCGGCCATAGTGACCTCTCTAGAGGCAAGGGAAACAAAAGCAAAAATGAACTATTGGGATTTCATCAAGATAAAATGCTTCTGCACAACACAGGGAACAACCAGCAAAACTAAAGGGTTACCTACGGAATGGAAGAAGATATTTGCAAATGACCTGTCTGAGAAAGGGTTAGTATCCAAAATCTATAAATAGCTTAGCAAACTCAACACCCCAAAAACAAATAATCCATTGAAGAAATGGGCAAAAGACATGAATAGACATTTTTCAAAAGAAAACATCCAGATGGCTAACATGGCTAACAATGAGATACAACCTCACACTTGTTAGAATGGCTAAAATTAACAATACAGGAAAAAACAGATGTTGGCAAGGATGCAGAGAAAGAGGAGCCCTGTCACATTGTTGGTGGGAATGCAAACTGGGACAGCCACTTTGGAAAGTAGTACAGAGGGTCTTCAAAAAGTTAAAAATAGAACAACCCTATGACCCAACAACTGCACTACTAGGTATTTACCAAAGGATACAAAAATAGCAATTGGAAGGGACATATGCACCCCAATGTTTACGGCAGTGTTATCAACAATAGCCAAATTATGGAAAAAGCCCAAATGTCCATCAACTGATGAATGGGTAAAGAAGAAGTACTATATAATAGAATTCAGTATTACTTAGCCATCAAAAGGAATGAAATCTTGCCATCTGCAATGAGGTGGATGGAACTAGAGTGTATTATGCTAAGCGAAACAAGTCATTCAGAGAAAGACAAATACCATATAATTTCACTCATATGTGGAATTTAAGAAGCAAAACAGATGAACATAAGGGAAAGAAATTTAAAAAAAAGAAAGGGAGACAAAACATAAAGAGACGATTAACTATAGAGAACAAACTGAGGGTTGCTAGAGGGGAAGTGCGTGGGGGATGGGCTGAATGGATGATGGGTATTAAGGTGGGCACTTGTTGTGATGAGCACCGGGTGTTTTATGTAAGTAAATTCTACTCCTGAAACCAATATTACACTATATGTTAACCAACAAGAATTTAAATAAAAACCTAAACAAATAATTGAAGAAAAATGAATGGGATATTGATTTTTAAAACCTGTGAAGTAATTCTAGACCTTTACATGCAGATACACACACACACACATACCCCTTCCTCTTCCACCATCATACACACACGTACAGAGGAAATTAGGTACATAAAACCTCTGGAAAATTTAATTCTTTCAATACATAAATATTAAAGAAGGAACTGGCAGACCATTGATAAAGAAATATTATTAGAAAAAAATATAAGAGTAACAAATTTGTCAACAAATGAAGAACACTTATAGCAAAAATGTTGCTAAAGAGCATATATGAAAGTTGTGATATAAAGTTTTATTATGCATTTAAATTTTAATATGGTAATTTCCAATACAATATTGAAGGTGAAGGACAAAGTTGAGAGACTGACACTACCTGATTTTAAGACCTACTGTAAATTTACAGTAATCAAGACAATGTAGTTTTGGCAAAAAAAAAAAAAATACAAATAGATAAAGGGAACAGAATAGAGAGTCCAGAAATAGACCTTCATGTATAGGTCAACTAGTATTTGACAAAGAAGCAAGGACAGTACAATGGAATGAAGATATCTCCTCAAAAGATGGTGCTAAACAACTGGAAATAAAAAAAAAATATAGACAACGATGTCACATCCTTCACAAATATGAACTCAAAATGGATCACATACTTAACTGTAAACCACAAAACTATAAAACTACAAGAAGGTAACTCAGGAGAAAACAAATGACCTTGGGTATGGCAATGCCTCTTTACATGTAACACCCAAGGCACAGTCTGTGAAAGAAATAATTGATAAACTGGACCTCATTACAATTAAAAACTTCTCTGTAAAAGACAGTATCAAGAGAATTAGAAGATGAGCCTCAGAATGGGAGAAAATATTTGCAAAATATACATTTGATAAAGGCCTATTATCCCAAATACACAAAAAACTTAAAATCCAACAATAAAAATATAAACAACCCAACTGAAAAATGGGCCAAACACCTTAACAGACACTTCACTAAAGCAGATATGCAGAGGGCAAATAAACATGAAAGGCTGCCCCACGTCATATGTATCAGAGAATTCCAAATTAAAATAACAATGAGATATCACTACACGCTTACTAAAATGGTCAAAATTGGGAACACCCAGAGCACCAAATGCTGATGGAGATGTGGAAAACATCAATCCTCATTCACTGAGGAATCCTCAATCTTCATTCTGACTTAGATCAGAGTCTCTACTGTTGAAAAATAGTATAGCCACTTTGGAAGGCAGTTGTATGGTTTCTCACCAAACTAGATGATCCAGCAACCATGCTCTTGGTTTTCACCAAAAGAGTTGAAAACTTATGTTTGCACTAAACCCTGCACACGGATGTATATAATGGCTTTACTTATAATTCAAAAAACTTGGGGAAAAAAGTAAGATGTCCTTTAGTAGGTGTATGGATCAAATAAACTGTGCTATATCCAGATAATGGAATATTATTCATGGCTAGAAAGAAATGAGAATGAAAATACATGGAGGAAATTTAAGTGCATATTACTAAGTGAAGCCAATCTGAAAGGCTACATACTGAATGATGAATATATGTCATTATAGCTTTGTCTAAACTCGTAGAATGTACAACAGCATGAGCAAACTCTAAGTTAAACTTTGGATTATGGATGATTATGATGTGCCAATATAGGTTTATCCTTGCTTAAAAAAAAAAGTATGATTCTGATGAGTGATGTTGATAATGTGAGAGGCTATGTGGTGTCAGGGAATACATGGATATATCTGTACCTTCCTTGCAATCTTATTGTAAACCTAATGCTTCTCTAAAAAATGAAGTCTTCAAAGATTTTTTACATAATAAAGTTCTTATTTCTATGAACATGAATTGTAAATACAAGAACTCAAGTAGAGATAATGAGACAGTGGGAGGACTGTTAATTGACATATTTTAGTGATGAGGAAGAAACAAATCAAAACTATTACAGAAATATAAAAGAATCAGAAGGGCCAGACATGAGGATAGACAGTGTAGAAACACAACAAGGATATAGAGGATATCCATAAGAAGATTTGAGAAAGTAAAACAAAAATGGAAGGTAAGAGCTAAGGAGAAAATGATAGCTATATAAAACAGGCAAAAAAGAGCCCATGTTTGCATGATTGGAGTTTCTGAAGAAGAAAACCAGCAACAGTGGAACAGAAAAAAATATTTGAAAATATAACCTGAAGAAAAACAGTTGTGAAAAGAATACCTGAGTCTCCTTATTAAAAGGATATGTCATGTACCAATGAAAATTGATCCCAGTCAGCACCGTGATGTAACCTTCTGCTATGTACCCAAGATATATGTCCTCAAGACATATCCTAGTAAATTTGTTAGCCTTAAATGACACAGAAAGCATCTTTTAAATAGCCAGGCAACCTGATCACATTATTTACAAGAGGAAAAAAAAAATCATTCTGGTCTTAGATTTCTCCTCAGTGATACTTCTCATTGGAAGTCAATGGAGCGAAACCTCTGAGATAATTGAGAAAAGAAAGGATTTCATGTTCAGCCAAGATTTTTATTAAGTATAAAGGCTACAAATAGTAGTGAATGTGCCACAACTCAAGAAATACTGCTCACCTACCAGGGGCTGAGCTTTAGCCAGTCAAGGAATAATAGAAAATTTTAGCAAAACGATTGGTGGTAAACATTTAATGTGTTTAATAGAACTAAGACTAAAAAAATATGTGGACTAGATACCAAAACAGAACATAAATTTTATATGTCTTGTCATTTTAAAAAGACAAATAAAAATTCAGAGAGTAGGGGAAAGAATTTTGTCACCTTTTGTTTTTATAAAACTAAATGTGCAACTATCATACGTAGAATACCACAGGTACAATATTTACTGATTTTTCTCATCTGTAGTAGTGTGGAGTCAAAGGAGGTTGTTTAAAGCTGAAAAACCAAGTAAGAGTTATAACTGGGTATCTTTATGTAACTTGATAGTACAAGATGATGATAAACATTGTTGTAAAATGCACACACAGTTTTCAAATAGCTAAAATTAGAAATGCTGAACAATTATTATGAGGTAAACATAATACTTTTGTCCTAAAAAAGATATTACATAACCATAAAATATTACTGTTTTCCCTGTACTTACTTTTGAGAAATGTTAGTGTATTGCATGGAATCATGGTTACATTGAAGGCTATAAACATAAAAACAAATTGAAAAAAAAAATAGTACAATGTTTGTTGACTTTGGGTGGCCAATACTGATTGAGTGGTTGCTGAATCAAAGTGTCTCATGCTTGGCTCTGAATGTTTCTGAAGAGTCAGGGGAGCATCGTCCCTTAGCAAGAACTGGCTCTTTGACCTCAAGGGAGCAAAAATATATGACAACATTTAACATGGGTTACAATATATGCAGATCCCAAACACTTCTGAGAATGTGGTGAAAGTTATAGGACCTTTCTCCAGGAAATGCACAGGTCACATTTTTGCCTGTAATTGCACAGAACTCCTGAAGCTTATCCAAAGAAACCCCATTTCTTAGTTTATAGACCCAGGTTAAAGACCCTGGTTTAAAAATTCTTTGACGTTAGATCAGAGTCTCTGCTGTTGAGCTTTCTGGTCAAAACCACAGTTGTTACCAAATGCTCTGATACAAGGCGGGTTGCTAACAGCATTTATAGTCCATCTAAGCCATCTCTTTTATTTATGCTGAAGTGCAAGAGTGGCAGTTCTCAAAGTGTGGTCCCCAGAACACTCACCTCAGAAACACCTGGATTCCTGTTAAAAATGAAGGTTGGTTTGCTTGTTTTTAAACCACACACTAAGACTATTGGAGGCAGAAGCAACTTCAACATCAGAACTGGCCCCCACTCCTTCTGTCAACTGCATGCGGAGCAGCAACAAGTAAATAGCCCCAGCCTGATTCCTACTGATCCCCCAAATAAGCATCCAGTGCTACAGAAATAGGTTGCCAAGGGGAATAATTAATCATTATGACTCCAAAAAGTTTTTTTTTCTATTTTAAAATTACTAATGCTAATGAACACTTAACCACATGTCAAACCTGCAGGTAGACACTATCACAAAGGGAAGTTTTATGTTCACTGAAGCCTAGTCATCATTTGTCCTAAAAATAGTAGGAAGATGTTCCTGGGTCACTAGCTTCATGTCTTGCATGAAACTAAAGCTTTATGATGATATTGCTGAGGTAAGCACACCCAGAAGTCTGACTAGTAGGTATGCACTGCATTGCAATTAAGGGTTCACTTACCCACCTGGCAAGAAGGCAGGACTGAACCTGTATTCCATCCTTTGGCCAAAAATTAGAACATGCTTTATGAGCGAGGATTGTTCTACATGGTTTTCTCTGCGGACATTATGGTTTAGTTGGAAGGGCACAGAACACTTTTGCCCAGTAGATTTTCATGATTGTGCTCTTTCAAAGAGGTGATCTAGTAGGTACCCAAGGCGAATGTATATTGAGCTTTATAACGTCATCACTTTAATTATATCAAGAAAGGCTGATAATCTTGATCTCAAATTTGAACCAACTCCTCAGATTACTTCATTCAAATCTGTGTGCATCTTTTTCTGAAGTGCTGACTTATGCTGTGGCCCTTTTTCTTTGCAATTTTCTTTATCTTCATGTGAAGTGAAACTCTGGACATGTATAGGAGTGTGCTCAAAATATTTAATTTGGTATTCTGCACTCTGCAGGGCCATTGCAGCAGAGTCTCATATGCTCCAATTTGTTATTGCACTTCCATAGAATTTGCAATGAATTTCACAGTGGAATTCACAATATAAAATGCTCTCAATTTCACTCATCTTTTAAGGTATAAAGATCACCTGAAAATTCTGTAATTTCTAAGACTCCATAAACTAAATGGATTTTTGGTATTTCTTTAATAAAGGTTTTAAATAGTGGGAAAAATAAATAGGTTTTAATTTGTTTTTATTTTTAGATTTAGTTATTAAAAGCTACTCTGAGACTGCAAAATCAAATATGCCAGTAACTATTTCATCTTAGCATACTATTTAAAAATTTTCCATTGTTTTATTTTGTGAGTACATACTTTATGAATGAAATGTTGGGAAGATCCTTCTATTTTCTTATTCGTAATTTGTTTTCACTTTCTTATTGGTCATTCTTTAAACTATATAAATGATAATATTTAATCTCACATTGTTAGATGGTTAGCTTTCGTACATAGCCCTATCCATAGACATTTTATAACACTATTCAATATTCTCATTTTAGGAACTTAGACTTTGAATTTGGGCAGATTAAGCCTCAAATCTTGGCAAAGCTGTTGTATAGCTATGTGACTTTGGGGGATGTTATTTAATTTCCCTGGGCCTTTGTTTACCCATGTTCTAAATGGGTATACAATTATGTCTTTCTGATAGATCTCTCCTGGGAATTAATGAGATAATCCATGGAAACCAACACACAAAAAATGCTCAATAATTGTTAGCTATTATTATTTTAAACTTTTTTGCTCTTCTGAATTATTGAGTTGATTTCTCAAGAATAGGAATATTGGTTAAATGATGTGGTGAGTTATTCATTTAGTTATAATATATTTGAATGTCTACGCTATGATGAATGTTAAAACAAGGGGGTGAACAAGGTGGTCCTGGAATCAGAAGCATTGGCAGTCTGAGAGAAAAGACAGATAACCAACTACTCAAATATCAGGGGTAATTATACTTAAATACAGTATTGTAGAAGAGAAAGTGGACGGTGTTACAGAAAAATAGACTAAAGATATATATCTATATCTATCTATATCTATCTAATCAGGCATATAGATATATTAACTTCTGAAATATTGAATATTTCATATTTTTAATAATTTATGAAGGTAATGTGCTTGGTTATCTTTTTTTTCAATATATGAAATTTATTGTCAAATTGGTTTCCATACAACACCCAGTGCTCATCACCCACCCTCCCCTCCCTCCCACCCCCCATCAACCTTCAGTTTGTTCTCAGTATGTGCCTGGTTATCTAAATCCACAATAGATTTTAACTATTTTTTCTTTATTTCTAACTTAATAGCTGAAAAATATTACTTCCTTTTAAATTAGAACTTTGTGTAATTTTTCATTTGAAGTGTATTTGCATATTATATGAATCTGGGTTTTAAAATTTGTGAAAAAGATTTATTCATCCATTGTCCACTAAGGATGTGATGGTTTCCTAATATAATACAGTTTATCTCAGTATATATTTTGGTTTTTCTTTAGGTATTTTCTACACTTTTTACTATTTTTCCGGTGTTAAGTTTTGTGGGTTTTGTACTGAAGTTTTACTGTTTAATATCACACATATTTTGCCTTTCTTTTATAATTTCTCCTATTGCTTTGTTTGTCCTGTACATTTTCCAAAGGTATTTTTTTTTCTCTTTGACCTTGAGAGTTTTTTAGCTATATCCAAAATGCTACTGATATCACAGCAGGTATTTCTTTTCTTTTCTCTACATCAACCATGGTTACCGATGTTCACTCAAGCACTGTGCAAAGAGGCAAAATGCAGGTTAAAATCAGAGCCTAAATACTCTGCTCTGATAAAAATAACTATGCTAAAATCATTGTAGATCTTTCCAGTTGGTTAAGAGAGTAATTCATGTCAGTTTTGTGAGGTTTTCAGAATATTTACATGCATTAGAGGGGATCTTACCCCAAATTAAAAGTGACCTTCACAGCATACATTTATATTTATGTTGTTCTTTTACTACAAAGATGATTTGTCAATTCATAGATCAGCAATATAAACCAAGAATACTTATACTTTCAAGAATAATCTGATAAAGATGGATAAGGGCACTAGAATGTGATCAGTCTTGAGGCCAGACTATGCCATCATTGCAGTTTCCTTCCTTTGCTGTGAAGCATCATGTGGTTGTCATTTTTAAATCCGTTGGAAGATTTTTAAAACTCTGAAATTTTAGGAGTAATATGACTGGCTACAGAGATTATAATGGAATATTATTACTCTTTCCAAAAGGATAGTTCTTTAAAATAGCAACTCTATTCCCTGGGCATACATAGGTGTGGTTTAATAGAGTTGTAACCTGATAATCTGACTCAGGAATATTCATATTGTGTAACAACTGATACAAGTACAACACCAAGGCCTCCTCCAGTTCCAGATATTATTTCGAGGTGACCAAATTGTGAAGACAAAAAGAGAAGAACTGAGATGGCTCAAGGAGGTATCTATTTATCACTTGATAAGGAATTATTTCAGTATTTTAACAAATAGTTTAGCTGTACTTGGACATACAGGTGAATATATTTACCTTGGTCATACCATAGCTTAAGTTAGGTTATATTGTCCCCAAAATTTATCATGTCACAAGGTCAGCAACAGTTATTCTTTGGTTTTATGATGATACACTGGTATAAAACCTAAAGACCGTGAATCTGAAGAACTGGAGTTAAGAGATGAAACTCTCCAGTCTCTAATTGTAACCTTGACACATCTCTCACAGAGTGAAAGTGATGGGGAAAACAAAGTGAAGGCAATATCTATCTATCTATTTATCTATCTATCTATCTATCTATCATCTTTTTATCTACCTATACATTTGTCATTTTTATTAAGTTTTTAATTTTAATTCCAATATAGTTAACATATAGGGTTAAGTTAGTTTCAGGTGTACAATATAGTGATTCAACACTTCCATACATTTTTCAGCGCTCATCATGACAAGTGCACTCCTTAATCCCCATCACTTATTTCACCCATCCACCCCAACCTCCTCTCTGGTAACCAGTTTGTTCTCTGTAGTTGAGTCTGTTTCTTGGTTTGTCTCTCTCTCTTTTTTTATTTGTTCATTTGTTTCTGAAATTCCACATATGTGTGAAACCATATAGTATTTGTCTTTTTCTGACTGACTTATTTTACTTAGCATTATACTTTCTGGCTTCATCCATGTTGTTGCAAATGGCAAGATTTCATTCTTTTTGATGGCTGAATAAAATTCCATTATATATAGATATAATGGAATAATATAATGAAATATATACATTATATCTCACCTCTTCTTTATCCATTAATAATATATCAATGGACACTTGGGCTGCTTCCATATCTTGGCTATTGTAAATAATGCTACAGTAAACATAGGGATGCATATATGCTTTTGAATTAGTGTTTTTTTATTTTTGGGGTAAATAATTCAGTAGTGTGATTAACTAGACCATAGAGTAGTTCTATTTCTAATTTTTTGAGGAAACTCCATACTGTTTTTCATAGTGTCTGTACCAGTTTGCTGTCCCACCAACAGTGCACAGGGTTCCCTTTTCTCCACATTCTCTCCAACATTTGCTGTTTCTCATGTTTTTGATTTTAGCCATTCTTATAGGTGTGAGGTGATATCTTATTGTAGTTTGGGTTTGCATTTCCAAGATGATGAGTAATTTTGAGCCTCTTTTCATGTGTCTGCTGGCCATCTGGGTGTCCTTTTTGGAGAAATGTCTGTTCATATCTTCTGCCCATTCTTTAATCAGATTATTTTGGGGGTTTTTTAGTGTTGACTTGTATCAGTTATTTATATATTTTAGATATTAACCCTTTATTGGGTATGTCATTTGCAAATATATTCTCCCATTCAGTAGAGTGCTTTTAATTTCATTGATTGTTTTCTTCGCTGTAAAGAAACTTTTCGATTTGATGTAGTCTCAATAGTTTATTTTTGCTTTTATTTCCCTTGCCTCAGGAAACATGTAAAAAAATACTGCTACAGTCAATGTCAGAGAAATTGTTTCATGTGCTCTCATCTAGGATTTTTATGGTTTCAGGTCTCATTTTTAGCTCTTTAATCTATTTTGCATTTATTTTTGTGTATGGTGAAAGAAAGTGGTCCAGTTTCATTCTTTTGCATGTAGTGTTCAGTTTTCCAAACACCATTTGATGAAGAGACTGTCTTTTTCCCATTGCATATTCTTGCCTCTTTTTTTGAAGATTAATTGACCATATAATCATCGGTTTTGTTCTGGGCTTCCTATCTTGTTCTTTTGATGTGTGTTTATTTTTGTGCCAGTACCTTACTGGTTTGATTACTACAGCTTTATAGTATAACTTGAAATCTGGGATTGTGGTACCTCCAGCTTTGTTTTTTCTTCTCCAAGATTATTTTTTCTATTTGAGGTCTTTTGTGGTTTCATATGCATTTTAGGATTATTTGTTCTGGTTCTGTGGAAAATGCTGTTGGCATTTTGATAGGGATTGTATTAAATCTGTAGATTGCTTTGGGTAGTATGGACATTTTGACAATATTTGTTCTTCCAATCTATGAGCATGGAATATCTTCCCATTTGCTAGTGTCATCCTCAATTCCTTTCATCGATGTTTTATATTTTTCAGAGATTTTCACTTCCTTAGTTAAGTTTATTCCCAGTTATTTTATTATTTTTGTGCAATTGTAAATGGGATGGCTTTCATTTTTTCCTTTTCTTCAATTTAAATTTTAGTAATATACAGTGAAATACTGGTTTCAGTAGTAGAATTCAGTGTTTCATCACTTACATACAACACCCAGTGCTCATCACAAGTGCCCTTCTTAATACCCATCACCTATCTAGGCCATGTACCACCCACTTCCCTCCATCAACCCTCAGTTTGTTCTCTAAGAGTCTCTTGTGGTTTGTTTCTCTTTCTTTTCTCCCCAGCCTTCCCATATGTTCATCTGGTTTTTTGTCAGATTCCACATATGAGTGAAATCATATGATATTTGTCTTCTCTGATTGACTTATTTTGCTTAGCATAATACATTCTAGCTCCATCCATGTCATTATGCTAAAGGCAAGATTTCATTCTTTTTGATGGCTGAGTAATATTACATTGCATATATATACTACATGTTCTTTATCCATTCATCAGTTGATGAATATTTTGGCTCTCTCCATGCTGCTATAAACATTGGGGTGCATGTACCTGTCATTATCTGTATTTTTGTAACCTTTGGGCAAATATCTAATAGTGCAATTGCTGGATCATAGGGTAAGACTGCTTTCTTAATTTCTCTTTCTGTTGCTTCATTATTGGTGTAGAGAAATGGAATGGATTTCTGTCCTTTGATTTTGTATCTGAGACCTTGCTGAAATAATTTGTTAGTTCTAGTAGTTTCTTGGTGAAGTCTTTAGAGTTTTCTATATATAGTGTCATGACTTCTACAAATAGTGAAAGTTTTACTTCTTCCTTACCAATTTGGATGCCTTTTATTCCTTTTTGTTATCTGGTTGCTGTGGCTATGGCTTTCAGTTCTATGTTGAATAAAAGTGGTGAGAGTGGACATCTTTGTCTTGTTCCTGATCTTAGGGGGAAAACTCTCAATTTTCCCCATTGAGTATGATATTAGCTGTGGGTTTTTCATATATGGCTTTTATCATATTGAGGTAACTTTCCTGTAAACCTATTTTGTTGAGGGTTTTTATCATGAATTGATGTACTTTGTTAAATTTTTGTTCTGCATCTATTGAAATGAATGAAAGGTTTTTATCCTTTTTCTTACTGATGTGATGAATCACACTGATTGATTTGCAAATATTGAAACACCCTTGTATTCCACGAATAAATACCACTGGATTTGGTGAATTATTTTTTAAATGTGTTGTTGGATTCCTTTTCCTAATATTTTGTTGAGGACTTTTGAATCTGTGTTCATCCGTATATTGGCCTATAGTTCTCTTATTTGTAGTGTATTTATCTGGTTTTGGTGTCAGTGTAATGGATGCCTTATTGAATGTATCTGGAAGTTTTCCTTTCTCTTCTATTTTTTGGAATAGTTTGAGAAGAATAGGTATTAACTTTTCTTTTTTTAAATTTTTTTTAATTATTAAATTTATTGTCAAATTGGTTTCCATACAACACCCAGTGCTCATCCCAAAAGGTGCCCTCCTCAATACCCATCATCCACCCTCCTCTCCCTCCCACCCCCCATCAACCCTCAGTTTGTTCTCAGTTTTTAAGAGTCTCTTATGCTTTGGCTCTCTCCCACTCTAACCTCTTTTTTTTTTCCTTCCCTTCCCCCATGGGTTTCTGTTCAGTTTCTCAGAATCTAACAAAGAGTGAAAACATATGGTATCTGTCTTTCTCTGTATGGCTTATTTCACTTAGCATAACACTCTCCAGTTCCATCCACGTTGCTACAAAAGGCCATATTTCATTTTTTCTCATTGCCACGTAGTACTCCATTGTGTATATAAACCACAATTTCTTTATCCATTCATCAGTTGATGGACATTTAGGCTCTTTCCATAATTTGGCTATTGTGGAGAGTGCTGCTATAAACATTGGGGTCAAGTGCCCCTATGCATCAGTACTCCTGTATCCCTTGGGTAAACTCTTAGTAGTGCTACTGTTGGGTCATAGAGTAGGTCTATTTTTAATTTTTTGAGGAACCTCCACACTGTTTTCCAGAGCGGCTACACAAGTTTGCATTCCCACCAACAGTGCAAGAGGGTTCCTGTTTCTCCACATCGTCTCCAGCGTCTATAGTCTCCTGATTTGTTCATTTTGGCCACTCTGACTGGTGTGAGGTGATATCTGAGTGTGCTTTTGATTTGTATTTCCCTGATGAGGAGCGACGTTGAGCATCTTTTCATGTGCCTGTTGGCCATCCGGATGTCTTCTTTAGAGAAGTGTCTATTCATGTTTTCTGCCCATTTCTTCACTGGGTTATTTGTTTTTCGGGTGTGGAGTTTGGTGAGCTCTTTATAATTTTGGATACTAGCCCTTTGTCCGATATGTCATTTGCAAATATCTTTTCGCATTCTGTTGGTTGCCTTTTAGTTTTGTTGGTTGTTTCCTTTGCTGTGCAGAAGCTTTTTACCTTCATAAGGCCCCAGTAGTTCATTTTGCTTTTAATTCCCTTACCTTTGGGGATGTGTCAAGTAAGAAATTGCTACGGCTGAGGTCAGAGGGGTCTTTTCCTGCTTTTTCCTCTAGGGTTTTGATGGTTTCCTGTTTCACATTCAGGTCCTTTATCCATTTTGAGTTTATTTTTGTGAATGGTGTGAGAAAGTGGTCTAGTTTCAGCCTTCTGCATGTTGCTGTCCAGTTCTCCCAGCACCATTTGTTAAAGAGACGGTCTTTTTTCCACTGGATGTCCTTTCCTGCTTTGTCAAAGATGAGTTGGCCATACGTTTGTGGGTCTAGTTCTGGGGTTTCTATTCTATTCCATTGGTCTATGTGTCTGTCTTTGTGCCAATACCATGCTGTCTTGATGGTTACAGCTTTGTAGTAGAGGCTACATTCTGGGATTGTGATGCCTCCTGCTTTGGTCTTCTTCAAAATTACTTTGGCTCTTCGGGGCCTTTTGTGGTTCCATATGAATTTTAGGATTGCTTGTTGTAGCCTCGAGAAGAATGCTGGTGCAATTTTGATTGGGATTGCATTAAATGTGTAGATAGCTTTGGGTAGTATTGACATTTTGACAATATTTATTCTTCCAATCCATGAGCAGGAAATGTGTTTCCATTTCTTTATATCTTCTTCAATTTCCTTCATAAGCTTTCTATAGTTTTCAGCATACAGATCTTTTACATCTTTGGTTAGATTTATCCCTAGGTATTTTATGCTTCTTGGTGCAATTGTGAATGGGATCAGTTTCTTTATTTGTCTTTCTGTTGCTTCATTATTAGTGTATAAGTATGCAACTGATTTCTCTACATTGATTTTGTATATTGCAACTTTGCTGAATTCATGAATCAATTCTAGCAGACTTTTGGCGGAGTCTGTCGGATTTTCCATGTATACTATCATGTCATCTGCAAAAAGTGAAAGCTTGACTTCATCTTTGCCAATTTTGACGCCTTTGATTTCCTTTTGTTATCTGATTGCTGATGCTAGAACTTCCAGCACTATGTTAAACAACAGCAGTGAGAGTGGACATCCCTGTTGTGTCCCTGATCTCAGGGAGAAAGCTCTCAGGTTTTCCCCATTGAGGATGATGTTAGCTGTGGGCTTTTCACAAATGGCTTTTATGATGTTTAAGTGTGTGCCTTCTGTCCCGACTTTCTCGAGGGTTTTTATTAAGAAAGATTGCTGAATTTTGTGAAATGCCTTTTCTGCATCGATTGACAGGATCATATGGTTCTTATCTTTTCTTTTATTAATGTGATGTATCACATTGATTGATTTGTGAATGTTGAACCAGCCCTGCATCCCAGGAATGGATCCCACTTGATCATGGTGAATAATTCTTTTTATATGCCATTGAATTCGATTTGCTAGTATCTTATTGAGAATTGTTGCATCCATATTCATCAGGGATATTGGCCTGTAGTTCTTTTTTTTTACTGGGTCTCGGTCTGGTTTAGGAATCAAAGTAATACTGGCTTCATAGAATGAGTCTGGAAGTTTTCCTTCCCTTTCTATTTTTTGGAATAGCTTGAGAAGGATAGGTATTATCTCTGCTTTAAATGTCTGGTAGAACTCCCCTGGGAAGCTGTCTGGTCCTGGACAAGTCTTATTTGTTGGGAGATTTTTGATAACTGATTCAATTTCTTCGCTGGTTATGGGTCTGTTCAAGCTTTATATTTCCTCATGATTGAGTTTTGGAAGTGTGTGGGCATTTAGGAATTTGTCCATTTCTTCCAGGTTGTCCAGTTTGTTGGCATATAATTTTTCATAGTATTCCCTGATAATTGCTTGTATCTCTGAGGGATTGGTTGTCATAATTCGATTTTCATTTATGATTTTATCTATTTGGGTCATCTCCCTTTTCTTTTTGAGAAGTCTGGCTAGAAGTTTATCAATTTTGTTTATTTTTTCAAAAAAACCAACTCTTGGTTTCGTTTATCTGCTCTACAGTTTTTTTAGATTCTATATTGTTTACCTCTGCTCTGATCTTTATTGTTTCTCTTCTGCTGCTGGGTTTAGGCTGTCTTTGCTGTTCTGCTTCTGGTTCCTTTAGGTGTGCTGTTAGATTTTGTATTTGGGATTTTTCTTGTTTCTTGAGACAGGCCTGGATTGCAATGTATTTTCCTCTCAGGACTGCCTTCGCTGCATCCCAAAGAGTTGGGATTGTTGTATTTTCATTTTCGTTTGTTTCCATATATTTTTTTAATTTCTTCTCTAATTAAAGGGATCCTGGTTGACCCACTCATTCGTTAGTAGGGTGTTCTTTAACCTCCATGCTTTTGGAAGTTTTGCAGACTTTTTCCTGTGGTTGATTTCAAGCTTCATCGCATTGTGGTCTGAAAGTATGCATGGTATGATCTCAATTCTTGTATATTTATGAAGGGCTGCTTTGTGACCCAGTATGTAATCTATCTTGGAGAATGTTCCATGTGCACTCGAGAAGAAAGTATATTCTGTTGCTTTGGGATGCAGAGTTCTAAATATATCTGTCAAGTCCATCTGACCCAATGTATCATTCAGGGCCCTTGTTTCTTTACTGACCGTGTGTCTAGATGATCTATCCATTTCTGTAAGCGGAGTGTTAAAGTCCCCTGCAATCACCACATTCTTCTCAATAAGGTTGCTTATGTTTGTGAGTAATTGTTTTATATATTTGGGGGCTCCCGTATTCGGCACATAGACATTTATAATAGTTAGCTCTTCCTGATGGATAGACCCTGTGATTATTATATAATGCCCTTCTTCATCTCTTGTTACAGCCTTTAATTTAAAGTCTAGTTTGTCTGATTTAAGTATGGCTACTCCAGCTTTCTTCTGACTTGCAGTAGCATGATAAATAGTTCTCCATCCCCTCACTCTCAATCTAAAGGTGTCCTCAGGTCTGAAATGAGTCTCTTGTAGACAGCAAATAGATGGGTCTTGTTTTTTTATCCATTCTGATACCCTATGTCTTTTGGTTGGCACATTTAGTCTATTTACTTTCAGTGTTATTATCGAAAGATATGGGTTTAGAGTCACTGTGATGTCTGTAGGTTTCATGCTTGTAGCGATGTCTCTGGTACTTTGTCTCACAGGATCCCCCTTGGATCTCTTGTAGGGCTGGTTTAGTGGTGATGAATTCCTTCAGTTTTTGTTTGTTTGGGAACACCTTTATCTATCCTTCTATTCTAAATGACAGACATGCTGGATAAAGGATTCTTGGCTGCATGTTTTTTCTGTTCATCACATTGAAGATCCCCTGCCATTCTTTTCTGGCCTGCCAAGTTTCAGAAGAGAGATCAGTCACGAGTCTTATAGGTCTCCCTTTATATGTGAGGGCACGTTTATCCCTCGCTGCTTTCAGAATTTTCTTTATCCTTGTATTTTGCCAGTTTCACTATGATATGTCGTGCAGAAGATCGATTCAAGTTACGTCTGAAGGGAATTCTCTGTGCCTCTTGGATTTCAATGCCTTTTTCCTTCCCCAGTTCAGGGAAGTTCTCAGCTATGATTTCTTCAAGTACACATTCAGCACCTTTCCCTCTCTCTTCCTCCTTTGGAATACCAATTATATGTAGATTATTTCTCTTTTGCGCATCACTTAGTTCTCTAATTTTCCCCTCATACTCCTGGATTTTTTATCTCTCTTTTTCTCAGCTTCCTCTTTTTCCATAATTTTATCTTCTAGTTCACCTAGTCTCTCCTCTGCCTCTTCAATCCGAGTCGTGGTCATTTCCATTTTATTTTGCAGCTTGTTTATAGAATTTTTTAGCTCCTCCTGACTATTCCTTAGTCCCTTGATCTCTGTAGCAATAGATTCTCTGCTGTCCTCTATACTGTTTTCAAGCCCAGCGATTAATTTTATGACTATTATTCTAAATTCACTTTCTGTTATATTGTTTAAATCCTTTTTTATCAGTTCATTAGCTGTTGTTATTTCCTGGAGATTCTTTTGAGGGGAATTCTTCTGTTTGGTCATTTTGGATAGTCCCTGGCGTGGTGAGGACCTGCAGGGCACTTCCCCTGTGCTGTCTTGAATAACTGGAGTTGGTGGGCGGGGCGGCAGTCAGACCTGATGTCTGCCCCCAGCCCACCGCTGGGGCCACAGTCAGACTGGTATGTACCTTCTCTTCCCCTCTCCTAGGGGCAGGATTCACTGTGGGGTGGCGTGGCCCATCTGGGCTACTTGACACTGCCAGGCTTGTGGTGCTGGGGATCTGGCATATTAGCTGGGGTGGATAGGCAAGGTGTACGGGGGCAGGAGGGGGGCTCAGCTCGCTTCTCCTTCAGTGACACGCTTTGGGAGGGGCCCTGTGGCAGCAGGAGGGAGTCAGACCCGCTGTCCAGAGGGATGGATCCAGAGAAGCACAGCGTTGGGTGGGTGGGCGGTGCAAGCAAGTTCCCTGGCAGGAACTGGTTCCCTTTGGGATTTTGGCTGGGGGATGGGTGAGGGAGATGGCGCTGGAGAGCGCCTTTGTTCCCCACCAAGCTGAGCTCTGTGGTCAGGGGCTCAGCAACTCTCCCTCCCGTCGTCCTCCAGCCTTCTGCTCTCCGAGTAGAGCTGTTAACTTATAACCTTCCAGATGTTAAGTCCCGCTTGCTGTCTGAACACACTCGGTCTGGCCCCTCTGCTTTTGCCAGCCATCCTCGGGGGCTTTGCTTGGCGGGGGGGCCACCCCTCCATCCCGGCTCCCTCCCACCAGTCCCTGTACTGTGGACGCCTCTCCGCCCTTCCTACCCTCTTCCGTGGGCCTCTTGTCTGCGCTTGGCTCCAGAGACTCCGTTCTGCTAGTCTTCTGGTGGTTTTCTGGGCTATTTAGGCAGGTGTATGTGGAATCTAAGTGACCAGCAGGATGCGGTGAGCCCAGCGTCCTCCTACGCCACCATCTTCCAAGCAATTTCTCTTAACTTTTCTTTAAATGTTTGGTAGAGTTCCCTTTAAAATCCATCTAGTCCCATACTTTTGTCTGATGGGAGTTTTTTGATTACTGATTCTATTTCATTTCTGGTAATCACTCCATTCAAATTTTCTGTTTCTTCCTGGTTCAATTTTGGAAGATTATGTTTCTAGGAATTTATCCATTTCTTTTAGGTTGTCCAGTTTTTTGGCTTATAGTTTTTTATAATATTCTCTTAAAATCCTTTGTATTTCTGTGCTGTCAGTTGCTATTTCTCCTCTTTCATTTCTAATTTTGTTTGAGCCCTCTCTCTGTCTCTCTCTTTCTCTCTCTCTCTCTCTTTTTTTTTTTTTTTTCTTGGAGGGGAACAGTTATCATATCATTTATTAGCTCGCTTATGAGGTCTCACTGATCAAGGTGCTGTTTGTGATTCATATTATGAACTGAGACTTGAAGATCATCTGTTTCTTCCAATCCATTTCTGTGAGATTCTGGAGCCATTTTGAGATTTGTTTCCAGCAGAAGCATTGGATTTTCTGCTCTATGATCTGCCAATAAATTATTGTCCAGGCAACAGATTGCTCTATACAATTCAGACCTACCTTGTAGAATGGAATGTAAAGAGCTGTGTCTCCATCTGGAAATGTCTCAAATCTTAAATTGACTCACTCTCACTTCCTTATTTGTGGGTAAGTTTTTGTTTTAGAAACCTTAGAATTTGTGAAGAAATTGTCTTAAATCCCAGGTTGAAATAGAAAATGTAGGTCAAAACTGGTCCAAGATTCAGGTAGCAACTTTTACTGAGTAGATTTCTTTTTTTTTTTTCAATTTTTTTTTCAATGTTTATTTATTTTTGGGACAGAGAGAGACAGAGCATGAACGGGGGAGGGGCAGAGAGAGAGGGAGACACAGAATCCGAAACAGGCTCCAGGCTCTGAGCCATCAGCCCAGAGCCCGATGTGGGGCTCGAACTCACGGACCGCGAGATCGTGACCTGGCTGAAGTCGGACGCTTAACCGACTGCGCCACCCAGGCGCCCCCCGAGTAGATTTCTTTATGAGAACAATAATATTTTGTTTGGCTCTTGTGATGGGTGATTAAGTTAAAGAAATGTTTAAAAAGTCTAGTGGAACAGAAAGTCATGGGTTGGGAGAAGAGCGATGCTGTAAGAGTATTAATATGCCTATTTTTATACTGTTTCTTTTAATTTTTCTTGTTTCTATCTCTCCTTTAAATTATACCCTAAAACCTGGGGTCATTTTCCTCATCTAAGCAGAGGTGCAATGGTCTTACTATCAAGAAACTAGCCAAAGGCATGAGGTTTCAAGAAAGAATTTAAAATTCCTCTCCCTTTTCAAATTTTTATGGCCATTCATTTCAAACCCTAATCTTATTTTTTTAATTTTATGTTGATTTTTATATATTTTCATAGATGTTTTATAGCATTTATTGAACTTCTCAGTATACCTAACAATAAGCCAAACTTTTAAGAATATTCAAAAGGAGTATTTAATGTCAACTATGATGTTAATTAGTGTATATTTGACAATAATAAAAAATTATATTTGAAAGCTTTATCCTATATGAGAGACAATATATGAACAGTCTGAGATTAAAAATAATTAGAACTCAAAATGAGATTTTTCAGCCTGTGGGAACAGAAATGGCCATTTCTCTATTTTGTGATTCTTAACCATGTCCATTGCCATTCATCAACATATGCTAGACACTTGGATATCCATTATCTTATATAATATTCACACTCCAATGAGGTTGACAATATTAGCTTTGTTTAATGGATAAGTAAATGGAGCACTAAAGTTACATAAGAAGTAAGTGGCAGAACCAGAATGTGAATGTAGGTCTCCTAATTTCAAATTCTATCTTTTGTCCAATGTCATAACAGACTATCAAAAGTGTTTACTAGATTATATATGGATTAAATGGATGCAATGGGTACATGGGTGAGTAATTGGATAGCACATCTATTCAGAAGATAATAGAAAATTATTTAAATTAAAAAAATAAATTTGATTACTTTAAAATTCTTAGATCATATTGAACTGCTGCTTTATTTATTTATTTATTTATTTATTTATTTATTTATTTATTTTTAAATTTATTATAGTTTCAACTTTTTATTTAAATTCCAGTTAGTTAACATCCAATGTAATGGTAGTTTCAGGTGTAGAATTTAGTGATTCATCACTTACATACAATACCCAATGCTCATCACAAGCACCCTACTTAATACCCATCACTTGTTTAACTTGTCAAACCTGCCCAACTCCCCTCCAGCAACTCTTAGTTTGTTCTCCACAGTTAAGAGTCAGCTTCATGGTTTGCCTTTTTCTTTTTTTCACGCATGTTCTTTTTTTTGTTTGTTTCTTACATTCCATATATGAATGAAATCATATTGTATTTGTCTTCTCTGACTTATTTTGCTTAGCACAACACTCTAGCTCCATCCATATCATTGCAGATGGCAAGATTTCATTTTTTATGGTTGAATAATATTCCATTGTATATACACACCACATCTTCTTTATCCATTCATCAGTCAATGGATATTTGGGCTTTTTCCATAATTTGCTATTGATGATAATGCTTCTGTAAATATTGGGTGCATGTGTCCCTTCGAATCATTATTTTTGTATCCTTGAGTAGATACCTATTAATGTAATTGTTGCACCATAGGGTAGTTCCATCTTTAACTTTTTGAAGAGCCTCCATACCATTTTCCAAAGTAGCTGCACCAGTTTGCATTCCCACCAAAAATGTAAGAGAGCTCCCCTTTCTCCACATCCTCACCAACATCTCTTTTTTCCTGTGTTAATTTTAGCCTTTCTTACAGGTGTGTTGTGGGATCTCACTGTAGTTTTCATTTGCATTTCCCTGCTGACGAGTGATGTTGAGAATCTTTTCGTGTGTCTGTTAGTCATCTGGTTGTTTTCTTTGGAAAAATGTCTATTCATATCTTCTGCCCATTTAACTGGATTACTTACTTACTTTCTTATTTATTTTGGGTGTTGAGTTTGCTAAGTTCTTTATAGATTTTGCATACTAACCCTTTATAAGATATGTTTTCACGAATATCTTCTCCCATTCCATAGATTGCCTTTTTGCTATGTTGCCTTTTGCTTGTTTCCTTTGCTATGCAGAAGTTTTTTTTTAATCTTGATGAAGTCCCAATAGTTCATTTTTGCTTTTGTTGCCTTTGCCTCAGGAAACACATCTAGTAAGAATTTCCTACTTTTTAAAAAAAGCCAGTTATTATATTCCACTTGAACTGTTAGTGTTATTATTACTTATAGTGATGTTAGTATAGTATTTTAACTTCATCGATGTTGGTGTGTTTTAACTTTATTATTTTTTATGTCTTCATATCAAATGAAAATGTTTTGAAAATGACTGTTAAGTTAGTCACTGACATGACTGTTAAATGACTAATAAGTTAGTTAAACATTCAATAAAATCACCTTTATGCCTACATCAATAATTTAAATGGATTTGAGTATCATGTTTTAATACTCTTGTTTATTAACTAAAAATAATATGCATTAGTTAATACTCTATATATTCCATGATTCCCAAATACACCTGTCTTTGTTTAAAATTTTCATATTTAGGGCAGCCTGGGTGGCACAGTCAGTTAAGCGTGTGACTTGGGCTCGGGTCATGATCTCATGATTCATGAGTTTGAGCCCTGCATTGGGCTCTCTGCTGTCAATGCAGAGCCTGCTTTGGATCCACTGTCTCCCTATCTCTCTCCCCCTCCCCAACCTGCACTCTCTCTCTCAAAAATAAATGAACTGTAAAAAAAATAAAATGAAATAAAATTTTCGTATTTAAAGTGGGAAGCATTTCAATGATCCGAAATTCTGCCTGCTGCCCAGTTTTTCAAAGGATACTTCCATTTTGTAAGAATGAAAGCGTTTTTCTTCATTTCTATAAAGTAAGGAAAAGCAGATTTCTTACCACAAATTCGGTAGAGTTTATGATATAAGAAAGGTTCATCGAATCAGTTTCCTTCTGACACCAAGTTCTTTTTTAAAAAATGTTTATTTATTTTTAAGAGAGAGCGAGAATACGAGTGGGGAAGGGGCAGAGAGAGGTGGGCAGAGGATCTGAAGTGGGCACTGTGCTGACAGCAGAGAGCCCAGTGTGGACCTTGAACTCACAAAGTGAGATCATGACTTGAACCAAAGTTGGATGCTCAACTGACAGAGCCCCCGAGGCTCCCTGACACCAAGCTCTAAGGACTACCCTTGCAAGTCCCACTGTGTAACTGGCCTGACACAAAATGGTTTTTGTTATGTGGTGCCTCCTGAAAATAAGACAAAGGTGGCAATTATGGGTAACTTGAAAAAATTTATAGTATTTCTAATTAACTGCATAAAAGGTAGACTAAAATTACAATTGTAAAAGTAGTATAAATTTTTAAAGGTAGGTTGGTTTTGTGAGTAAGAGATACTGAAGCTTAGAGACTACTAGGATCCAAAATTATGTGTATAAAACAAATAATCTTAGTACAGTAGTTTCATATGTATAGACTTTAAATAAGAAATATAAACCTGATTAATGTGTAATTGAAGAGAAATATAGGGGAATAATGCCTTTTATTTTGTGATCTAACTGTCATTTAGAAGTCAAGTTATACAAGCCTCCAAAGGGAAATCCTTTGGTTTTGAACAGGATAGATCAGAATTCAGTCTGTCCAAAAGAAATAAAATGGATAGAGAAGGGTACTTGTACATCAAGAAGATCTACACTTTCATGGAAATCTAACCTTGGAAACCATGTGTAGCAAAGTACACCATTAACAAAGAAGAAGAGAGGAATGAAATGTTGCCTGGTCAAATGGAGGCTGTTGCTAGCTCTTAATACAAAGAGATCTTAGTAAATTTTAATACAGAATAGGGATGAAAGGCTTATCTAATCAGGTATGTGTTATTATCTGCACATATGTATTGACTCTTTTTTTTTATAACCATCAGGCTGTAGTAAGTTGCTCAAGGGGATTTCAATCTATTGGAAATGGTCTTTCAGCTTTGCTAAAAGAAAACTCTTTATGTATTATCCTCTTATTAATGATTTCAAATCTATATGAGAAATAATAAATAACAACTGCTATCTATTGAACATCACTTTGCACTTCACAATGACTTTATGAGTAGGTACAACTCTTTCCATTTTATAGATGACGAAACTGAGGCACAGGAGCTTAATAGCTTGTTCAAAGTCAAACAGCTAGTAAATGAAGTGAGTAGGGTTTTGGCCTTAGGAAGTACAGCTGCAGAGCCCATGTTCTCAACCACTAATGGGGGACTGGATACTTGGGGCTTAATTGTGCCCTAGGATTAGCTTCTGGTAGAGTGTTAATATTTATTGAAGGAAAAATAGATTATCTTAAAATTTATAATATTATTCCCCCAAGTATACTGGGTATGGTCATATTAATACCCAAGAACTTATAAATGAAATTTCATAAGTTTAGAAGACATATAGATATGATTCATGGCCAGAGGCAATAAGGGGAATCTGGCTTCAGAAATATGAGTGATGTGTTCAAAGAAATGACTATGATGTAATCTGAAAGAGGAGAGATACTTGGAAAAAAATAGAACAGAGGTCTAAAGAGATTAGGTTTTAAAAGACATCTTGGGATTACTTGCTATAATAAATGGAAAATTTTAGCTAAGGAAGGGGAAAATAGTATAAATTATATGGGGCTGCAGTGCTTAAAGGGAATAATGATCTAAGGGGTTATGAAGATACTAGGTGATGACTTGACCATGTTAAATGAGTTTGGGTCACTATGTCCACATAAATTATAATTCCAGGAATTTAAAGAGTTAGCATATTTATTTAAGGAACATTTACTAATATATTGAGCAGGATCTTGTGCTGAGTATTTTAATTTATTACCTTTGATTTTTATGACTACTCTGAGAATATGTTCTATTAATGTTGCCATTTACAGACAAGGGAACTGAAACTTGAGAGATTAAGTATCTGGTCTTAGGACAGAGATAACTGATTGAACTATGATTCAAATGAACATAAATTGCAACCTCAAACCCATTCCCTTAGCCTTATGTGGCACTAAAACACCATCCCTAATGTCCTAAACTAAAGAAAAAGAGGTAGTGGGTTCCTGAGTTTTACTTTAATACTCAACAAAATTCTAAACCCCTATTAAGCAATTGCTTAATACAAAGTTTTAAAAGAATCACTAAGAATAAATCTAAATGCTTTAAGATGGGTTGGTAGCATAGTAGATCAGGGGGAATGCTGTAGGTAAACTACAAAGTTTAGAAGATCATTTAATATCATTAACTTAAAAAAATGAATGCTGAATTAAGATGTGATTAAATTCTGTCAAAAGTAAATTGGTCAGTAGATTGATAAAAATTAGGGGAAGTAGGCAATATTGGGGTTGAATGAGAGTAATAGTGACAAATTGCCATCACAGGGAGAAAGGAGTTTGTTTTTGTTTTTGTTTTTGTTTTTGTTTTTGTTTTTGTAATTGTCTGGTCAATTCCAGAGGTCAAAATGCCAAGAAATGGAAGTGATAGAGATACGGTTTACATCTCAATTTCAGGAAGACCACATTAACAAGCACTGATTCTTTACTGCCTGTAGTGATGAGCTTCCCATCTCCTGAAATATTTGTGTGAGAACCTGGCTTTGCACAAATCAGCCCTTGTAGCTCTGATCATGCAACTATGTCTCTTAGAGCCTCAATGCAAGTGATAATAGTACCAATCTAATACAATGCTTATGACGTCCATATGTTAAGGGCTTACTGCAATCCCTGACACATATGAAGTGCTCAAAAATGATACCTATTTTTATTACTACATGGCCAGTTTCCGAAGAGAGTACTGTGGAGAGGGCATCTTTATCTTATAGAAATAGAACCAGACAACTCTAAGTTACCTTCTAAACGGTAGAATCTGAAGTTCTATGATTCAAAAATTCTGAGCTAGTAATT
This sequence comes from Herpailurus yagouaroundi, assembly GCF_014898765.1. Taxonomy (NCBI): domain Eukaryota; kingdom Metazoa; phylum Chordata; class Mammalia; order Carnivora; family Felidae; genus Herpailurus; species Herpailurus yagouaroundi. The sequence goes on from NW_024412391.1 coordinate 77,455,097, forward strand.
AAACTTCTATAATTTTCTTAATTATATGTGCATCATGATTATGAATACTTTGGGGTAAACATTTTGGTATTTCAGGTCCATAAATAAGTCTTTAGCATACTAATATGTATGTAAGACTCAATGTGTAGGAAGTAATCTATATAAAGTAAATTAATACATATCATTCCCGTGTAACTACGTATCTCTAAATTTCTACAATGATATTTTAAACATGATATGTATGAGTGCTTCTAATATCATTTCAACTCAAATTTCTAAATATTACTAGTGTCTTAAGTTGTTGATTTCCTTAAAATACATGGAATACATAAAAAGTATGTGTATATATAATTATACAGTAGGTAAAATTTATTAATATTGTTTCTTATTTATATTACAGTATAGAATCATTAATAATATGTTTGGACACATAAATGACTTGTTGGATTACGAAAGCTTGAATTACAGTAGCTCTCAATTTTTTCCACCAAAGGCTGGAAAGGGGAAGAGATCATACCTTTTAGCAAATGGAATTATCTTTTATTCGGAAATGCCATCAGATGCAAATACATAGGTTCACATCCTCTAAACCTACTGACCAACTCTCCCCGGTTTGTGTCTTTTTTAACTTTTAACAGACAACAAAACAAATACCCTGTATAATTGAAAAATAAAGTATAAATTAATGTCAGAATCATTTTCACCTCAGTAAATTGGCACAAAGGAATGTCTAAATAAGAACATCAAATGAAATAGGGTAGAAGGAAGCTTAAGGAATTTATTTGAAGCATAGATTTATGATGAATTCAAATCAAGGAAGTGTTTCAATTATAGCAATCTTTATTACATATTTAGTAAGTAGCAGATATTCTGCTAAAAATATTGTATTTTATATGTGTTACTATATAAAAACATATACCTCAAAGCTCATCATAATCTTATGAAGCCAATATAATTTCCATTTCATGTATGAGAAACTGAAATTCAAAGAAATCAAGTAAGTCATCCAAAATAATACAGCTAGTAAGCAAAGAGAATGGTTAAAAATCTTGCCTCAACATACATACATCTTATGTCTACCAACCACTTCTTAGTAAAACACTTTTACTGAAAAGCTGCAAAGAGAATGACATGAATGAAGAAAACAATTCTCAGTATAAAGTGACACTTTTAAACAGTAGTAAGATTCAAGTGATTTGTTGCTGATGTGCTACAGTGAGGCAACAAATGTTTGGTAATTATTCATGGCAAATTTAGTTTGTTTCTTTTCTTATTTGGACAGTGATCCAACTTGTAATATAAATTATCCTTGGGTAATTCACTAAAGTACACCTATCAGGTTGGTGTTTCATTAGCCTCTGGTATTTTTGTAATGAATCCCAAGTTTAGCTGCTTTACGTCTATCCATAAGTTTGGTCTTTTAAGAAAGGAGGAGTCTATCTGTTGAGTAACTGGGTGGTAACAGAACTGTTAAGTGAGAAATTGATAACCTTATATCTCAGTTTTCTATTTGGTATAATGTTGTTAGCTAAGGTGTAAAATGGCTTTCACTGAATAAAAGCTGTTAATATTTAGTGCATTGCTCCTTTATTTAACAATCTACACAATAATGTGAAAAGAGTATAAATAATGTTTGTATTTATGTAGCACACGTCTCCATGGAGCCCAGAGGATTTGGTTGACAGGGTCTAAAAATGGCTTTGTCAGGGAGAACAAGAAACTAATATTATCATAATTATTTTGCAGGTATTGAAACTGACACTGAGTCCGTATGTACCTGCTAATACGAACATTATGCGGTAAAAGTGATAGGGGCTGATTCCTTCAGCCATCTTCATGATCAGTAGCGACCATACTAAGGAATTATACATAAAGTTTTTATTTTATTTTTTGCTTACAGAGACAAATTCGATGACCAAACAATGTTTTGAGGACTCAGTATTACACTCATTATTGAAGTGATGTGGTAATATTTTGTATTATTTCGCATTGCCTCGGCAACACTGGAATATTACATGGACACTTTATTTTTTTGTAAAAAATCTGTTGCCAAAATTCATGTGCTAAAAGAATTGTCATGTTAGGTATGTTGTAAGGCAATAAAATGAACTATTTAATGAAATGCTATAATTTTTTTTCTGTAGAAAAAAAAAAACAGTCCTTTTGTAATGTGAAAAAGTTAGCACTCCAAGGTACCTGTGTTGTGATTTGAGATCTTTTTAATGCATAGTTCCCATTTTGAAATGGGGAACATTGGTCTGTGCAGTAATGAAATGGTGATCCTAGAAATGTAAGTTTCTTTCCTCTACCTTCTCTGTAAATCAGGTGTTCTACATAATGGATTAAGCCAGTGTGTGTAGGGGTGGGGGATGGAGAATTACCTATATTGGAGGAAGAATAGCCCCAGATTGTGTCAGTGATTCTAAAACTTTAGCTTGCACCAGACTGTCTTGAGGAGGTTTTAGAAATACAGATTGCTGGGCCATACCCCTGACCAGTTCAGTAGATCTGTGAGCCACAGTTTGAGATCCAGTGTACAGCCAGTTAGACTTCTATTTTTATCCTTTATGGAGGAAGAAATAATTACAACCAGATAAAAATGCATGCAACCTAATAACATGTTTTGGAAGATTCAAGTGTGAGAGAGATACCAAGAAAGAGAAGGGAACTAAGCTATCTCTATTCGAACATAAAATGTTAAATTTTGGCCAAAAATTCATACCAGTTCTGAAGTCTTTCACAGCCTAGGTTCTCTGTTGGCATTCCATTTCCATATTCATTCAATGTATCTATTGATCACTTATAATGAAACAGAGACTTGCACCCAAGAGAGAAAAGTAAGATTCCCACTCTATAGAGCTGAATTTGTACTTTATATTACTTTGTTTTAATGTATTTACTCTGTCTTTAATTTTTTTGCATATTTCTTTTGACCCTGTCTTTAATTTCACATGTAATCTTTGTTTTCACTTCTAATCTTGGCACACAATGGCAGCTATCAGTATTTTTCTACTTTCTGTGTCAGAGCCTGAGAAGGTCAACAAAGATGATTCTGACTATTGATGGAACTCAGGACAGGGCCACTGACAATCATGGGTATTTGGACTGGAAGCCGTCCCTTAATATCACAGGAAAGACAAGTGTGGCACAGGTTTCACTGAAATTTAATCACAGAAACTGAAACCATGTGAAATAATGAAAAAGAGTATTCAATTTTATCATTTTAAGTTGCATTTATTTGATTAGTTAGTAATGTAGAAACTGTATCTTACTCATCATATTGGAAAATATTTTCTTAAAATAATAACTGGTGATGGCAAATATGTAACAAAGTAGCAACTTGCATACACCAATGATGAGAATGCTACTGAAGTACAATTTAACAATGTGCATTAAGAGCCATCTTCACACATTTGGGACCACTATTTCCATATAGTCAGCTTATAAAAATTGAAGTAGAGATGTGCACAAGGATTATGCATTAATAATTATCATAGTATTGATATTTTGAAAATGTAGTTTAAATGTCTCACAAGAGGGGTAATTACATAAATTATGGTAAATTTCATGCCATTTAATCATTGAAATTTAATGGTATAAGTAAATATTTTTATACAATTTTATACAATTTTAAAAACAAAGGCCATTTTTTTTCAAATTTCTAACCCTTACTAGGCATTGGAAGAAAATATGTCATGTATTAACAGTGAATCTTTTTGGATTATAAATTAGTTCTTTCTCTTTGCATTTGACTGTGTTTTACAAATGGTATATAAGGAGTGTGTTGTTTTTACTATATGATGAGAAAAGGAATGTGTTCATGTCTTCACACACGTGTACATTGGAGACATCGTTCATGGAGTATCTTCTTAGGCACCATATGTGGATGCTCCAGAACTTGGAACTCTTTAAGTGGAAACGACAGTCATGATTTGATTTTGAGTTGTTATATAACTAGAATTGCGCCGTTACTCTGCATTGCTGTGTGTGTAATTGCCAGTGTTCCTAGATTGGTCATAACTTGTTCTTTAAGTGTCAGTGTTTTCCTCTGTCAGATAAAAAGAAAAGAGAGAATACATGTGTGAAGTGGAATCTATGTGTCCTGAGGGTTCCATTAATTCTGAACAATCTCACTATCTCTCCTCGTAAGCACAGCACGTTCTGTCTCTATTAAACATGCCTCACAAAGACATTCTGTAAGAAAATATTTCTAAGAGAAATAGTTCTAAGAATATGCTACCCATACTCTCATCTCTGACTAAATATTCATCATGTTAATAGCAAATGCTTTTATGGTATTTGCCACATGTCTAGGAATGGCCTAAGTGTTAATCATCACCACTGTCTTTTCAGTAGGTCCTCTTATTTTTCCCATTGTACAGATAGGAAACCTGAGGCCTGCAGCTGGTCAGTAGTTTGTCCCAGGTCATGCAGCTGCAGGGAGGACAGGCCTGGATTGGAATCCAGCCAGTGTGGCACTAGGCTCTGTAGTGTTTCTTAATATTATGCCAAATGATCTTCCTTTCAGTTTTATTTTATCTACTTCAAGCTTCTGACAATGTGAGAAGAAAAGACTCCCAGCGTATGACTGTGGCTTTAGAGTGAAAACATGTTCTTTTCACTCCTGTCACAAGTTTTGTGTCTGAATGTAAATTCAGCAAACTACCTGAATTAAGACCCTGCTACTCACCATCACCAGGCCTAAATGAGGATTTATTACATGGGGGAGCCTCCATCCTGCTTTTAAACATCTGTTACAGCAGCTTAATTCCCAACTACTCCATTTCATTATTAGTTGTGTTAAGATGTCAGGGGAGTTTTCTTTTAAAATGGCCCTGCGATTTTTAGTAATTAAAGAAAAACAGGATGCATAATATCCAAAAACATATCACTGACACTGAACTCAATTTGCTTTGGATGACTAATATTTTTAGTAGAGGGTTTCCAAGCCATATTAACACTACCACTACAACATAATTTATGCTTATGGGAGTATACCTTTCACAGGTTTCTTAAAATATTTTTCTTCCATTATGAGATAGCACATAGCAATTAATGAATTTTTAAAACTTAGAAATAAAAGCTTATTTACTATTTTTTTATGCAGTTTCAAACATAAAGAGAAATAGCCTGGAATAAAATCCATTAATATTATAGTGTAGGTACGACTGGGTGGCTCAGTCGGTTGAGGGTCCAGCTCTTGATTTCGGCTCAAGTCATGATCCCAACGTCATGAGATCAAGTCCTGAGTCAGGCTCCATGCTGAGTGTGGAGCTTGCTTAAGATTCTCTCTCTCCCTGGGGTGCCTGGGTGGCTCAGTCGGTTGAGCGTCCAACTTTGGCTCAGGTCATGATCTCACAGCTTGTGAGTTTGAGCCCCACGTCAGGCTCTGTGCTGACAGCTCCGAGCCTGGCGCCTGCTTCGGATTCTCTGTCTCCCTCTCTCTCTGCCCCTAACCCACTGGCATTCTGTCTCTGTCTCTCTCAAAAATAAATAAACATTAAAAAAATTAAAAAAGAAAAGATTCTCTCTCTCCCTCTGCCCCCTCTCCTGCTCTCTCTCTTTAAAAATAAAATATACACCTTTTGGGATGAGCACTGGGTGTTGTATGGATACCAATTTGACAATAAATTTCATATATTGAAAAAATAAATAAATAAAATAAAATATATACATATGGATATTTGTATACAAATATAAAATATATACATATATACATATGTATATGTATATATATACACATATGTATTTATATAGAACTATAACTTGAGCTACATTAAAATCATTCTGTGGTAGTCTGTTTTTTCCAATATTTCTTAAGAGGCTGAATTTATAACTATAACAACAATGATGATTATTTGAAATTCCTTAGGGCTCAACATGCAAGCTTTATCTAGAAAATCTAGAAGCAATGCTTTATTAATTTAAAATCCATACTTCTTTGTTCCTTTTGGTCTGTAAACTTTGTCCACCCTCTTTGAAGAAACAGCACAGCTTGATTTCCCAGTGCCTAGTAAAAGTTCTGTATGCAGTGAGAATACCAACACTTCAAAAACTGATTTCCAAATGTGTGTGTGTTTTCTGTGTGCTTGAACACTTGGAGTTACATTTCTCATTCACTGATTATTTGGAGTGATTTCACAATTGAAGGGAATAAATTTAATGTGATTGTCAAATGTTCAGTATGAGTTGAAGTGAGAAACTCCCATATTCCCCAGCTTCTAATGTTGATAAATTATTGTGTTGTGGAGTTTTCAAAATAATGATACTTGTGGTATTGGTAGTAGTAGCAGATAGCTTTTTTTCTCTGAAACACAGACTTGAATGTCCTTTAAGAAAGAAGGCTTTCCTATGAATGATGCCTTCCCTGTGAATGCATATTCAGAGGACGCACACATACACACACACACACAACACATACACATAACCATATTTTTAAAAAATGAAATAACTGTTTCAAAATTGTCTTTGTCTACAAGCTTTTCATTATCTCTTTCAGGCAGAATTAATAACATTTCATTTGTTTTCTTACCATGTTTGGTGCATTCTGCTGCTGTAGCACTTTTCACATTATAGTAAATGCAGCTATACTCATCTGTTTCCTATATCAGAATATGGACCACTTTAAGTCAACAGCCAACCCTTGGTTATCTCCATCCCTTGTGTTTAGCACAGTGACTGACTTATCTGTTGAGTTTATATTAGTGGTCTGTTGTTAATTATGATTTTGTAAATACCAGCAAAAGTAGGGCTGTTTTCTTCAGATGACACCCATAAGAATTTTTTTTTGTCAATTTCTGTAGAAATTTCAGACTTTCAGAAAGATCATTCCAGGCACGAGCAAAGGGAGAGTTACAATGCCACACGTTTAGAGAGTTAGGGTATGACAGATTGTGATATGCTTTTAAGTCTGTTATGGAAACATCTCTGGTTAAGGGGTCATGGATGGATAGAATTGTACTGGAAATTATTGGAAGTAGAGAATCTGAAATTGCTGATGATCAACATGGTGTAACTTCGCTTTGTAATCAGAAAGGCACAGTAGGAACACTAACCAACTTAATTCTTTGACTCTCAGCTTAAAGATCAAGGTGTCTCTTAAATATGAGGGAATGTTACCTGGGGTCAACCTAAGTGGTATTTCTTTGTTTCTTTCCGTGTGTACCAGAAATGCATTTATTACAGCCTGAAGGGCTAGTAGGCTTGTCACTTGAAACTGCTATGGTTTTCAATGACCTTTAAAGATGAGGATCATTGCTTTTATAACTTGACTTCATGAAAACTGTAAAAAAATAAATAAATAAATAAACACTTAATGTAAGACCTAAATTTTATTGAATGCTTGATATATGCCAGGCATAGATTTTAAGGTATCTATATGTATTGTCTCATTTAGCAATTTTTTTAAGATTATTTATTTACTTTGAAAAAGACAAAGATAGCACAAGTTGGGGAGGGACTGGGGGAAAGGGAGAGAGAGGAAGAGGGAGAAAGAGAGAATTCCAAGCAGGCTCTGCACTGGCAGTGTGGAACTCGAACTCATGAATTGTGAGATAATGACCTGAGCTGAAACTAAGAGTCTGACGACACCCATGCCACCCAGTCACCCCTCATTTAACACTTTGACTTAGTGACTCGTATCCCACTTTTGTATATTTTAAAAAAGGCTTTGAACTAAAAGGATTTGTCCCAAATCACATACCTGAGGAAGTAAGGGAGCCAACTTAATTTTTTTTTAATGTTTACTTATTTTTGAGAGGAAGAGAGAGCAAACATGAGTGGGGGAGGGGCAGAGAGAGAGGGAGACACAGAATCTGAAGCAGGCCGCAGGCTGCGAGCTGGGGCTCCAACTCATGAACCCATGAGATCATGCCCTGAGCTGAACTCGGCTGCTTAAATGACTGAGCCACCCAGGCGCCCCTTGGGAGCCAACTTTAATCCCATGGTATCTGACTCTAGGCACTTTGTTTCTGGCTTCCTAGAAACATCCCTAGGAGGCCAGGTACCCTGTTCCTATGTTTAAAACAGATTACGTTGTGGTGTTTAGCAGAGTTCTCTTTCCTAGAGGGGGCTCAGGTTGACCCCATGTAACCTCTAGCTTTCCAGGGATTATCATGTGCACTGCATTAGAAATCAAGGCTCCCATAAACCTTCAAATAATTGTGTCATTCATCACGTCTCACTTGAAACTGCATCAGTGGGCTCATGAGTTATCTTTACTCCATCTTACCTACTTTATAGCTGAAGTGTTTTGTAAAATGCAAATCCAATCCTATTGGCTCCCTGCTCAAATCATGCAGTGGCTTCCCATTTCTTTCCAAATATTTTAAACTCTTTAATGTTTCTTGTAAACTCATTTCTGGACTCTACTTACCACTCTTGTCTCTTTTCCTTTCCCTCTCATACTCCACAGCTAGCCTCTCCAGCTCCACATTCATTCCACTTGGGCCTTTCTACCTACTGCCTCCCTTACCGGGGAAATGTTTTCCTCCCGTGCCTCCCACACCATGCTGCTCACACTTCTAGGCACCTTCTGTAAGAGTTGCTACTGAAGTCTCAAATTTGGGTTATTTTTCCTAGATATTCTAACAGTCATTCTTTACCTCCCTTTCATAAAACATCTTGCTATGTAGTGTCTGATTATTCATTTCTACCTCCTACTTGACTGTAAGCTCATTAGGTGGAGAGAGGATTTGCTTATCTTCTTCATCCTTGGATTCCCAACACCTACCACATAGTAGGAGTTCAAATTTTGTGTGTGTGTGTGTACATGAATGAAGGCAGACATCATTTGAAATACTAATTGATAAAATATGAATTTAGGTGTTCAACAAATATAACTCCATTGAATGCACACAAAACTTCCATAAGGTAGATACTATTGTTATAACCAATAAAATATTGCTGTAAATATTTGCTGTACATCTGGAATAAATTGCCTAAGGTTACAGCTATTAAGTGGCAATAATAGGATTTAGACCCAGACAGTCTGGCTTCAGGATCTGTACTCTTGATGACTGCTACACTGCCTGTCCAAGGGCTAAAGGTCAACAGATTAGTTTTTCTAGGTGACAGTTGGCCCCTCTGGGCATTCACAAGAGGGAAACATGGAAGCTGGTTATTGCTGCCCATCTCTGCCACTAACAACCATGTGATTCTTGTGCTCTCCCTATGCCCTAGTTTAATTATTTGCAGAATTGGAAAACTGTGGAGCGAATGGTGCCAAAGGACTTTGTTCTCTAAATAACAATGGTTTGAACAAACCACCAATTTGTGCTACTGTGGGGAAGATAAAGTATTGAAAATAAATTACCAAAGGACTGTGAGCTAAGAAAGTACTCTCCGTCCCATCTATAGACTTCTTCCCTGTCTTATTTCCACTGTTTGAGAAATTTGTGATCTCATCTATTACTCTCTGATCAAGTAGTTGAACTTGAATAATGCTGTGAGGTGAAAAGACTGAGTAACCACTTTAAAACCATGTAAGAGATTGAAATGGGCTTCTACCCATGTCGTTAATTTGACATTTGATTGCCAGTAATAATTTAAATGAGAAATGTAGGTCACTAGTCCAGTGTTTAGCACATAGTAGGTCACTAGTCCAGTGTTTAGCACATAGTAGGTCACTAGTCCAGTGTTTAGCACATAGTAGGCTTTCAGTAAATATTAGTTTTCTATGGATTTTATTTTTTATGAGAGTTCAGTCATGAATTTTAATTTTTCTGTAAATTTTCAGTTATATTCCCTTTTTTCTGTGTCCAACAACATTCCCCAAAAAAGAAAATCTAATAAGCATTCTAGCTAATTTGGTACATGTTCTTATTATATAATCACCATGGTATCCAGGCTCTTAATTGAAAGCAAACAAAGTTTTAGGAAGAAAAAGTTATCCTTTGGTCTCTCACTTAAGGTGTGTTGTTATGCAAGCACTGCCTTTTTGTCTATTTTTGTCTTTCATCAGTAGATACTGTTTTTCAGTGAGTTCCATTGAAACATAAGTGTGCTTGGACCAAGTTTGAGAGATTCTTCAAGTTTTATTAAATGTTAGATGACCTCATCTTTCACTTTTAAGGAATATGGATATATGGCTACATCCAAAGATTGAATATTAAATGATGTTAAAGCATAAAAGAATGTTAACATATTCACGTCACATCTCTTTTTGTGATTTCCTATTAATGACCAGTGCCCTGGTGGTCAAACACTAAAATTAGATTCTTGCTACGAATTGAAAGATGAGTAAAAATCTAATGTATTTTTTAAATGTAAATCCATTTTCACTTATTAACAGTACTAAGTGTTTAATTGAATGTAGAACGTATCACGTGTTGCAAATAAATGAACAGCTTTGGTAATGAAAGTTTAAAACTACCATAGTATTGCACATTATTATTCAAGTTATGTCCATCTAATGATCAAAATTCAATAATGACATCCAGAAAATACACCCAGAGCAGTTGGTAATCTGCCCACAGTATAAAATTCTGAAAGGTTACATGTGGGGTATTTTAGTCCTTCTCCCAGCATGTTTCAAAGCAGTTTTTGTTGTGAGGATTTTGAAAGCCACAAGGAAGCATGTTTAGTGGGTTTTCCTCAGTTTTGAAAAGACTGTGGGTTCATGGTGACTCATTACCTGAATCCACCAGGAACTTTAGCTTTGATGTACATAGCTTCTTATTTTATGGTGGGTATGGAGTCTTCAATATATGAGTGCACAATGTTTGCCCTATAACATACAAAATTAAAAAAAAAAGTACAGAATAAATAAAGCAACTTACCCATGTCCATTTCCCAAAGATCTTTGCAAAACTTGCTATCATATTTATTTTTTATTTTAATTTTTTTTCAATGTTTATTTATTTTTGGGACAGAGAGAGACAGAGCATGAACAGGGGAGGGGCAGAGAGAGAGGGAGACACAGAATCGGAAACAGGCTCCAGGCTCTGAGCCATCAGCCCAGAGCCTGACGCGGGGCTCGAACTCACGGCCCGCGAGATCGTGACCTGGCTGAAGTCGGACGCTTAACCGACTGCGCCACCCAGGCGCCCCTTGCTATCATATTTAAACAGACATTATCATCACTATTGTTCTGTGAACTAATTCGTTTTTATTTAACATGAAAGAGTAATTATTGAGTCCTTGATTTTAAGAGACTTGGTTATTTAAAATTTGTAAGAACTACTGAAAAATTTATATGGTTGCGCATATAAACAAATGTGAGAAAGTGATCACATAAGCAATCTATTTGAAAATCTCAACACAATATAAACATCTAAGTATGTTAAACCTATATGTTAGACCCACTAAGAAGGAATTAGAGAAACAGTCATGCTATATGTACTTGTGTTAAAAAGTATGACCCTAGAAAATGAGATAAATAAATTTCCATGGCTTTTTAAAATTTTGCCCTTCCTTATGACTTTAATTTTAGAATTGTTCTCTAATATTGCTTGATCCCACTTATTACATGAAAGATAAATGTGTGTATGTATGTGTGTGCACTTTATTTTTCAGGGTATTTTTGTACATTTAGGAAATCATATTACTATAAAGTAACATTAGTTTTTTCCCTAAACCAATACGCAATACAGATCTGTTAAAGAATCACTGCAGGCAGGCAAGCATGGGATTGTGATCTGATAGTGATTCAGAATATGTAAGTCTTCACAGAGAATGTCTGAGACATATCTGTGAGTATCCAAACAAGGAAAAAAGAAGAAAAAGCTTAAATCAAGTCTGTTACTTAATCTACCCATTTGCAAATGTCATCAACTAGCCAGGCATGCCCTCTGCAAAGTAGACAAGCAAATATAATACTAACAAATCTCACATGAAACTGAATTTTAGGTCTTGAGAATATTATGGTTGTCAGTCTCCCTCGAAAACATGGGCCAATCATATCTGTCTGCTTAAAACTGGGCACCCCTGAGTTCCAGGAAACACTCCATTGTATGTGTATCCATTAGGTTTAGGTCTGATTGCTTTTAACAAGAAAATAGCTTAAATGTGTTAAAGGTTTATTTCTCTCTCACATAAAAGGAATTCATAGGTAGGCTTTCCAGGACTCTTATGACAATTTGACAGTGTTATCAAGGCTCATATTTTCTGCTTTGCCATTTCCATCTTGGGATTTCCAAATTCAGAGGTCAAGATGATTACTAGATTCCCACCTATTGTGTCAGCATTCAAGTCTGTGCTGGCCCCTCCCTTATAAGGAGAATGTTTCATGGGCACATACATACTTCTGCTTATATGTCATTGGCCAGACTTAGTTATATGACCATATCCAGCTGTGTAGGTAAGGCTGACAATGTTTTAGCTGAGCGCATTGTTCTGAATTCAATTAGTAAATAGGAAAGGGAAATGGATATTGGGAGACAATTGGCATGAAAAGCAAGTGTCTGAAACATAGTCATGTTGTGGAAATTGAAGGCTATTTATTGAATTACAACAACACTATATTTACACAAGCATTCATATGCTCTAGTGTTTCCCTTTTAGTCAATTCTACAAGATGTGTGTGAAGGACAGATGGTGGCAGCCATCCCAAAGTTATCTGTGTATAAACTGAGGGTAGATGGTCAAGCTGGAAAGCCAGGAAAAAGTGTTGAATAGATGTTATGAATTTAGCTTCAAAACTCAGAGACTGACTGAAGACACCGAGAAGTAGAATTAACTCACAACTGGCTTTGGAGAGCCCTTTCAGACAGAGAGTAAATTTGAGGCAGAGTGGCAAAAAAACAAAACAAAACAAAACAAAACAAAAAACAGAAAACAAAACAAAACAGAACAGAGGTTGCAAATTGCAACTCTTAACCAAAGAAGCATTTTTGCATGTATTTCATGGGCTGGAGGGCTGCTGCAGATCACACTTCTGTACAGGGAGAATGTATCCCATGGGTAGTGGCATGTTTGAATTGGGAAGGAGAACAAGTGGAAATAAAAATGGAAAGAAAACTTACTGCAAAAAGAGAAAAACTGTAGCAAATTTGTTTAATTATTCTTTCCACTTCATGTGAAAAATGATCTTTGTGTCCTTTGCAAAAGCACACATTGTACTAAAGAAGTCTGAAAATGAATACATATTACAATGGAGTCCATAAATACTCTGGCATTTTTGTTTTCTTCCTTCTGCAGTTTATAATACTTGACTAATATATTGTGTCTGAGAAAGGACTTGATAAGTATGGCTATTTATCCAGAATTTATGGTCACAGTCCTTGGATGGTAGCACTGCCGTTAGATAGCAGTCAAACTGACAGAAATTATAGAATTCAAGAAGATGCCCATTATTTCACTTTTAGATGGATGCAGTTCCACCAAAGGAATTTTATTCTGTAAAAAATAAAAAAAAATTACTATGTAGTGTTTTGTTTTTTATGGCTTTCCTTCTCTTAATTCCTTCAGTTTGCTTAATTAAACAAAGAAAATATAACCCACTTGGCCAGCAACTGCATACTTTTTCTGAGGAAAAATGTTCCTACAACCTACTGATGATCAGGAGGAAATGGTGTGTGTGTGTGTGTGTGTGTGTGTGTGTGTGTGTGTGTGTGTGTGTGATTTTAGAAATGATACTTTTGATGTCTTTGAAAATGAACCTTTTGTAGCTGAATATATAGGTTTGATTTCATGATGAAGATGTGAATGGTGATTAGCTTTAGGTGTGCTCAGTGTATAGATGGGAGTTGAAGCCGTGTGTGGCTTAGCAATTCCAAATAGGAAGAGAGTAAAAACAAAGACTGTACACTAATGTTTGCATGTAAAAGGGAAGAGCCTAAGTAGATTGAACGTGATGAGCTAAACATGTACAAGGAGAACTAGTTAGGAGTGAATTCACAGAAAGCCAGAGAGAGGAATTGTAAGGCAGGAGAGAGTGATCAATACTGGTCAAAGATGCAGCAGAGAGGTTAAGTAAAGCAGAAGCTGGATGAATAGGAAACCAGAAAATGATTTGTCATCTTATGGTAACTGGACTGGAATGCTGGTCGTTGAAACCAGGCTCATTCTAGTGAGTAAAGCAATGCGGAAGAGGTAAATCAATGAGTATACATGACTCTCCAAGAAATTTGATGCCAACAGAGGAAGATGAAATAGTAATTAGACCTATTGCAGATTAGTGTATAACTGTGCTGTTAAATATACTAGCTACATGTGGCTATTAAGTGCCTGAAATGTGGCTAGTCTGAATTGATATGAACTTTGAGTGTAAAATCCACACTGAATTCCAGCACATTGATATGATAAAAAATTCAGTGTATCTCACTGAAGTTTTTATACCGATAACATGTTGAAATGACAATTTTGATATATCAGATAAAATATATATTATTAACTTCACCTGTGTCTTTTTACTTTTTTAATATGATTACTAAGATTAAAAAATTATATATGCAGCTCACATTTGTGGTTCATGTTATATTTCCTTTGGACGGTCAATGCTGATCTATATTCTGATTCCAATTTTCCACCTCAAATTTTGACAATAATATATCAGGGAAAATCAGAAGGCATTCAAAAACTATATATTTTTTTCCTACATTTACTTAGAAGTATAATTTATTATAGTAGAAAGAACATGAGCTCTTGGATCCAGCTCTGCTACTAACTAGCTATATAGCCCCAGGCAAGTTATTTAACTTCTGTGAGCCTTGATTTCCTCATCCATAAAATGAGAATCATAATACATACCACACAGGGTAATTGTTAGGATTAAATGTGAATGTAAAGGGCTTTGCAGAGTCCATGCCACATAATTTGTCCTAAATGAATGTTAGTTACCTTCTTTCCTTTCTGTGTGACCTAAAACTCCATGAAAAGAGACAAAATTGATCTGATATACTGTTAGCCTCAAAATCAGAGGAGGATGGGGGGCAGGATTCGAATAAGCATAAAGGTTACTGACACTTTGAAAAAGGAAAAACAAAGTCTTCACAGATTAAAAAACAACTGACAATCAACCCTAGCTTCTTTGGAAGACCAAAAACTTTATTCTAATACAGAAATACATACATGTATATGTATCTATGCATATGTGTATATGTGTGTATGTATGAGTGTGTGGGTGGGGGGTGTATTTCTCAGTGGGCCACATGAAACAATGTATGCGTAACTGTTTTATAAACTGGAATGCACTGCATATATTCAAATATGAATAGCATTGTTATTATTACTATTCTATAAAATTGCATCCACTGAAAGTAATAAATGGAGAAAAACATGAGTGACTCAGGAGCGGGGTAGGGAGGGAGGCAGGTGTAATTAAAGATTGAGATGGTGATGACAGAAGGAAAACAAAGACATTGAGAGGGTAGGAAGAATTTGCCGAAAATCAAAACCGGAAATATCATTCTATCTGGTGTATACTCTCAGCCATGACATGCTTTCATGGACTGGCACAAAATAGCTCCCCCAACACTGCTAAAGAGCAGTTAATAAGTGTAACACAAAGCCTTGCCCTCAGTAAACTTGTATTTTGAGGGAGACAGAGAAGTGGCAGACAATAAGCAAAGTAAATCAGTAGAACACATGTTATTACTTATTCGTTCAAACCCAGAAAAGAAACGCAGAGAGGCAGTCTAGAATGTGTTGGTGGGGGAAGGTTATAATATTAGGATAGACAAGTAAGGCTGACTGAAAAGGTGGCATTTGAGTAAAGATGGAAAACAAGTGAACAAGTCAGAGGGGATTCTGGGGGAAACCACTTCAAGGAACAGCAAAAGAAAAGATCATACGTTTGGTGCTTTGGAATAGCATGGAAGCCCAGTGTGGCTGTAGCCTTGTGAGAGGACTAGTAGAAAGGCCTGAGGTAACAAGTATATAGTGGGTAAAGAGATCATCTAGAACCTGAAACAACCCTATCTTGACTTGCTGTGTCCTGACTTGACATGACTAGAAGTGTCTCAACTTGCATTGACTGACATGCCGTGACTCAACCTAGCTTAATTTGAACTTCTTGATTTAACTCTGCTATTGAAGGTGATTTAAGGGCTTGGCTTTTACTCAGAGTAAGATGGGGATTTTACTGTTTTGAAGAGAAGAGCGGTAGGATCTTAACTTCTAGGAAGTAGAATCACTCTGGCTGCCTTTCTAAGAGGAAGATGTGAAAGGCTTGGACTGGCATATTAGCAATAGGAGTGGTAAAAAGTGATGTTCTGGATATATTTTTAAAGTAGAACAAAAAGGATTCACTAATGGGTCAGATATGGGGTGTGACAAAAAAAGAGAGAAAGCAAGGATGACTTCAAGATTTTGGCCTGAGCAATTTGAAATTTATAAAATTGCTATTTCTAGATGGGAGAGGCTGTGGAATAATAGATTAGGAGAGAGGAGTACAAATGATCAAGATTTTATTTCTGGAATTGTTAAATTTCAGGTGTTCATTAAACACTCACGAAAAAGTGTTGAAATGTGAGGCAGGAGTTCATGCGAGATGGTCTGGGCTGGAGATAGATGTTTGGGAGTCATTTGTATGTAGATGATATGGAAAGTTATGAAACCAGATAAAATCCCCAGTAGAACAGTGAATGGAGATAAGCAAGATGGAGATTGGGAAGGGGGAGGAAGGGATGGGAAGATGAGCACAGGAGCCTGAGAAAGAATGACTGTTCTGATGTACTGTAGGCCGGGTGATGAGAGTATTAAAGCTAGAGCCATGGCCTAAGTCAAATGTTGGTGTTGGGCCATGTGAGCTAGGGACTAGGGATTGACTGTTAATTTTAGCAATATAAGGCTCACTAGAGGTTCTTAGACGATCAGTTTTTATGGAGAGGGGAAAATTCTGATTGGAGAGAAGTCAAGAAAATATGAAAGTAGGGAAATCAGAAACAGTGATCAGAAACGATTTAGGGGAGGCAGTGATAGTTTTATTGTAAAGAGAGGACTGAAATCAGGACAGTAGCTAAAGGGAATAGAATAGAGAGTTGTGGTGTGTGTGTGTGTGTGTGTGTGTGTGTGTTTTAATAAGATGAGAGATAATAGATTACTTCATGTGTTTGATAATGATCAGAGAATAAAAAGGTGAACATGGTGCAGTAGAAAGGCAAGAATTTCTGGAATCTTTACTAGGTGAGAGAGGGTCTCACCTGATGGTCACGTAAGTGACTGATTTTATTTAGCACAGGGTGTGGTTTGCCCATAGTAACACGTTTTATTATATGGCCACAGATGCAGTTAAATGGAGAAATGTTCTGTGGGATTTTTTGGAAATTCCTTTCTGGTTTCTTCTCTTTCCCCAGTAAAATAGGAAGCAAGATCATCAGTTTTATTTACTAATGACCCCCTTCTTATCAGCCCTCTGCTTCACCAACTCCTTCTTTAATCCTTACTCAGTAAATAGTTTCTTATCCTTATTAGACTTCAAGGTATGATCCCAAAATAAGCTGCATCAGTATTTCCTGGAGTATTGTATAAATGCAGATCCCTGGGCTGCACTTGAAGCCTAATAAAATACCCCTGGGAGGGGCGCCTGGGTGGCGCAGTCGGTTAAGCGTCCGACTTCAGCCAGGTCACGATCTCGCGGTCCGTGAGTTCGAGCCCCGCGTCGGGCTCTGGGCTGATGGCTCAGAGCCTGGAGCCTGTTTCCGATTCTGTGTCTCCCTCTCTCTCTGCCCCTCCCCCGTTCATGCTCTGTCTCTCTCTGTCCCAAAAATAAATAAAAAACGTTGAAAAAAAAATTAAAAAAAAAATACCCCTGGGAGGTAGAGCCAAGAATCTGACATTTTAGCAAGTTTTCCTGGTGATTCTGATGCATAGTAAATTTTGAACAGCACTACCTTTTACCTATTTTGGTTAAGTAATAAATGCCTTATTCCCTTTCATGCCCTTGTGAATTGCTGTAACTTTAGAAGTATGCTTTCATCTGTATTTAGTAGATAATTTTTCACACATTGAATATATTTCAATATCTAACATGGAAGGAGATATTTTCTAACTGTAGTCTTTCCTGATCCCATTCAGGGACTGAAGAAATATTGTTCCCACGTGTTATGAACATAAGTATACTTAAGGATTTTTTCCCAGATTCTAGATAAATATCATAAACAATGAAGAACCTGATACATTTTATGTCACAATTAAATCGTGTCATCAGCACATTATACACTCTCTCTATGACTAAACTAGTTTAGAGCACTGAATACAACAATAAAAAAGGCTAAATCTCATGCTGTTCTGCATGCTGAGTCCTTAAAAAATGTTTAATAGGAAAGTGAATTAAACAATTGTACATACTTTAACTCTAAGTACAATATATATATGTTTAAAAGTATGACCGTAGTGAATTTTTAAAAAATGCAGCCCTTTCCTCCTCCTTCTCAGAAAGAAAGAAGGAAAGCTGAAAGAAAGAAAGAACAAAAGAAAGAAAGAAAGAAAGAAAGAAAGAAAGAAAGAAAGAGCTATCTCCAAAATCAGTTCCTTGTTCCAACACAGATGTTAAAAGTTTCCTGTATATGTGTTGCCTTTTATTTTTCTTCTATCCTACATGTTATCATCTTTGAATAATCAGAGTTTACATCATACATATTGAGATTGTTAGGTAAAAGAACAGTCCATTAGAATTAAATCAAACCAGACAGGCTATAGAAAAATACTTACAAAATAGAAGTGGTTATCACAAGAAGATTACATGACGGATAATACGATATATATGTGAGGTCATGGCCTTGAGTACATTTAAGGGTGGAAGAATGTAGAGGAGGGAACAAGGAGGGTAGGTCAGAGTGAAGTAATTTAACTGAGGCTGTGTTTTTCTTTGTCAGTGAATATTTTATTTTTTAATCAGGGTAAAGTTAAAAGAAATGTGTTCAACCTTGCATTATTTTTGAAGTTATTAGTATTCTGGGCAAGGCTCTCTAGATAATTGTACCAAATTTTATTCTTACAGTGCCATTGCTACTATATTCTGATTTTAATGTAACCCTTATTTTCTGAAGAAAAGAAATTATTATTAGTTTACAGCTGGCTTGCTTAGCCTCTGAGAGTAATGCTACATAAACTTAGTAAATGCCCAACAGAAATGAGATCAGGTAGAAAAAAATCAAATTGATCTTATTTACTTAATAATTTCTTTAAGTCATGTTCTTCTTTGTATTATGACTTCTAAAATATGTTTCCAGATTACTTTAAGCAATTAGTGGTGTTACTGTTCAGCTGTCTCAGTAGATGTATTTCTGCTCTTTTATTTGTTTATGGACAAGAATACCTTTCTGCCAATGGAAGTGGGATTTGAGATTGCAGCACCAGCAGGCAATTTCTTGGACAAATTGCCATTTGAGCCACTAATGTGGAGGAAGGGAAGAATGTTTATTGCACTGTTGAACTACCTCATGCTTCTATAGCCAAAAATGGTGCCAGAGGCCACTGTGCTGGGAAACAGTCCAAAAGAAGCTAAGAAAACCTTCTGGTTTGAATGACTTGTCTTTATACTGAGAACACATGTTGATGTTCACAGAGAGAAAGAACTAAAACTATTTTGTAAGAGCAATGGGAAAATTTGGGTTAGCAACTTCAACATTTCTATGGTAATGTATGCTTGAAATATAACATTTTGTCTCTTTTCTATTAAATCCATTTTAATATCATTTTATAACACAATATTATTTTTCCACATATAAATATACTAATATAATTATATTTCATATGCCATTCTGCAATGACAGCTTTCCTTTAAAATTTTTACCCATAACCAGTTTCCCATTCCAAGTGCCCAAGATAGCATGCATCATTTTAAAATAACTTTTTAACCATATTTTTTTCTGTAGAAACATGAGATTAAACTCAGAAATTTCTGTGCAGGTTGAAGATGGAAAGATGGAACCGTGTTACAGCCACATTTGTTTTCATGTTTTAGGGTAAGATAGCTTTGAATCCTCATTCTGAGATGAGAATATTCAAAAGTTATTTCAAGAAAATGAAGTATTAATCCAGATATTGAATGTACCAATGTTTTTTTTTCCTTAAATAGAATCCCTTCAGGGAGTTACTACAGCTGATATCCTGTGTTCTCTAGGATTTTTGATGGCTTCCTGTCTCTCATTTAGGTCTTTCATCCATTTTGAATTTATTTTTGTGTATGGTGTAAGAAAGTGGTCCAGTTTTAATTTTGCATTTTGCTGTCCTGTTTTCCCAACACCATTTGCTGAAAGGGACTGTCTTTTCTCCATTAGATATTCTTTCCTGCTTTGCCAAATGAAGTACATATAATAGTGGGTTCCTTTCTGGGTGTTTTATTCTGTTCTATTAATTTATGTGTCTATTTTTGTGCCAGTACCATACTGCCTTGATCACTACAGCTTTGTAATATAACTTGAACTCCAGAATTAGACTTTGGCCTTCATGTAATGGTACTACAGTAAAACCTTGGTTTGTGAGCATAATTCGTTCTGGAAACACGCTTGTAATCCCAAGCACTTATAATATCAGAGCGAATTTCCCCATAAGAAGTAATGGAAACTCAGATGATTTGTTCACAACCCAAAAATATTTGCATAAAAATGATTCTAATATTGTAATATAATATAGAATAATAAATAAAATGCAAAATATAAAGAAAAATAAACAAACTAACCTGAACTTACCCTTGAAAACCTTTGTGACTGGTGCGAGGAAGACAGAGAGAGGAGGGTTATTGTGCAGGATGACTTTCACCATCACTAACAGAATCACTGCTATCTATTGGCTCAATGGAATCTTTTTTTTTTTTTTTGATGGGGACTATTATATCCACTCACAGAGATGTATTAATAAACTTGTCATATACTGTATTAACTGGCAATGTATTGTAACTGGCAGTAAAGCAGCAGAGGAAAGGGTCTCTGTCTGCGGGCAGCCTGATCAAGAATGAAGCAAAGCATTCCTAAGCTTACTCTTGTATGGAAAAGCAAAGGACTGTCCATAGGTACTTTGAAGTGACAAAAACTATACTAGTGCCAGTTGCGGGTACCTTCCAACGTTCTGAAAATTCACTGATTTCTGCCAAACACCATGGCCTGAGATGGAACATCCAAGCATGGGAGTCTCGGTCACCCACAATCCTTCAGTGAGAGAGAGAGAGAAGAACCATTGGCTCAATGGTGATCATGTAATGTATGGTGCCATGTAGTATTTGTACTGCAAAATATCACTTGTTTATCAAGTTAAAATTTATTAGAAATATTTGCTCGTCTTGTGGAACACTTACAGAACAAGTTATTCATAATCCAAGGTTTTACTGTATAATTTAATTTTCTACTCCAGGCTGTATTCTTTTAACTAAGTAGCTATACCTAGTTAAAAAGCTAGGATTCCAGGGGTCTCTGGATGGCTCAGTCAGTTAAGTGGATGAATTCGACTCAGGTCATGATCTCACAGTCTGTGAGTTTGAGCCCTGCATTGGGCTCTGTGCTGACAGCTTAGAGCCTGGAACCTACTTCAGATTCTGTGTCTCCCTCTCTCTCTGTCCTTCCCCCACTCGCACTCTGTATCTCTTTCTCAAAAATAAATAAATGTTAAAAAAATTTTTTTGAAAAAAATATAGAATTCCAGGGCACCTGACTGGCTTAGTTAGAGGAGCGTGTAGCTCTTGATCTCAGGGTTGTGGGTTTGAGCTCCACATTGGGTATAGAGATTACTTAAATAAATAAAACTTAAAAAAAATTAGGATTCCAAAAGTTATCTTATACCCTCATCCAAGGCTTCTGATTCCCAAGGTTCATATCATATGCTTTTATTGCTTTTGTTGATAATGAATGTAAAGAAAGCCAATGGCATCTACCATTTTCTTAAATGAAGATGACTTTGGGAAAACCATTTTCCGGCAGATGAAGTATGTAGGAATGGAAGAAAACTGGAGTTGCCTAAATAGTAATTTTTTCACAGCCTGACACAATGTGCATTTCCAGGGACAGCTCCTGGTGAAACCAATCATGAAATCCATATCCCAGCTCTAGTCTACAAATACCTAAATTCCTCAGTATTAGCAACTCTAGAAATAACTTCTAGGCCCAGTTAGCAAGTATGGACTTCAGTTATTCTATGACTTTTCTTTAAAATGGATCTTAAAACTGTCCAGCTGGGCCCACAAGTTATAACTATGATTTTACACTGTTATTTTGAGGACAATGTCTTACAAAACATTTGTTCAAAAATTGCTTTGAGGAAAGCAGCCCATGGTACCACACTGCTCACTAACTCCTCAGTAAATTTCCATTTTGTTCCAGGACAGATTGTAAATTCCTAACACTCCTGCTGCTTAGTGTAAATCCTTACTTTTTGTGAGGTACCTTTACAAGGAGTTTTCAAGATAAATCCACCCTGGAAGCCTCAAAATCCAAGCATACAACAGTAAACTCAAAATTTCTCTTCACAACTCAAAAGAAAGTGTTCAAAGACTTACATGTAGACTCAATTTTTATAACAGCTTTCGATACTTCATAGCATCTCAGGGAAGGTGTGCAAAACTAAATGCTTAGAATGTCCCTGATGTGTCATGGCTTTTTGTTTATGTTCACTGTTAATATTGAACATTTCTAATTCAGACAACTACATAAAATTTATGTGAAAAAGGGAAAAAAATAGTGTCGTATAATGGCATGGCGAAGTTCAACAGGGAAAGATTCAAGCTGACACATTTAAGGCCAATTACCCATTTATGCACATATTACAAAAATAAATTTTAAAGTTAAAATATAGGTCTGCGGTTTCATTCAAATGAAAAAAAAGCAACATTATACTATAGGAATATTTAGTTCAATTTCTAAAATCTTTCACATGACTTGCCAAGGGGATATTAGATCCCTTTGAAAAAAATTATTTTAATGTAAAAACCAAGCTATAAAATGGTTAAAATCAGAGTGAAATGGTAAACAGTTACATGGTAAAATTAGTTCCAAGATCAATATAGTAGTTTCTATCAAGGAGACAAATAAGAATAAAAGTTGTGGAAGCATTAGGGATATATGGATCAACATTCTTTCACTGGATTCTTCATTAGTCAAATTCCAATTCAGGTGTTACAAGCCATTATTATTTACCCCATTTTAAAGAGAATGAAGTTAGAAAACCAGACAGACTCCAGAAAAGAATGTGTTCTTTAAGTCTTTATTTGGAAAAATAAAAAAAGAAATTTCTATTGAGGTGATTCAGCTCATACTCTGAGCACAATATGTATATGGTTTACTGTAAATACTTAAATACAATTATTTTGAAACATCTGTTCTACATGCTGACATCAGTCTTCAAATTCTTTTCTTTGAGAACTGGCAGCTCTTAACCAATGAGCCAAGAAAATGGTAATGCAGGATAATGTAATTTTACTCATTTAGTACTCCATGTCCACGTTTTTTCTACTGGCTTTCTCTCATTTATATACTTTCCTTCAATGATCTGTGTCATCTACTCCATAGTGATTGGTGAGGTATTTTGAAATACTCTCTGGAGTTAAGGATCACTTCTGGTTAGAGGCTGGTCATTCAGTGAACTTGTCCATTACCTAGACACATGAGCACCTTGGCTTTCCTGGGTGACATCATTAAACATTCCTTGACCACATGGCTCAAGCGTACAAAAGGAGTATGACTATTAAATGATTTTTTCTCAATGTCAGGTGGGCTCTAGGGTTTGCATATTGTTAGGGGCTCAGATTGGTTCCTTTTGGTGTTTTCTGACACTATGAGATAGCCATAGGGCTTGGGAAGCTGAGAAGGGAATTGGTACTGATGTTTTTCCATGACATCTTCCTGGCTTGACACTCAGCATTCAGTAGCAGTATCTGGGCAGTGTTAAATCCAGGGATTTCTTTTTAGTCTTAGAAAACCAGAAAGGAAGAGCTAGGATCAGATTAAATCACAGAAGTTTTCAGCTACATACACCATCACTGTCCAGGGTTTAGAACACTAGAATGAAGCATAAAGAGTAGAATACTGTTTGATGATGGAGCTTTTCCAAGAATAACAGATAAAGTATCTCTCGTAGCACTTTTAGTACAGCAGATTTCAGTCTTCTCCTCTCACCAGAGTAAGTGAGGAATAAGACTGTAATATAACTAACAATGTTCACAAACTCTTTTCTGTTCTCCATACTTTCTTTCACCCTTTCCAGCTTCCAGCTGGTGTATGATTTGGTGATTTGGATATTTAATACTGTGAGCAATTTAAAATAAAAGCCACAGGTGACAGATATACTCTCTGCAAGATCTCTCTCTCTCTCTCTCTCTCTCTCTCTCTCTCTCTCTCTCTCACACACACACACACACACACACACCAGATGAAAATCGGTGCTTTATACATACACCTGCCAGTCAATTATTGTTAAAGATATTATTTCGCTGTGTAATTTTAGTTTACCTTGGGTGAAAACTGATGGTGGTAAAAGAGAGCATGAATGAAGATTCTGTGCCTCTCCTAGACTCTTTATCTATCAAGAAGGCAATATTCATACCCAGTTTTGTTGATTTATACATGATATGCACATACACACATGTGATATACATATATTTTATAGACATGATACACACATACATATAATATATACATGATGCACATACATACATATATGTGTATATATATATATATATATATACATATATATATATATCACATGTTTCAGAGATATTTTATAAGAAAGTCAAGACAAGCTGACCTTAAGGTCTTTGCTAATTATATTAGCATATGAACAGTATGAGGTCTTACCTCTGGGCTATCAATTTGACATGTTAACTAGTGATATTTACTTAACTCTTTAGGGGATGGTTAAGTGAAATTGGAAACATTAATAGAGTGCAATTATGGATTTTCCACCATCTGAATCATCTGATCACAAAATCAACAAACCATTCACACAAGCCCCCTTTAGCTTCTTCTGAGCATCCTTGCTGATTTCAGTGTTAATACATATATTCTTATTTACCAAAACTCACCGTTAGAAGTAGGCTTTACAGGCATATGCTTATTTTATTTTATTTTTTATTGAAGTATAGGTGACACACGGTGTTACATTAGCTTCAGGTGTACAATATAGTATTTTGACAAGTCTGTATTGTTATGCTGTGCTCACCACAAGTGTAGCTACCAGATACAATGCTACTACAGTACCATTTTATTGTTTATGCTGTATATAGGTATATGTTTTGAAATGATCTTAGAAATAAGGAAAACATGTTGGCAGAGACCACTATTTTCTATGAAACCTGTAGCAAACTAAATAACAAGTAAATGGGATCACTTTTTTAATCTGTTACATTTATTACCAAAAGTACTGAAGTGTTTAAAAATAACATTTTAATATTATCAAAAATACATTTTCTAGAGAAAAGGTATTTAAAGGAAATTGAACAGGGTGTTTGGTATTTAGGACTGCGGAATTTGGATTATTAAAATAACAGTTAAGGAGATAATCATAAATGGATTTCCATGAGTTTCGTTGTCTGTGGGACTTTTTCAAACTTTGCTAAACTTTGGGGTGTAATGGACTCAAAAAATATTAGAAATATGTATCTACAAGTTCACTAATGTTTGAACAGCATTACACGTGTGTAATTAAAATGATGTTGGTTAATGACTACTAGTACATACTCCAATGTCTTTAACAGATATGGACTATAACAAAGATAAATCTATTTTGCCAAAAAAGTTAGGGTAACACACTTTAGCTGCAAAGCAGTGTTTGATGTTGGAGTATTCAAAAGTAGGATGACTGTGCTTTTATCATATTTTTGTGCTGCTTCCATAGTCAAGCACTACTGCTCTGAAAAAAATCTGTCTTCTCTACTGATGGCTGGAGTTTTCTTTCCCTATATGATTGCTTTGGTTCTTGGGTTACTAATCTGTCATAGTTCCTCAATGCTTACAAGATAAGTTCTACATTCTTTAGCATCTCCTATAAAAAGCTCATCTGGGAGGCAGTGTTTAGGGAATAGTATTGAAGGCATATGTTATCTATCAACCTTTTTATTTTAAATGTTTATTTATTTTTGAAAGAGAGAGAGAGACCAAGTGCAAGTGGGAGAGGGGCAGAGAGAGTGGGAGACACAGAATCCAAAGCAGGCTCCGGGCTCCAGGCTCCGAGCTGTCAGCACAGAGCCTGATGTGGGGCTTGAACTCATGGACAGTCAGATCATGACTGAGCCGAAGTCGGACACTCAAGCGACTGACCTGCCCAGGTGCCCCTCTATCTACTTTTAATGTACTTTTTTTTTCTTTCAAGATTTTATTTAAATTCAAGTTAGTTAACATCTAGTATAGTATTGGTTTTAAGAGTAGAATTTAGTGATTCATTACTTCACATAACACCCAGGGCTCATCACAAGTGGCCTCCTTAATGCCCATCACCCATTTAGCCCATCCCCCACCCATATCCTCCCCAGCAACCATCAGTTTGTTCTCTACAGTTAAGACTCTCTTATGGTTTGCTTCCCTCTCTGTTTTTATCTTATGTGGAATTTAATGTACTTTGAACTATGTCCTTGGCCCCAATGAGATCCCTAGAAGGAACTTGAGCCAGATTATCCCCTCTTGGAATCTCTAGGGGATTTTGCTATAAATTAAGACCTCAGATTATACAGAAAGGAATAATAGGGAGAGAAAGATCAAACCAGTTGCTGTGTCAGCTGCAAAATGTTGCTGAAGCTATTCATTATATTACTCAATTTCTGTTATATAAAATGTAATATAAAAATTGTCTTTCTTTATTTTATGCAGAAGATATTCTGTTGGCCCTAAGAAAATGGCATTCTGGGGAACCTGGGTGGCTCAGACGAGTGAGCGTCTGACTCTTGACTTCAGCTCAGGTCATTATCTCACGGTTTGTGGGATCAAACCCCTCTGCTGCTCTGCACTGACGATGCAGAGCCTGCTTGGGATTCTCTCTCTGTCTCTGCCCCTCCCACCCTCTCCTTTTATCTAAATAAATAAGCATTTTAAAAATGAAAATAAAATAGTATTCTAAGACAATAAAGTTCCTCTCATTTTCTTACCTGTTTCCTTTTGTGTCCTGGCTCCAGAAAGGTTAAAATTAAGATCATTCACTGCAAACGTGCTGGTTATTAAGATTACCATGTTTTACTGCTTCTACTATCTACCCCCACCTTTTACCAATCTTTTTTTAACCTAAACTTTCAACTATCTTAGATTGGTTATAAGCCATTTTGAACATTTTAAGAAAGGGATGGTTTGAAGAGCAAGTACTTCTCTTTATGTGGCTTTTGGGATTTGCGAAACCTTTCCTCAACTTAACTTCCAGGGTTTTCTCCTGACAAGAGCAACTCAGAACAACTCAAGGTTTTTGCCATACAACATGGGCTCCCCTGCCCTTCAGCCTCCAGTTACAACATCCCCTTTTTCCTAAATGCCATTCCTTCGCATTCCCCTTTCTCTGCCTGGGAAATTTCTGTTCACTCTTATACTTACATGAGGTCTCCCACCATTATCTCAGTGAATGCATCTTTCCTGCCAAGATCCCAATTTATTTTGAACATATATTTATTTAAAAACCCATCACATTGCTTGGTAAGTGCTTGTCCCTGTTGTTGTTGTTGTTGTTTGTTGTTGTTGCTGTTGTTTTAGGACGTTTAGTCCCATGAGGTTAGAGCCTGTATGAGTTTGCTAGGGCTGCCATAACAAAGTACCACAGATAGGATGGCTTATACAACAGAAATTTTATTTTCTCACAATTCTGGAGGATAGAAGTCTGAGATCAAGGTATTAGCAGGGCTGCTTCTCTTCTTGGCTTGTAGATTGCTGTCTTCTCCCTGTTTCTTCACATGATTGCTCTGCTCTCTGTGTGTCTGTACCCACGTTTCTTTTTCTTACAAGGACCATAGTCATACTGGAATAGAACCCACCCTAATGACCTCATTTTAACTTAATCACCTCTTGAAAGATCCTATTTCCAAATACAGTCACATTCTGAGGTACTGGGGATTAGAATTTCAACATATGAACTTTTGGGGGGACACAATTTAGCCCATAAAAGAGACTATGTTTAATTTATTTTTCTAAACCAAGCCATAACTCCATGCCTGACCTATAATTGAAGCAGTAAACATTTGTTAATTAAAGTTATCTTAATGAAAGTATTTTTCTACTATATGCTTTTAAAAATAGTTTTTCAATAATTTATAAAAACTAGCAATTTTTTTGGTATACCACAGAACAGCCATAATGTACTGTTTTCTACTTAGTCTGTTCCTTAAAGAGCCTAGTTTCCCATAGCAGGAACTCTCATAGCAATTTTGTTATGCTGCCACCAAGTGACACTTAAATGAAACTGTTTCCACATGTTCTGCAGAGTTTAAGGTTTTGCTGAGATTCAGGATGTGACTCTCTCTTAAATACTCTCAAAGACTAATGGAAGATTCGGCGTTTTTACATTTTAAAAATCTATTGCCCTTACTAAAACAAAAGTTCAATCAACGAGGAAACATTGGTAGGTTATTAAATAGATCAAATGTGTTAAAGATAAGATTGTATTCATAGTTCTCGGATAAAATGCTCACATGCTAGATATCAAATAACATAACTTTTGCTTAACTTTAATTTTGACTGTAAGCCTCTCTTGAGTTCATACAGGGAGATACCCTCTGGTGTGTGTTGGCATTATTACTTTATCAGCTCACAGAAACAGAAAAAGATATTGGCAGCTTTTTCTAATAGGGAGACGCGATGTTTGTCCTTAAATTTGTGGTTGTGATGTAACAGGAATTTCAGTTGCTGAAATAAACTGACCCACCCTCACCTGAGGAAGTTTAAGGGAAAGCTGTTCACCAAGACAGAAACTTCAAAATTGTTCCCTCCACTCATTCACCTACCCATCCGTTTTTGCCTTCAGTCAAGAAATATCACCCCTCGGAGCGGATAGTTGACTCAGTCAGTTAAGTGGTTGAGCTCTGGCTTTGGCCTATGTCATGACCCTGCGCTTCATGGGTTCCAGCCGCGCATCGGGCCCTGTGCTGACAGCTCTGAACCTGGAGGCTGCTTCAGATTCTGTGTCTCCCTCTCTCTCTGCCCCTCCCCTGCTTGCACTCTGTCTCTCTGTCCCTCAAAAATAAATATAAACATTAAAAAACTTTTTTTAAATAAAAAGAAATATCATCCCTCAAAGACTTCTTCCCTGATCCCCTCTCTAAAAGATACTTGACCCACCCCAATTATTCTCTTTCTATAATATCACAAAATGTATTACTCTGGATTTATATTGTTTAATTTTTATTAAAAATGTTAACAGTGTGGGCCTTTCCCATTAGAAAGTAAGATCAGTAAACCTTTTTATTCATGACTGTATTCCTATCACCTAGAAGAGAACAGGGTTTACTATAAGTCACTAATAAATATTAATAAAGGAATGAATACTATTTCGTTTTTAGACTAAATTTAACTGAGGCTATTAGCTAACTGCCTTCCCCACCATAGTTTTTGCAGGGGCAGAGCCTATAATGACTGAATCCTTCTAGCCTCTGTTACTAGAAAGGGAATGCAGAGAAGGCCCTGCACTAGATCCAGGGCTTAATCTATTTTATTTCACATAAAGTATGCCATCTCCATCTGTCTTGCTTGTCCTCTTTCTGACACCTCTATTATTTTAATACCACATTTCATCAATTTGAAAAATCAGATTTTTTACATTTTAACATATCTAAAATCGGGATGCATCTTTCAGTTGATGGAAAATTGCAAACATTGTTGAGCAGGTGGTGGTTGTGATGTTCAAGTCAGCAGCAGCACATGTGCAGACTGGATGGTTAGTCATGGTGGTACTGCTGGATGACTTTGTTCTCTTGAAGTTTCAGTCAACACACTAAGGACTATTTGAGAAGGGAATGTGAGTTCTGATGTTGTAGTTGAAAACTTTCCATTGAACCTTCTGATAAGGTCAAAAGCCACTGGCAGCAAAATTACAGAATAGGTGGCAATAGCTTGGAAGAAACTCACAGAGACAAGAGTGGAACGCTTCTTTTAGAAATGCTACATTATCAATACTCATATGGCCCAAAGGAAAATAATGTACAGGAAAACATGCACATCAACAACTCTGAGTTCTTGTTGGGATAAGCACAGGGTGTTATATGTAAGTGATGAATCGCTGAGTTCTACTCCTGAAACCAATAGTACACTGTATGTTAACTAACTTGAATTTAAAGAAATAAACTAAAAATATTAACAATAAATAAATGCAATAAGGAAAGCTGGACTCTGAACAGGAATATTTTTAGGAATAATTTTTGTTTGTTTTTGTATTTTCATTTTCGCTAGAGTGGCATGTGATAAATCTACATCAAAATAAGTCTAAAACAATGCTATGGATAAGTATAATATTAAAATTCAAATTAGTAAGAAAAAATTTGTTATAAGGCTTAATTGCTAGTGTGTTTTCTTCTTGATCACATTTAAAATTCTGATATTTCTGGGGCGCCTGGGTAGCTCAATTGGTTAAGCCTCCGACTTTGTCTCAGGTCATGATCTCATGGTTAGTGGGTTTGACCCCTGCATCGGGCTCTGTGCTGACAGCTCAGAGCTTGGAGCCTGCTTTCGATTCTGTCTCCCACTCTCTCTTCCCCTACCCCACTCATGCTCTGTCTCTCAAAAATAAATAAACATTTAAAAAATTAAAATAATAACAATAATAATAATTATTATTTTTCTAATAATGAATGACATATTAGTATCAGTGAAATATGGTATTGAGTGCCTACCAAGTAGCAAGCACTGGTGCTAGGCTTTGGAGATACCAGCATGAAAAATGGAAGACAGTCCCTATCCCCATAAACTGAGGCTGGCTGGCCTCACTAGCCACAATACCTTCCCCACCTCTCTTACCCAAGAGGTAAATGAAGTGGTGATAGAAGCCATTATTTGAATTTGTCAAGACAGACATATTACATAAACTTGGTAAAAAAAAAAAAAATATATATATATATATATATCTATTTATCATTTTCAATTGGCTCTACCTTGCCTGAAGGAGTTTTTAAGAGAAAATTGAAAAACCACGATATGTTTAGCAAATATAATACACTTTGAACATTGTAAATAGTCATAACAAGAAAATCTCAAAGTTGAATTATTTATTATTTCTTTCTTTGGATTTATTGCATGTTATAGTGCTGATTGTTTTAAGTAACTGTCTTGATTTCATACTCTAGTGCAGTAATGTATCCTGCAAGCTTTTTCTATTCCTTCCTTATCTGAACTCTATTCTTAAAATATATAACACTTCTTTGGCATCAGGACGTAAGAAATTAGCTCTCGAGTTTCTAACTAATGGATTTCCAATTAAGCTTGTCACCTTTTCTTCTGTTTTTTAAAGTTTTACATTTTAAAAATTTCTGAGAAAGTTGGAATTGCTGTTAGATTTTATGGCAAATAAAACTCCATCAAAAAGAGATGTTTTCATTCTCCAGAGAAGTTTGTGACTTTTACCCACCAAAAATATCTAGCATAATATGAATTTCTGAGTATATTAAAATATAGAAGAATTAAGTTATATGATGGCTTGATCAAATCTGTTAATATCTACTATTTTCAAAGAGAATAATGAATAAACTGCTCAAAAAAGCATCCAAGGCTGTTGGCTAAGTGACCTCACCATACATTTTTCTTATTTTCTATGTGTAGAACTCTTTAAAGGCAGTTTTCTTCAAATACAAAGAACCTAGCATAGTGCTTAGAGCATAAAATACCTTTGAAATTCACTAAGTCATAGAGGGCCCATGGGTACAGGCTTTGGAGCCAGAATACATAGATTTGAATACTGACTCTGTCACTTGGCCCATGGCCTTGTCTAAGTTACCTAACCTCCTAATCCACACATCCTTCATCACTCAATGGGGATGAATGATTGTATTAACTCATAATGTTTCTATTGAAGATTGAACTTTAGCTGCACATAACACATAGTGCTGGATAATTATTACTATATTTATTGCTTGAGAAACAATAGATGATACAGGAATCCATGCAACAACATTTAGAATGCTTCATGAATGAAAACTATGTTTCAAGCGTTGTTCAAGATTCTGGAGTTTATACAAAATTTTTTTTAAAAGATGTGGGAGTTTATTTTCCAGGTAAGAAGTTAGACAATAAAGAAGCCAACAATAAATGTGATATTTTCATATACTTGGAAGTACCACAGAGAAAACAAAATAGAGTAATATGATAGAGTACGATTAAGTGGGTAGATTGGTAGTTTTGTTGTTTTTTGTTGTTTTTTTTTTTACAACATGCTAGATGACATACTTAGCAAAAGCCTTTTGAGAATGTGACATGTAATTAAGACTTAAATGATCAAAAGAAGTCAGGCTTGCAAAGATTTAAGGGAAGAGGATTTCAGACATAGGGAACAGAAAGAGTGAAGGATCTGATATAGGAACAAACATATCTTGTTGAGGGACAGAAAGAAAAGAAGTAGAAGCAGTAAATAAGTAGGAGAGAATTAGGTAAAGTCAAAGGGCAGAGTAGGTGCCCACCTAAAGAAAGTTTATAGTAAGGAATTTGAATTTATCCAGAGTGCCTTGGAAAGTATTTTATGCAGCAGACTACATTGGAGGTAATAGCGAGCCAAACACAGCAGTGGCAGAACAAACAAAAAGAAGAAACAAATATTGATGAGGCGTCAGTACTCCCCAAGCTGATTCTCAGATTCAGTGCAATTCTTATCAGAGTTCCAGATAGCTGTTTTGAAGAAATTTACAAAGTAATCTAAAATTCATATGGAAAGGCAGGAGACCCAAAATAGACAAAATAATCTTGAAAAGAACAAAATTAGAGGATTCACATTTTCCAATTACTAAACTTACTACAATAATCAAAACAGTGTTATACTAGCAAAAACAATGCAGTATAACAGAGTCAAGAAAGAAATCCTTACATTTAGGGTCAATTAATTTTTGACAAAGGTGTCAAGATAATTGAAAATCTTTTCAATAAATGTTTGTTGGATAACTGCATATTCACATGTAAAAGAATGAAGTTGGACCTCTACCTCAGACCACGTACAAAAATTAACTAAACATGGATCACAGACTGAAGTATAAGAGCTAAACCTATAAAACTCTTAGGGGAAAAACAATAAATTTCATGACTTTAGATTAGACAATAATTTCTCAGACATGATAGTACACATGACAAAAAATAATATGCATAGAGTTCATCAATTTTTTTAAAAAATTGCTTCAAAGTGAAATATCACCCCCCACAGAATGGGTGAAATTATTTGTAAATAACGTATCTGATAAGGGATTTATGTCCAGAATATATAAAGAGCTCTTTCAATTCAACAGTAAAAAGACAACCATACTAAAAAAATGGGTCTAAATAGACAAAAGTAAGAAACACCATTAGTAATTATGATTTGAAAATGCAAATTAAAACCACAATGTGATACCACTTTACATAATTTTTAAAAAATGAAAATAACAAGTGTTAGAATGTGAAGAAATTGGCATCCTGATATATTGATGATGGGATTGTAAAATTGCATAGCCACCTTCGGAAACAATTTGCCATTTTCTCAATCTGTTAAACATAGAGTTACCATATGACTCAGTGTTTCCACTCCTAAGTATATACTAAGAAGAATGGAAAACATGTCCACACAGAAACTTAAGGAGTATTTATAGCAACATTATTCATAATAGCAAAAAGGTAGAAACAACTTCAGTGTCCATGAATGGATGAACCACTTGTGATCTATATATACTTTATCTATATATACAATCTCTATCTCTATCTCTATCTCTATCTCTATCTCTATCTCTATCATCTGTATCTCTCTCTCTATATACGCAATATATATATTCACCCATAACATGGAATGAAGTGCTGCTATAGGCTATAATGTACATGAACTTGAAAGCTTTATGCTGAGAAGAAACAAAAACAAGAAAAACTATATGTTGTATGATTCCATTTATGTAAAATGTCCAGAATAGGCAAATCCATAGAAACAGAAAGTAGGTTATTACTTGCCAAGGGCTGGAGAAAGGGGAACATGAGGAATGATTACCAATGGGTACAGGGTTTTTTAATGGGCTGTAGAAATGTTTAAATTTTTTTAAATGTTTATTATTTATTTTAGAGAAAGACAGAGACAGAGCATGAGTGAAGGAGGTACAAAGAGAGGGAGATGCAGAATCTGAAGCAAGCTCCAGGCTCTGAGCATCAGCACAGACTGATGCAGGGCTTGAACTCACAAATCATGAGATCATGACCTGAGCCAAAGTCAAACACCTAACTGACTGAGTCACCCAGGCGCCCCTATAGAAACATTTTTAAATGAATCATGGTGATGGTTGCACAACTACATGAATAACTAAAAGCCATTGAATTCTGTGTTTTAAAAATATTAATTTTGTGTGTGTATATTATAGCTCAATAGAGCTTTTATTTTTAAAAAAGAAAGGTATTTGAAAGATATTTTCCAGAATATTTCCTAAAAATTTGGTGGTTATGCATGAGAATTTAGTGGTTGTTTTAAGTGTAGGAGTTTAAAGTGTATTCATTTATGTACCGTCATCATCTAGAACCCCATCCGAGACAAAGTATTGATCATTAATATATTAATATTAATTAATTACTATATTAATATTAATTAATATATGAAAGATGTTTTTTAATGAGGTATGCATTTAACTAAGTAGATGAAGACATCTCTAATTAAGCTAGAAGAAAATAAGGCAAAGTTTGGGGTGAACATGAAGGAATGTTACATTTTTGGTACCAATGGACATATAGGTGTATGTATCAATAATTACAGACTCATTTTTATAATCTGATCATTCAAATACAGATAGAATATTTTAAATGAATATATATTTAAATGAATATATACATATATTCACAATTGCATTAACTGTATTAAAATAATAAAAATGATTGAAGCTTGATTTAAAAGGAAGATGGTGAGTTTAGCCTTGGCTATGTTACTTTTGAGGTTTTTAGGTGATACTAGAATATGAATTCCTAAAGACAGGAACTATGTGTACTTTGTTTACCATTGCCACCAATGATAAGCAATAGTAATACTATTGTTTTTTTTTTTTTTTGCAGTAGTACTTGTATTCTTAAAACCACTAAAATATTTATTCTATTACAAAATCATTTGCAAATATGCCATAGATCGTTAATATATGATTCTAAAGCTGACGAATTGAGTTGGGTCTGGGGGTACACTGTTTGTATTATCATCCTAATGTTGATAACCAAAAATCTTGTGAAAAGATAGATCACTTAGGGAAAAGAATAGGTGGAACTGGAATTTTGCCCAGATTTAAACAATGGTTAAATGAAGAAAAGCTGTAACCCACATTGAATTTTCAAAATTATTTTCTTTTTCTTAAGTTCTTGTTTTCTCAACTGTAAGACAGAAATTACTTGGTGCAGACAGAAATAAAAGAGTGAACTGAGACTTGGAAAAATGTTTTTAAGGTTTCCAGAAAATACACTGCAGAAATAGAAATCATGCTCTAAGTGCTGTGGGATAATTTAAATCAACTTCCAAGTGAGATTATCTTGAAAACTAGATGGTCTCCCTGTCCTATTCCAGTGGTGACTGAGTTCAAAGAAATTCATCCACATTCTTAATTCTTTTACCACTAAATATATCTTTGTGTCTTTGCCTAATAAAATCAGGTGATCTATATGCAAAGATAATTGTTATCTTGTATTAGTAGTCATCAATAATAGTCCATCAGAGAAGGTCATATGGGTGTTTGATCTGTTACTTAATTGATTTCTCTATTTCAGTAACATGAAGTACATATTTCATGACCTTGTCGCAAAGGCATTAGCAAGTACTAAGCACCCATTTCATTGAGATATGATTTTCTGATATAGCAAATTTCAGACTTCTGTAAACCATGTAAGATGTTAACAATTGATGCTATCTCATGTAATTCTTAGTAGTGATATTATTTCACAATTGGTGGTTATGAAAGAGAGAGCAGAGACAAGGAGAGAGAGAGACAGAGAGCTCTAGCTTAATGAGGAGCATGTACTGTATCTAGGCAGAACCATGCTTCAGGATAGGGAGGAGATGTTTAAATGGTAAGAAGTCTGCATCAAATAGATGCTGAGGAGCAGAAGGCTGCATAAACACACGGGCTTGGAAAGCTCAGTATCATAGGATATGAAAGTGATACATGTGCTGAGTTTGATTTGCCAAGGGTCTGTTCATTTGATACTAGTTTTAGTTGGTTCCAAAAGCCATGGCTTTGTTGTTTGGTAAAGGTCACTGTGCCAGAGAGAGAAGTCCAAGTCTAGCAGCTCATATGGTATCAGAACTGCAACAACTTAAAAACAAAATGCCTATCAAGTCTTTTCAATGTAATTTGCTATATGCCTAATTTGGTGCCTGGCTAAAGCATAGAGCCATCATCCTTTCCTCTGTGAGTCACAGCTATAGTGTAGCCATCACTTTAAAATAGGTAAAGTTATTGTTCATTGTCTCTTTACCTTTTCTTTTTGCTTTATTGACATACCCTCTGTGGAACCCCAAACCTTTATTTTTCCTATGATCTCCAGGATATCTGAATTATGACCCTGGTCCCAACATCAAACCTTATTAACAATACTTAACAGTTGGTAAAATGATAATTTCTTTTTATTATAAAATTATAATTCTAGAATGTATCCTAGGAATAAGATATATGCAGAAATCCATATGTAAAAGGCAGAGAAAAGTAAATCGCCATAAAATTATTTATTCAAACAAATCCAGGCAGCATTAAGTACAGTGGAATAGTATATGTTAAAAAAAATGTTTTTCCAAGTTAATAATCCTACAATTTGCTCTATTCTTTCACTTTCTATTTCTGCGAACAGATCGTGGCTCCTTGAAAGAGATCACAGTGAACACGAACAAATTAAGGGATGTAGAACCCTGTAGATGGAAACATACACATTTATTAGCATGGAACATCACATTGTGCTAGCTAGTGCTTCTCAGACGTTAAAGTGCTTAAGAATAAAGTGCTTAAATTTTGTTAAAAATATAGATTCTGATTCAGTAAGTCTGAAATGGAATCTGAAATTTTATATTTGTAATAAAGTCCCAGGTGAAACTGATGCAGCTGGTTCAAGGACCCCGTTTTGAGAGCAAAGTTTTAAAAAACACATACAGGAAAATGCCACACCATTCCTTGTTGCCAGCCATGATGGGAGAATTGCCAGTTTCAAAGAGACCATTATTGATCTCTCATTGATAATCTCAAGAAAGGAATCAATGACATGCAGGGCTGGTTTGGTTTGAAAGTTTGGTATGAGAAGCTGATGGGGAGGGTAGGGAACTTTAGGACAAGGATCCCTGGACTGGTCTGCATCACCCCTTGAAGCATTAACTGAAGTCCCAGTGATAAAGTATGTAACCCAAAAACTTTGTGTAGCTCTAAGAATCAGCAAAATTCCATTCCAGCCTTGTAAATGAAGCGGATATTCAGCTAAAGAAAATGGCAAAGGTTGTGTGGTCTAGAATACAAGTTCTGTGCTATTGATTTATATCATTGATATATTCCCTCCTTCTGCCTTTCCTTCTTGGAATAGCAGAAATTGTGTCTGGTGAAGAGAGCAAAAGCCTTGGGAGGGTCTGATGTGTCTCAGTTAAACCACTGGCTTTGCTGTTTAAGGATAGAGAATGAATAGGAAAGACAAACAGCATATCGCACATTTATCTGCAAGAACTGCGTGGGCTCTTACAGTTCGGTTGAACTTGGGGCCTGTATCAAGCCTCTCTGAAACTAGATGTCTTCTTCTATTTTTTTTTTCTTTTTTTAAGTTTATTTATTTATTTTGAGAGAGAGAGAGAGAGACAGAGCACAAAGGGCGAAGGAGCAGAGGAAGAGAGGGAGAGAGAGAATTGCAAGCAGGCTCTGCACTATCAGTGACAGTGCAGAGCCTGACAAGACTCAAACCCACAAACCACGAGATCATGACCTGAGCCAAAATCAACAGTCAGATACTTAACAAACTGAGCCACCCAGGTGCCCCAAAGATCTCTTCTTCTGTTAAATGGAGATACCATCCAGTTCATTGATGGTTGGCTGTGAGAAATAAATGAGATGATAAATATAAAACTTCTAGCAAACACTAAGTACTGTGCCTATACTAGTTCCATTTCTTCTACCATTTAATGCCTTGACATAATGCACGTCTGAAAAAAATTCAGAATACTTCCTCTTCCTGTGGCTTCTTCTGGGGTCTCAGATTAAATGCATGCCATTTCTTTCTGGGGGAAGCCTTTCCTTACTCTTCCCCTGAGCCCAGTGAAGTTAGCTGTTGTCAATACCTGCTTCAAGATCACTCCTGTAGTTTTGCTTAAGCGACTCTCTTTGCCGCTAGATCCCCTTAGGCCAGAAGACTGACTATCCTAGTCATTTTTGAATTCCCACTGCCTGACATACAGGAGATGTTCAGTAAATATTTTTGATTGATTAAATAAATGCATTAACTTAATTTAGCCCCATTCTGTGGCTCCCTGTGTAACTCCTGTGGTTATAAAACCCAGGTTAAAATATTTAAAGACTCCTCTTGAAAGATAATTTCTGGAAGAGAATAGTTCTGTGTATCATTGATCGTTCTTTGTGATATTATTTCTGCCGTTAATTACAAAAGAAAAACATACATAAGTCAGTTTGTGAGTTTACTTCTTTCAGCAAAACGTATCCCTATCCACATTAAACCAGGAACTCAAGGTTTTAGTGTTCCACTTGTCTGAAGATAAGAAAAGGGGAAGGTACTGCATTTGATAGAAAACACTTTCTCCAGTAGCCCTGTGGGGCATTGTTAGGAACTTGTTGCCTAAGGCAGTACACTGGCAGATTCTGACAAGGTGTTTGAAGACTGTTTTAAATCAGAGATAAACATCAGACTGTGAACTGAGTAGGTTTTTGTCAGGCATACTGGAGTCTGATAAAAAGTCTTAAAAAATTGGATGTGTATAATAATAGAAGACATGAACAGACAATGTAAGCACACTTTTGAATGAAAGCCCCATGTGAAAATGTGACAAAAAGATTTTTTTAAGTCTTGATATGTTTAAAATCAGTGTTATTTTCTGTTATTATAACAGTGAAAATGCTGCTATTTTAATAATTTATATTTAAACTGGCACTTAATTCGTTTCATGCAATTAACAAAAGGTCATGTTATAAAAATTCCACCTGAAAGTAATTCAGCATACAAATATTTTATTTTATTTTATTTAAAATTTTTTTTTTCAACGTTTATTTATTTTTGGGACAGAGAGAGACAGAGCATGAACGGGGGAGGGGCAGAGAGAGAGGGAGACACAGAATCGGAAACAGGCTCCAGGCTCTGAGCCATCAGCCCAGAGCCTGACGCGGGGCTCGAACTCACGGACCGCGAGATAGTGACCTGGCTGAAGTCGGACGCTTAACCGACTGCACCACCCAGGCGCCCCAGCATACAAATATTTTAGATGTAGTATAATTTTGTTACCTGGACAGAATTCTTCTTATTAAGAGGTATTCTTTTCCACGGTACCTGGGTGACTCAATTGGTTAAGTGTCTGACTTTGGCTCAGGTCATGATCTCAAGGATCATGAATTGGAGCCCCAAGTCGGGCTCTGTGCTGACAGCTCAGAGCCTGGATCCTGCTTTGGATTCTGTGTCTCCCTCTCTCTGCCCCTCCCCAGCTCATGCTCTGTCTCCTTCTGCCTCAAAAATAAATAAGCATTTAAAAAATTTTAAAGAAGAGGTATTTTTTTCCTACTTTCATAGCATTTGTATTATTGTATTTTAACCTTCTTGGTTTTGATAAACTATTATTAATTCAACAGATGAGGCAGTTTAGAATATGAGACTCTAAAGAGAGGAGTCTTTTAAACATGTAACAATGTCAGCATGTTCTTAGGATGATAGAGTTGCTAAAATCACTGAGTACAGTAAGCTAAGTGAAAAGATATATCTAGAAATAGTTTATTCCTCATAGATTGAATTAAAAGATGCAGAGATTTGTTTTTGTTCTGTAAGAGTAATATTTCTCTGAATGTTTTTTCTTTTTTATTCTTTTTTCTTTTTTTGCTTTTATTTTAATTTTATTATTATTATTATTATTATTATTATTATTAATTTACATCCAACTTATTTAGCATATAGTGCAACAATGATTTCAGGAGTAGATTCCTTAGTGCCCTTCACCCATTTAGCCCATCCCCCCTCCCACAACACCTCCAGTAACCCTCAGTTTGTTCTCCATATTTATGAGTCTCTTCTGTTTTGTCCCCCTCCCTGTTTTTATATTATTTTTGTTTCCCTTCCCTTATGTTCATCTGTTTTGTCTCTTAAAGTCCTCATATGAGTGAAGTCATATGATATTTGTCTTTCTCTGACTGACTAATTTCGCTTAACATAATACACTCCAGTTTCATCCACGTAGTTGCAACTGGCAAGATTTCATTCTTTTTGATTGCCGAGTAATACTCCATTGCATATATATATCACATCTTCTTTATCCATTCATCTATCAATGGACATTTGGGCTCTTTCCATACTTTGGCTATTGTTGATAGTGCTGCTATAAACATTGGGGTGCATGTGTCCCTTTGAAACAGCACACCTGTATCCCTTGGATAAATACATAGTAGTGCAATTACTGGGTGGTATGGTGGTTCTATATTTAGTATTTTTGAGGAACCTCCATAGTGCTTTCCTGAGTGGCTGCACCAGCTTGTATTCCCATCAACAGTGCAAAAGAGATCCTCTTTCTCTGCATCCTTGCCAACATCTGTTGTTGTTAATGTTAGACATTCTGACAGGTGTAAGGTGGTATCTCATTGTGGTTTTGATTTGTATTTCCCTGATGATGAGTGATATTAAGCATTTTTTCATGTGTCGGTTGGCCATCTGGATGTCTTCTTTGGAGAAGTGTCTATTCATGTCTTTTGCCCATTTCTTCACTGGATTATTTGTTTTTTGGGTGTTGAATTTGATAAGTTCTTTATACATTTTGGATACTAACCCTTTATCTGATATGTCGTTTGCAAATATCTTCTCCCATTCTGTCAGTTGCCTTTCAGTTTTGCTAATTGTTTCCTTTGCTGCGCAGAAGCTTTTTATTTTGATGAGGTCCCAGTAGTTCATTTTTGTTTTGTTTCCCTTGCCTCCAGAGACATGTTGAATAAGGAGTTGCTGTGGCCAAGATCAAAGAAGTTTTTGCCTGGTTTCTCCTCGAGGATTTTGATGGCTTCCTATCTTATATTTAGGTCCATTTCATCCATTTTGAGTTTATTTGTGTGTATTGTGTAAGAAAGTGGTCCAGGTTCATTGTTCTGCATGTCGCTGTCCAGTTTTCCCAGCACCACTTGCTGAAGGGACTGTCTTTATTCCATTGGATATTCTTTCCTGCTTTGTCAAAGATTAGCTGGCCATACATTTGTGGGTCAATTTCTGGGTTCTCTATTCTGTACTATTGATCTGAGTGTGTTCTTGTGCCAGTACCATACTGTCTTGATGATTACAGCTTTGTAGTATAGCCTGAAGTTCAGGATTGTGATGCCTCCTGCTTTGGTTTTCTTTTTCAAGATTGCTTTGGCTATTTGTGGTCTTTTCTGGTTCCATACAAATTTTAGGACTGATTGTTCTAGCTCTGTGAAGAATGCTGGTGTTATTTTGATAGGGATTGCATTGAATGTGTAGATTGGTTTGGGTAGTACCAACATTTTAACAGTATTTGTTCTTCCTATCCAGGAGCATGGAATCTTTTTCCATTTTTTTTGTGTCTTCTTCAATTCTTTCATAAGCTTTCTATAGTTTTCAGTGTATAGATTTTTCACCTCTTTGGTTAGATTTATTCCTAGGTATGTTGTGTTTTTGTGTTCAACTATAAATGGGATTGATTCCTTGATTTCTCTTTCTGTCGCTTCATTGTTGGTGTATAGGAATGCAACCGATTTCTGTGTGTTGATTTTATATCCTGCAACTTTGCTGAATTCATGAGTCAATTCTAGCAGTATTTTGGTGGAATCTTTTCAGTTTTCCATCTAGAGTATCATGTCATTTGCAAAGCGTGAAAGTTTGACCTCCTCCTGGCCGATTTGGATGCCTTTTATTTCTTTGTGTTGTCTGATTGCAGAGGCTAAGACTTCCAATACTATGTTGAATAACAGTGGCGAGAGTGGACATCCCTGTCTTGTTCCTGATCTTAGGGGGAAAGCTCTCAATTTTTCCCCATTGAGGATGATATTAATGTTGGGTTGTTCATATATGGCTTTTATGATCTCGAGGTATGATCCTTCTATTCCTACTTTCCTGAGGGTTTTTATCAAGAAAGATGCTGTATTTTGTCAAATGCTTTCTCTGCATCTATTGAGAGGATCATACGGTTCTTGTCCTTACTTTTATTGATGTGATGAATCACGTTAATTGTTTTGCAGATATTGAACCAGCCCTGCATCCCAGGTATAAATCCCACTTGGTCGTGGTGAATAATTTTTTTAATGTATTGTTGGATCTGATTGGCTAATATCTTGTTGAGGATTTTTGCATCCATGTTCATCAGGGAATTGGTCTATCATTCTCCTTTTTCGTGGGGTCTCTGTCTGGTTTTGGAATCAAGGTGATGCTGGCTTCATAGAAAGAGTTTGGAAGTTTTCTTTCCATTTCCATTTTTTGGAATAGCTTCAAGATAATAGGTGTTAACTCTTCCTTAAATGTTTGGTAGAATTCCCCTGGAAAGCCATCTGGCCCTGGACTCTTGTGTTTTGGGAGATTTTTGATTACTAATTTGATTTCCTTACTGGTTATGGGTCTGTTCAAATTTTCTATTTCTTCCTGTTTCAGTTTTGGTAGTGTATATGTTTCTAGGAATTTTTCCATTTCTTCCAGTTTGCCCATGTTATTGGCATATAATTGCTCATACTATTTTCTTCTTATTATTTTTATTTCTGCTGTGTTGGTTGTGATCTCGCCTCTTTCATTCTTGATTTTATTTACTTGGGTCTTTTCCTTTTTCTTTTTGACCAAACTGGCTAGTGGTTTATCAATTTTGTTAATTCTTTCCAAGAACCAGCTTCTGGTTTCATTCATCTGTTCTTCTGTTTTTGTTGGTTTCAATAGCATTAATTTCTGCTCTAATCATTACTGTTTCCTGTCTTCTGCTGGTTTTGAGTTTTATTTGCTGTTCTTTTTCCAGCTCCTTAAGGTGTATGGTTAGGTTGTGTATCTGAGACCTTTCTTCCTTCTTAGGAAGGCCTGGATTGCTATATACTTTCCTCTTATGACTGCTTTGTTGCATCCCAGAGGTTTTGGGTTGTTGGTGTTACTATTTTCATTGGCTTCCATATACTTTTTAATTTCCTCTTTAACTTCTTGGTTAGCCCATTCATTCTTTAGTAGGATGTTCTTCGGTCTCCAAGTTTTGTTACCTTTCCATATTTTTTCTTGTGGATGATTTCAAGTTTCATAGCATTGTGGTCTGAAAAATGCACGGTATGATCTTGATCTTTTTTGTATTTGCTTAGGGCTGATTTGTGTCCCAGTATATGGTCTATTCTGGAGAATGTTCCATGTGCATTGGAGAAGAATGTATAT
Organism: Herpailurus yagouaroundi; assembly: GCF_014898765.1. Lineage (NCBI taxonomy): Eukaryota > Metazoa > Chordata > Mammalia > Carnivora > Felidae > Herpailurus > Herpailurus yagouaroundi. The sequence goes on from NW_024412391.1 coordinate 77,498,587, forward strand.
CATGCTGCTTTAGGATGAAATGTTCTGAATATATCTGTTAAGTCCATCTGGTCCAGTGTGTCATTCAAAGCCATTGTTGGTTTTTATGATTAGATGATTTGTCCATTGCTGTGACTGGGGTGTTGACGTCTGCTAATATTATGCTATTACTGTTGATGAGTTTCCTTATGTTTGTGATTAATTGATTTAAATGTTTGGGTACATCCACATTTGGTGCATAAATGTTTACAATTGTTAGGTCTTCTTCGTGGATAGACCCCTTGATTATGATATAATGCCCTTCTGCATCTCTTGTTACAGTCTTTATTTTAAAGTCTAGATTGTCTGATATAAGTATGGCTACTCTGGATTTCTTTTGTTGGTCATTAGCATGATAGATGGTTCTCCATCCCCTTATTTTCAATCTGATGGTGTCTTTAGGTCTAAAGTGGGTCTCTTGTAAACAGCATAGAGATGGATCTTGTTTTCTTATACATTCTGTTACCCTACGTCTTTTGATTGGAGCTTTGAGTCCATTGACATTTAGAGTGAGTACTGAAAGATATGAATTTATTGCCATTATGTTGCTTGTAGAGTTGGAGTTTCTGGTGGTGTTCTCTGGTCCTTTCTAATCTTTGTTGCTTTTGGAATTTATTTATTTATTTATTTATTTATTTATTTATTTATTTATTTATATTTTCAGCTTTTCTCCCCTTAGAGAGGCCCCCTTAAAATTTCTTGCAGGGCTGGTTTAGTGGTCACAAACTCCTTTACTTTTTGTTTGTCTGGGAAACTTTTTATCTCTCCTTCTATTTTGAATCACAACCTTGCTGAGTAGAGAATACTTGGCTGCTTATTTTTCTGACTCAGTACATTGAATATATCCTTCCACTGTTTTCTGGCCTGCCAAGTTTCTGTGGATAGGTTTGCTGGGAACCTGATCTGTCTTCCCTGTTAAGGACTTTTTTTCCCTTGCTGCTTTCATGATTCTCTCCTTGCCTGAGTATTTTGTGAATTTGACTCTGATGTGCCTTGTTGATGGTCGTTTTTTGTTGAATCTAATGGGGGTCCTCTGTGCTTCCTGGATTTTGATGTCTCTGTCTTTCCCCAGGTTAGGAAAGTTTTCCACTATGATTCACTCACATAACCCTTCTACCCCTATGTCTTTCTCTTCCTCTTCTGGGATCCCTATGATTCTCATGTTCCTTTTTAATGAGTCACTGATTTCTCTAATTCTTAAATCGTGTTCTTTTGCCTTAATCTCCCTCTATTTTTCTGCTTTATTATTCTCCGTAAGTTTGTCCTCTACATCGCTGATTCTCTGTTCTGCCTCATCCATCCTTGCCACCGTGGCATCCATCTGTGATTGCAGCTCAGTTATAGCGTTCTTTATTCCATCCTGACTAGTTTTTACTTCTTTATCTCCCCAGAAAGGATTCTAATCTATTTTTGACTCCAACTAGTATTCTTATTATCATGATTCTAAATTCTGGTTCATACATCTTGATTGTATCTGTGTTGGTTAAATCCCTGACTGTCGTTTCTTTGTGCTCTTTCTTTTGGGGTGAATTCCTTCGTTTTGTCATTTTGAAGGGAGAAAAGGAATTAATGAGGTAAAAAAATTTAAAAAAAGTCAAATTTAAAAAATATATTAAAATTAAAAAATTAAAACATACACACCCACAAAATAGAATAAATAATGCTAGATCCTAGGTGTGTTTTGTCTGGGTATTGAAAGTGGTTTGATAGATTATAGAAAAAAGTGGGGCAGGAAGGAAATCGGTTGAGAATATGAAAAAAATGAATACACTGAAGTAGACTAAAATGAAATGATGGGAGTAAAATAGAATTTGAAAACATTTACACAAAAGTAAAGAATATACTAGAAAACATTAAAGAAAATATTTTTAATAAAAATTGAAAATAAAAATGAATTTTTTCCCTCTCTGTATTCAGAAAAAAGAAAAGAAGTGAAAAAGACAAAAAAAAAAAATAAAGAAAATTGAATAGATGGACCTGCTAACAGATTGAAATAGGACTGAAATTACTTCGTTTTCCCCTAGAAGTCAGACTATGAAGCTCTTTATAGTCCAGAAACTAAGCAGGTGGTGAGACTTGTGTTCTTGAAGAGTGAGGTTGGCCCAGTTGGGTGGGGCTTAGTGTAACGGTTCCGTTCTCCACTAGATGGCACTGGTAGCCTACTGGAGTGGAGTGTTGTGGTGCTTATAGGTTGGTATACCCATGCGCGGGAGTGGTAAAAATGGCGTCACCCAGCTACCCAGTCTAGTATCGGAACTCTGTTCTCCCCAATCAGCAATCGCTCACTGTCCTCTGTCTTCAGCTTTTGTCCACACCCTGCTTTTTCACTGTCTGTGACCAACCCCCAAGCAGTACTTCTCTCCTGAGTTTTGTATCAGATGCGGCTGTTTTCCCCGGCCCCTTACTTCTGGACTGTGGCTTTGACCCATTCGGCCCCTCTGTGGGGGGTCTCACTGAGCAATGGCCGAGTGTCAGCTGCACCCAGGAATGCTTGCTGGACCCTGCTGCTGCCGATGCCTCAAGACTGCAGCCAGGTGCCAGCCCGCCCCAGAAAAAGTTTGCAAGATAGTATAGTAGTGGCGTTTCAGGGATTATGGAAAATCACAACACACATCTGGCCCCAGGCTTCACCCTTAATGACCTTGTTCCAGCGCCAGTGAATGTGGCCATTCTCTGGGGTCTGCTGGGACCAGGTGGCCTCAACAGTCTCTACCAAATGTCCTTCCAGCAGTGGAACTGGTTCTCCCAGTGTGGCCCAAGAACCTCCCAGACCCCAGTCTGCTCCTGGGGATTCGCCCTTCCCACCAGAGCACTGCCAGGTATTGAGCTACGGAGTTGCAGACTCTGCACTCCCCTTGTTTACAGTCATAATGGAATTTAAACCCTCTCCTTTATCCTTTCTCCCTTTTTAGTTTAGTCCCTGTGGCTGTTTCCAATTTTCTACTTTCTCTCCAGTCGCTTTTGGGGAGGGGTGCTTTTCCTGTATTCTCCCCTGTTTCCCCCAGTCTCTGTCCTCTCTCCACCTGCAAAAGTGGCTCCCTGCCTACCACCAGCTTCTCTCTCCCCAAGTTCACCTCTCCGTGCCACGTACCTGCTGGATTCTGTGGTTCAGGTTGTGCAGATTGTTGTGTTAATCCTCAGATCAGTTTTCTAGGTGTGCAGGATGGTATAGTGTTGGTCTGGCTGTATTTCATGGATGCGAGACACACAAAAAACCTCCATGCTGTTCCACCATCTTGGCTCCACCTCTCTCTGATTGGTTTACAGAACACTCTTCCTTTGTTATTTTAATACTTCATCTCAAATTTTTTCTTCATTAAATGGGAACTTTAAATAAATAATGAATATTACATTTTTGAAAGTAGATTAACCTCATGAAAGTCAAGAAATGTTGGCTTGAGTTTATTCTACTTCTCTTTGCTTTTTTTGTTATGTAGAAGTTAATTTAAAGAAATATTTTTTTGTCCTTTAAACTGTGGCAAGTGCATATTTTAAAATATAAAATACAAAATAGAGTAAACATTAAAAAACAAAAAAATAAAAAAAGAAGTAGTATCACTTGAACATATATAAATATTTCAAGGTACGCTACCTTTGTTAATAAAAATACAAAAACAAATTAGAGTATGCATTATTAAGTACACTTAACAAAAAATGTACAACACAGGGCAAGCATTTAGTTTTCTTGATATTCCTATCAGAAATATGATTCAAACATAATTTCATCTGATTAATTTCAAAATAAGTGGATAAAAAAGAAATATATTTCTTTGTCCTGGCAACATTGGTAATCTTTAATATCCTGACAAGGTAAGCATGATATCAATGAACGCTAAAAATAAAATATTACAACCTATCAGTCCAGGTACCCAATATTTATGTTTTTCTTTCCCTAAGACAGATTCCTAAATGTTTATTAGAAAATTTTTATACTAATATGAAATTTGAAATTTTTTCATGTGTACCTGACACACCAGCTTAAAGGAATTTTGAGAAATCTCATGCAAATGACCAATCCGTACCAGGTATCCCCCTGGAACAAGAGCAAGGAAGCTGAAAGAGAAAGAAAAAAAAAAAGTATATTACAGCTTAATAAAATTAGAAGAAAAGGAATATACTTTTTATTCTGTTCATGTTTTACATATACACTTAAATCTCATGGCCAAAGTCTTTCACACTGTACCACAAGATGCTGTTATGGGAATAATAGAAATTCTTCTCAGAATATGATTCTTTTTCCAGCTTTTTTATCCCATTCCAATTCTGGTGAGATCCTACATTATCATTACTTAAAATATATAATAATATATGAATATACCTTTATAAAAATTCAGGCTATATAAATGTATATAAAAATCTTCTATGAAGATGTAAGAACTAAGTATAGATGCTAGATAGGTTTATCTTTTACCCGTGAATAGCACCCTTTATCTTTCACAATACTTACTGTACTTTTAATTCAAAACCAGGGGCCATGGTTAGGAGACAAGAACATATTTGACTGTATGCAGATTTTTCATGCATATGTTATAGATGATAATTACCTGGGAAAATGCCACAAAATATAGTTTAACACTAATTGAAGGTACTGATCTTCTTAAATCAGAACTAAGTTCTAAAAGAACCTATTGAGATTTAAATAATTTTAACTAATTTAATAGGAACAATAGTTTTATTGTGACTCTACTGTGTCATTGCTTCATTTACGATTTCTATTTGGGGTGGGGGAGAGATAGAGAGATATCTATGAATATGAAGATGAGAAATTGTCAAGGGCCAGAGTATGAAGCCACTATTAGAAGTATGTGATTTGGTCATGTCATACCATTTGGAGTCCCATATTAGAATCCTTAAGGGCCAAGCTATCCTTTATAGATTTTTACACTGGATGTCCATTTGTACTTAGTAAGGACTGCAAGTTGTTATATGGAAATAAGTTGGTGTATGAAAAGTCTATCTTCCATAAAGAAAGTTGGTAAAACTAACTTGACCTGCTTCAACCTAATATTTCCCTAGAGCTGACCCTATTATAGATATAAAGGCTCAGAGACAAATTAATTACATCAATACATTTTTGACTGAAAGTAGCATAATCTTTAGTAATCTTTAAGAGCAAAGACACTTTCCCAAAACCTCGTGGCAGACTTCCTTTCAAGTCTTATTGGCCATTACTACATCACACATTCTATCTGAGCCAGTCACCAAATAAAAGGAATTTGACCACCATGATTGTACTCCACCACTTATGATTGGTTACTGAAGCCATCTTCCATGAAAGATGAAGCATTTTCCAAGAAGGTAAACAGAATCTAGATCATATTAATATTGAAGAGGAAGGAGAGGAAGTGGGTAATGACTGTGAGGTAGCTAAACAGCAATAAATATACAAACAAACAAATAAATCATATTTATCTCTTGGTCATTCCAAGGATGCTTTCTGTTTTGTTACTGTTTGAGAAAGCTGAAATTTAAGGATTTATGGTTTAAAAAAAAAACACGGCAATATCTGATGCTTTTATGTGTAACTCCTTGACATTTACTTAAAATGTCTTTTAAGTAATGACTTTTAAAATGACTGCAAATTACTTTTAAAATCTGTGGATTAGAAGGAGTTTAAAGTAAAACCCTATTCTATTGGATTATTGAAATTTCTGAACCCTGAGGGATATACAATCCTACAGACATTTTGGCTTCAAGATTCAGAAGCAAGAGTACACATTATTATATTTCAGAGGCTATATTTCACTAGGATTACAAAACCCAGTAGCATATTTAAGCTTCATGTTACAGAAAGTAGAATATGTTCAGCCATTTGATCACATCTGGGATTCTTTCAGGTGTATGCTTCTTATGCAGTAACCTATGAATCCCTTTTGTTGTTCCCAGCTTTAGTCTCTAGGTTTGGGAAGTGTAATAATACACCACAAAGTAAGTTTAGAGTCAGAAGTTCGGGGTTAAATCCTGGTTCTAAAGCTCAACTAGCTGTTAAACTTCTGTAATTCACTTAGATTTTTGGACTTGCAATTGCCTCAAACTAACTGAGATACCTGGTTTTGAAAGAAACTTAAGATGAAACCTTTATCTATGTAAAATCTTCTTTCCAAATGCCCCAGGTCTTTATGCCACCTTGCCCAATGATTTTGTCATGCCTAAGAGACTCTCTTGATGAGCTGAGAGGAGGGCTCTCTCTTTTTTCTCTTTCATTCTCTTCTTCTATTCTTTTCTCCACTTTTTGCTATGTCTTTGCCTTGAAAGTGTAGTATATTATATTAATTTTGAAAATTGCTATTCAAAGCACCCTCCAGAATATGTCCTTCTTAAGCTTCAGTGAAGTAGCTCTTTAATTTACTTTTCCCTGTGTTAAAAAAAAAAAAAAATGACAGTATAAAATCACATCCTTTCTTTTCCATCTTCTCTGATAGTTATTTGCCCCAAGGGTATAGATGAGAAGCTATTTCCAGAGCCATCTCAATACATAGGAAGAAGCCCTTTGTATTTCTTCTCATCTAAACATTATAAATGCAGCCCTTTTCAGAGTTGCTGACAGTTTCACTTTGAAGGTTCTGCCACCAGAGGGAACTGAAGTTATAAGATTTTACAATGCCTCATAGGTGCTATATATTGCTAATAAAATATAAGTTCCTTAATGAGACTAATGCTATTAAACTTAGAAATTTACACAAAATTTTCTGAGGAATTAATTGTGTTAAATATATCTTACAACTTTATTAGTCATTTTATTCTAAAGAAAGAGATCTCTTTAGTGATTCCTTTATTCACATAGATTCCTAAGTTTCCGCAGTAATAAAATTCATCCATCAAAAAATTTATAGTGGAAATAATTGAGAGGAATCTTGGAAAAAATAGAGATCTCACAGGAACGATAAAATTATATATATAGTATAATCCTCAATAGAAAGTGGGAAACTGATTAATTTTTAAAATATTCATTCCAGACTTAAATTGAGAGCTCTAACTCTGTTTCATATTAGAGTGAATAAGTTATATAGTACATAAAACTTGCTGAGAATGTGACTGGCTTAAATGATACTGCCACAGATCTGTTGAAGATATGTACATTGGTACATGGCAGACATTCTGATTCAGTGTAGCAATAAAAACAAACCTGCTTTTTCTAAAAGTTTATTTTACCCAAGATACTTTTGATAGACTTCTACAGAGAAATGGTTCACATGTAAGTCTGCAGTGATGACTCAGCAATCATTTTTATCTTCTATTATTTGGTACTGGAAACTTTGCTCTCTTTTATATTTCAGTGGGGTTTTTTGTTTGTTTTTTGTTGTTTTGTTTTGTTTTTGTTGTTGCTGTTTTGTTTTTTAATGTATAATACCGGCATGAAGCAGGACGCAAGGAAAAAATATGAAGATCACTTTTCAGATATCGAAGCAAACTAAAGCTGTAGCATTAAAGACAGATTTTTCCCCCTTTATTTTACAAGTCTCCCTCAGTGTACATCGTGGTGTGGTCTCAGGATCACCTGCAGCAACCTCACCTGGGGCGGCTGTTCACTATGTAAATTTCTAGCTTCAACTCTACATTTACTGACTCTGCATAATGCACAAGCAGCCCTCAGGTTCTCATGCACACTAAGGTGTAAGAACCATTATTCTGGAAGACATATATAGTTCCTGATTATTTAACTTCTTGAACTCTTATCCGTCCCTAGTTCTTGGCTATGATAATTTTCCTGGTCAGCACACTGACTTCTTTAGCTCACGCGCTTCATTGTCTGCTTTGTCATCTTGATATGGATAGCTCCCAAGTGTACATTTCTAAACAGATGTGTCACCTATTTGGAACCTCATTGAAGGCCTGTTTTCTTGGAAATTCATTCTGCATCCAAGCCTTATTTTCATTCTTCACTGTGTTTCTTGTGTCACCTTGCAGCATCATTAATTGTGTGAAGGAAAATTATATTGTTGCAGCAGCTTCGCCACAAATCTGCCTACTCCTTTACCCTCCTAAACTTTCTGTATAGGAAACCTTCCTAAAATATGTCCCTCATTGGTTATTTCCCTTTACATAAATTTAGTGATGCCTCTTACAACTTAGATTCCATCGTTCATATGTAGGTATTTTTATATCTTACAACTTAGATTCCATTGTTCATATGTAGGTATCTTTATATCTTTTATAGTTCTCCCAAGACATGATCTCAACCCCATGACTTGATTTTTACCTTATTCTTCCAACCAACATACTTTTCTTTCTCCTCATTTATCTGTGTTTTCCCCTCTCATTCTACTTTACAAACATTTGATCATTATCTCCAAAAGGACTAGATTAATTCCCAGTGACCTCAGAAGTGTCTTCCAGGATCCTCTCTCTTAGGTCAATATTTAAATGTTCACAGGTATCTCTCTCTCCCTCTCTCTCTCTTTCTCTGTCTTACTTATATCTTACTAACTGTGCTTTAAAAGCAGAGATTAAGACTTATTCTGTTTTTGAACATCTACATCATGTAGCCATGTACTAAGACTATCAAAATTGCTCGAAACTGGCTGATAATTAAAGCTATGCTAAAAAAAAAATTGATCACCATTTCCTAAATTCCTATATATTCCATATTACAGATGGAACTGTATCCATCTAATGCCATCATTTTCATTATGATTCCTATAGTATTTATTTGATACCAGTGGTATATGTCCGGTGCTCTCTAATAAATTTAAATCAGTACCTTCTAAGGCTTCCTCATTAAAATTCAGTGCAGGGACTAATTAAATTAAGCCCCAACCACTGTAAATTTGGTATTATAGTCAATGCCACTTTCATGTAATTCAGACTGAAGAGGTTGAGAGATTGAATTTAACTGCCCTGAGACAAAAGGTGGAAGGACTTTTACATGCTGGAGTAAATTAATGGAAAAGTACTAGAGGATGTCAGGGGGTAGGTTGTTCAATGTGATTTGGCCATCTGTGTTTGCTAATTGTCACTTTTTTTAAATTTTTAAAATTTTATTTTTGAGAGAGAGATAGAGTGTAGCTAAGAGAGGGGCAGAGAGAGAGGGAGACACAGAATCTGGAGCAGGCTCCAGGCCTGGGCTGTCAGCACAGAGCTCTACATGGGGCTCAAACTTACAGACTGTGAAATCATGACCTGGGCTGAAGTTAGAAGGTTAAGAGCCACCCAGGCACCCCATTAATTGTCACTTCTTGAAGTTAGATTTCTCTTTTTCCACAGAGACTGGGAGACAGGGCAATATCCCCTTCTATGATTATATTTCAAAAGGACACTAGTTCCTTGAGAGTTTCTGTTGTTGAAAATTTGCATCTCAAAGAAGAAAAAGACTTTACAACTGCAAGTTTTCTAAAGTAAATGCTCTAAGAAAAGGCATGTGTCTAAAGTTTACTTAAGGTGAGAGAAACATTAAAGCAGTCTTGGTGAATACCCATTGTTAAATATTTGAAGTACCAGACTGTGAGCCACTTATGGGCAGTATTTCTTATCTAACTTTTCCTTTTATCATTATAGTGCATCATTCTCTTATATACATTTTAGATGTTCAATAAACGTGTTGAAAAAATTAAAGAATGAATGCTATAGTTTCAGCTAAACTGCTGGATATCAATAATAATTGAAGGAAATATTTTTTTTTTTATGTAGCAAAAGTAATTCCTGTTTGTAACTATGTCATTTTGTGTTTAGATGCCCTATGAGCCATGACAGTAATTCCTAACTTGGTTTATCATGGAAAACTGTGTGGTTAAATTACTTCTCTGTGCAGGAAGAGATGTTGTTCCGTGTTCAGATAAGTTTGGAAAATGCTTCTCTTGGAGTTTCACTATAGTAGTACTTTATGTCTTAGAGAAGTCTTGAAAAGCTGGGTTATTTTATAGTAAACTTTATTCTCTAGGTTTATTTTTCATGTAAACAACAACTGAATTGCCATGGTTCTGTGTTCTAAACAAAACAATTTGGGAAATGAAGAATTTAATTAAAATTCTTTCTTCTATGATGAACTTGTGACGAAACTTATGGAGCACTTAGTCTGCATTTTACTGAGTGCTCTGAATTATTACATTTCATAATTACTAATATGATTAGTATTTGCCTTCTTTAATGAGGAAAATGAGGTTTACAGTGTTGAAACAAATAACTCAGTTGACACAGTATTAGGCAGCAGAACTGGGATTCAAACTCTAGTGTATCATGTGAAACTCTTACACATTATGTACTGGTATTCAAAACTACGGTCCCCAGACAAACAGTATTAGCATCATCTAGAAACCTGTTAGAAAATCTTAGGCCATACTCTACTGAATCAGAAACTCTGGGGCCCCTGGGTGTCTCAGTCTGTTGACCATCTGAGTCTTAATTTTTGACTCAAGTCATGATCCCAGGGTACTGGGATGGATCCCCATGTCACACTGAGCATCGAGCCTGCTTAAGATTCTCTCTCTCCCTTTGCCCTTCCCCCCACTCATTCACTCTCTATCTCTCCCTAAAAAAAAAAAAAAAAAAAAAAACAACCAAAAACAGTTAAAGAAAGAGAGAAAGAAAGACAGAAAGAAAGAAAGAAACTCTGACGTTGGCACCAGTAATCTGTTTTTAACAAGCACCTGGGGCGCCTGGGTGGCTCAGTCAGTTAAGTGTCTGACTTTGGCTCAGGTCATGATCTCACAGTTGTTTGGTTCAAGCCCTACATAAGGGTCTGTGCTAGACAGCTCAGAGCCTGAAGCCTGCTTCAGATTCTGTGTCTCCCTCTCTCTCTCTCTCTCTCTCTCTCTCTCTGCCCCCTCCTGCTCCCCTCTGTCTCTCTCTCTCTAAAAAAAAATAAACATTAAAAAAAATTTAAAAAGGGGCGCCTGGGTGGCTCAGTCAGTTAAGTGTCTGACTTCAGCTCAGGCCATGATCTTGCAGTCTGTGGGTTCAAGCCTTGAGTCAGGCTCTGCGCTGACAGCTCAGAGCCTGGAGCCTGTTTTAGATTCTGTGTCTCCCTCTCTTTCTGCCCCTCCCCTGCTCACGCTTTGTCTGTCTGTCTGTCTGTCTCTCTCTCTCTCAAAAATAAAATAAACATCAAAATTAAAAAAAAAATGAAAGGTATGCTACCTTTACAAAAATTAACAAAGAAAATCACTACAGGTAGCATTACCAGATAAAATGGAGAATGTCCGGTTAAATTTGAATGTCATATAAACCTATTGCAAGCATGGGACATGCGTATACTAAAAACGTTATTCGTTATTTGTGTGACATTCAAATTGAACTGTATTTTCCTGTGTGTCCGGTATTTTTATTGACTAAATCTAGTAAACCTACTGCCAAGTAATTCTCATGTGCACTAAAGGTTAAAAACCATTGCACCTCAGTATTAGGACTTTTGTTGACTCTTATGTTCAATAGGTTGAACCAGGGGAACTTTTTAAAAATGAGCAGTCGTTTACTAGCATCACCATTTTCCTAAGAGCAGATAGTGATAAACAACAGAACACATTTCCTAAGAGAAATAGGTTTCAAAATGCCCAATAGAGCACTGCACAGAGGAACAGTAATGGCGTGTCTGATTGCAGACCATAGGGAAAAGCAGGAATTTGGGGGCAAGGAGAGAAACTGAGTCATGCTATAATAAAAATTTTGTTTTTCTCCCATAAAATGGAAAAAAAAAAACCCACCATTTATTTTGCGTGTATTCTGAAAGGGGAAAAAGGCTTTAGAAAACAACTCTGAACAAAATGACCAGGTTTAAGTTGATAGATGAAAATCCACTTCAACTGCACTCTTTACTTTGCTACCATTCATTTTTTAATCATTCTTGAAATAAGTTGCGCAAAACCCCCGAGAGCAAGAGAAACTTTATACATTTATATCCTGCTTATTCCGTCTTGAATCTTTTTAGAAAAAAACAAACCTGTCTCCAGGCTGAGAAAATAATTTCCCAGCATATGGGGAACCTCAGACAGATATAATAAGGCTACCTCCACAATCCGAATTAGTGATTCACTGATAATTTTATTGGGTAAGTGTCTCTGAAAGGGATATTTCAGGGCTCAAAACTTCCTTTTTAGTGTATCATCTCAAACCCAATTTAAAAACAAAACAACAAAACAAAGAGACATCGCTCTATATGAGTCTTTTGTCTTGATATGACTATTTAATTTTTCCTAGGAAAAGAGAGATTTGTTGAACTGAATTCAGCCAGAAACATATTTGCTGAATTGACTTGCCTGAGTTAAGTATCACAGCAAAAGCTGTTACTTAGTATTTTATCAACCTTGAAAACTCTAGATATTTAGAAAGACAACTTTAGTCTAAAGGCCAGCACACTGCAGGAATAGAATTATGCCAGAATTAGTGCTAGTTAATATCTTTCTTGCTGTTCAGTAAAGGAAAATCATACGGATCTATATATTTCTTATATATTATCATTACTCAATAAAAGCGGTGGTTTTCAGGGACTAATATAAGGGAGAGAAGCAGGAAGAGACTGAATTAATTCTTAATTAGCCAGATCATGTGTCTCAACCAAATGTCTATATTTTGCTTAAGTAATAGTGTCCTGTGGTATTAGATTAACCTGGATCTTTACTTAAAGTTATAGGAAACCTACAAATTACTTACAAACATAAAATGTATTTTAATTTAAAATTATTTCTCACAAATCATAACCTTAATTTGATATTGTTATTAGAGGGGATTCAGTGGATTGCGTTGCTTCTGATTTGAACGTAATATTATAATTAATAAAATCCTAGTCACTGATATTAAATGGATGCAAGTTCAGTGAACTAATTAAGTATTAAAGCAGAAAATCTTTATTGTGGCATTAAATCAGTCCATAGTTTCAGTATTCATTATGCTAAGCGCTGTAGTAATTAAAGAGCACTTAAATGAAACACAGGCAGATAAATTAAAAATGAATTTCATAAGCTAAAGCTTGTAATGTGTCTATATATATATAATATATTTCATTAAAGGTTGTGCAATTTGGTTGCTGTATAGTTTAATACAGAAATTACTAGTGCCACCTATTGGTCAAAGAGTAGAACTCCAAAGCTGTTTAATACTGGTAATAATCAGAAATTTCAATAGAAATAATGGGTTTCATAAAGTGAATTCATGAGTGTTATTCCTTAGTGTTTAAATTACACATAAGTTTTTAATACATATGTTTCAAATTATTTATAAAATGACTGTTAAAATATTTGCTAACTCTAAAATCTAGGAATAATGATTCATAACAGTGATGTTCGCACATGTAGTTTGAAACCACCACTCAATTAGTATATTTTTATTTAAATTACCATGAAGTAAGTCTAGAAATTTTAACCCATTGTGATTCTCATTAGAATGTTCTGGAGAACTTAAAAAGATTTTTTTCAAAGCCATGACCCCACCTCAAACCAATTAAATCATAATTTTTTGAGTGTGTGTGTGGGGGGGGGGGGGGGTGCTGGGTGGAGGATTTGAGGAGGGGGGCAGCAATCAGTATTTTTTGGAAGTACCCTAGATGATTCTAACATGAATCCAAAGTTGTGAATCACTGTCTGAAACTAACAACTTAATTTAGAAGTCTGGTTTCTCATCAATAAAATGGGGGAGGGGTGGTGACATGACAGCCTTGAAGATCTCTTTTGCCTCTATTATTCATCAGTCTTCACAGTGAAGTCACTCATACTATAACATCCACATTATTATTTTTTCCATTCTTTATAATCTCTAGCATAGGAAAATAAATCACCCACATTAAAACAAATCTTTGCCATAAAAAAAAAAAACCACATTGAATTGTTTTTACAAGGTTTTGTGAACTAAACTGGCTTCCTGCAACCTTAACTATGTTGTTGAAAGGTTGCCATCCAAGGCTTTGTAAAGGCAAGGAAACAAGGCAGGCTGATTCCAATTATTTAGTATGTGTCAGAAGTGCCAGATTTACAGCTTCAGAGGCTTAAGTCCATTACCCACTGAACGATTTACTAATGGAGTTCTATGGTGCCTCATTCACCAAATGCTAGACATAAAATGATGATATAAAACATGGTCCCTAGACTTGAGAATCTGACAGCCCATGAGGGGAGATGAACTTGACGTATATGTAATGGCACAGAATGCTATATAATTGAGTTTTCTTCAGTGTGTAGAATTGTCAATATGTGGTGTCAGAGTTCAGGGTTACTTTAATCAAGGGGCCTCCGGAAGAAAATTACAAATGATTAGCACAGAGGTGTTTGGTGAGACTGATCAGCATTATGAGGGAGAAATTCCAGAAACCGGAATCACAGAGAACTAGGCGTTAGGATATGTGAAGACACAGAGGGAGTGATTAAAGAAACAGAGGAATCATTAGAAGAGGATGGATAAAACAAACACCAAGTTAGGTTAGTATTATGGAGACAAATAAAGGAAGAGCAGTTTTAAGAAACAGTGGCATGCCAATGATGTGACAAGTAGTTGAAATGTAGGGGAAATGGTACAAAGGACACAGATGAGAAAGGAAATAAGAGTAGAACTTTCTAGAAAAATATAAAATGCATAGAATGATGATACATGAGCCTATAATGCTTTTTTTTTTTTTTTTTTCAGAGGAAAAATTATATGATTCTCCCTAGATCATCCAGTTAATGGCATAGTGCCTGGCACATGTCATAGACAAATGTCAAATAAAAATGTGTATGTATATAGGCTTCATGAATAATATTTGCAACAATTCTTCCAAAAATTTTCTCTATGAGATTCTGTCTTATTCATCTTTGTACCCGTATGGTTCCCAGAAGGTACATGGGTAATCAATACGTACTGAAATATTAAATGATTGAGAAAACTTGTAATCATAACTGACGATCACAGATTGCTTCAGTCTCTGCCAACAGTACAGTCTCTTGAACAACTTCTCTCAGTTAGGAAATTGATCAGCTAAATGAGATCTAACACATTAGAATCAATATACAAAACACGAAATGCATTTTCACGTACATGCGTTAAGTATTATCAGTTTTGTACTCCACCATGTTAATTTTCATTTGTAAAGATGATGAGCTTGAAATATATTTTGCATTTTTTATTATTCTTATTATATTTTCAATCATTAAACATTTACTGTGTGTTAGTATGTCTGAAAACATCAGCGTCGCAGACTAGAGGAACTGAGAACCACAAACCTTGCTCCTGAGGAGTGCATACTTAGCCTGGCATCAGAGTCAGACATTTCAGAGTCTTCTATCCTGATATTTGGAGCAGTCTGTATTTCATCAAAATGTGAGAAATAAGTAGCTATATGAGAATCCAATTTTGTTATGCATCCATAATAATTCTTAGTTATTGCTCTTTTATTTTGAAAGTTAGTTCCACTAGGAATTGAGTCACTCCATTAAATGACTTTCAAATGTGGATTGCTAAGTGATCATTTCTATCTTGGTAGGACTTCAATTAAGCTCTTCTGAAAAAAGCAGAAGGAATTGCTACCAATGCCTCACTTCGGCATATTTACCTTCTGCTTTCTTGTGTTGTAAATTTTGTTCCCAGCTGGGGATTTAGCTTCCAATAAGATGTTATTAAAATTTACTTTTCTCCCTTCTCTTATCAACTCCAACATTTCCCTTGATTGTAGGAATGATGTGGGTAGAGCATTTTTGAAAACAATGTGAACCATGTATAAGTGCTTTTTAAAACAAGGCATTATTTCATATGTGGTTGAAACTCTCTGGGAGCTGACAGAAGAAATAAAGACGTTCCACTGCCACCATCTAACCTGTGCCTTGTGTCACAGAGTTGAGATGGAGGCCAAAGGAGAGACCCCCTCTGAAATTATTTTTTCTTTTTGCAAAAGTGTTGCCAGTGTAAAATCTCCTGCCAGAAATAACCTCACAGGCCATGCACGAATGCGGAGGCCCAAATAGGTGGTAAATATTGAGCCAGGCCACTAAGATTAAAGGTAACACAGAGATAATCTTAAAGAATCTAAAGTGTTTTTACCACACCCGAGTTCTGGGGTTTCGATTTGAAATCTAAAAAATCCCCTAACTAGGGGCACCTGGGTGGCCCAGTGGGTTGAGTATTGGGCTCTTGATTTTGGCTCAGGTCAGATGCCAGAGTTGTGGGATTGAGCCCCATTTGGGGCTCTGTGCTGAGTGTGGAGCCTGCTTAAGATTCTCTCTCTCTCTCTCTCTCTCTCTCTCTCTCTCTCTCTCTCTCCCTCCCTCCCTCCCTCCCTCCCTCCCTTTGTCTCTCTCCCATGCTAATACTCTCTAAAATAAAATAAATTTTAAAAAATCATAAAATCTCCAAATTAGAAAATAATTTCAGTATCATATCCCTGTGATGGTGGGATGTGCAATATGGCTTTAAGGGCAGACACTTTGGAAGATGCCGAAGATTAATATTTTTGGTGGTCAGAAGACCACATATCTACAAAAGACAGCAAAGAAAAAGTACGCAGTTTCTTAATTACTTTGCCAATGCCCTCAGCCTTTTAAACTAGAAGGATATTAAACTGTATTAATGCTATATACTATATTTATGACATTGGTCAGTGTGTGAACCTGAATTTTTACTATTGTTTTGCTTTTTTTTTTCCTGTTGTTGTTTCCTTACATGGTGTATCCAGATATAATCAATTTTCATTATCTGTGTAGATGAAAATCCTGGCTCAACTCAGGTAACTACAAAACAGTATTACAGACCATCAGCAACATTGACAGGCACTCATTTTAAGTTTTTTTGTTTTTGACTAACGAGATAGGGGAACCCAGGGACAGCACACTTGGTAGTCTCCTACCTCCCTTTCTTTCATTGTGTAGCCAGCAAACCGCTTAGGTTTTGCTGCTGAGTACAGTTCTGCAGTGTGCTCTGTACAAAGGCGCCATGTCAGTGGGCAAGGTGCTGCAGCAGAAAGACACCTGTTTCAACTGCACACACGCTGAGACAGCCAGTCTCTAGTTTGTGTGAAGGCCTCCCATTGATGGGCCACAAGCCCTCATCATAGTTTTCTTGCCCATCATGGAGTACTTTTTAAAAGGAGTACTTGCAGGCCCTAAAGAAAAATATTCTAATATCATATAGAAGACTCCTCTAATGATGGAGGACAATGAGTTAAATTCTTAGATGACTTTTTCTTCCCAGTCATTTCAAATTATATCACCTGGACATCTATCTGCCCATTTTAGCTATTCACATCCAACCTCCTTCCACATTCCTTAGAGGAGCAATTAGCTGAGAGAACAGAGAAGTGCTCTCATTTAACTGCTCAGTAATCAGATAATCTTCTTTGAGTAATCAGAAGTTGGTTATAAAATAATTTGGGAACAAATGACACTGTGATGGTTTGGAAAATCAGGGTATCTTTAGCTCATGATAAATTTAGCTCCCACAGTATCTGATATCAGCAAGAAGTCACGCCTGTAAGTATATGAAGACTTTCAAAAAGGGGTGGAGGATACAGGGGAGATGATCAGGGAGGGGATATGATATTTAAGTCACTAAGCCCATGTTCCAGTGGGTACCATCTGGCTCAGGATTGTGGCTCCTGAAACGGTCTAAGGACAAACAGCATTTATTCATGTCATCCATCCCCTGATTCTGGAGATGCATCATCTAATTACTATGTATATACTTGTAGTGAAAGAGAAAGTTAGAGGTTTTTTGTGTTAATAAAAGATTTGCAAATAAGTAATAAAAACAATTATTCTTAACTTTCTAGTTTAAATTCTCATTAGGGTTATTAATAAGTAAAATTGCCATACAATTTTGGAGGTAGCTTACAAAACAGGACATAATAGAAAATAAACCCAAACAAGAATGAAATTAGTTAAAAAAAAAAAAGCAGAATACAGCTGTTAATAGATCCCAGGTTAGTATTTTAGGAAGTTTAAGTAAATTGAATTCTCAGTGTGCAGTTATCTCCATTTTAATGTCTGCCTTCCTCCATCACCCTGCACCTCATGACTCACCTCTCAAGCATCATCAGAACTTTTTTTTAATTTTTAAAAATCAAATTCAAAACTTAACCCGAAACATTAAATAATGTTAAGTACTTTTAAAATGCCATGCAAAACGATAGTCTTGTATTCTTAGGGGACATACATACATACATACTTACACAAATACATACACATGTTATAGAATATAAAAAAGTATATTCATAGTTTAAGTGCACGTACATGTGGACACTCAAACACACAAACACTGAAAAAGTACTTGAAATAAATTCAATACACCAAATGTTAACAGAGATTTTGTATGGATCCCAAGCAGAATTGAAGGGGTACTCTACTGTCTAGACCTGATAAGCCAAGATATAAATTTTTGACTTTGCCACTCATTAATTGTTTTTTTTTTTTTTTTTAGTAATATCACTCAGATATTGATAAGGCAATTTATTTTGCTATAATGAGAAATCAAAAGTACATTATATTCCCTAACCTTTATTTTTTACTTTAAGAAAGCAAATTATAAACCGTGCATTTAAAAATAACTTATGTAGGGGCGCCTGGGTGGCTCAGTCGGTCTCGTGTCCGACTTCAGCTCAGGTCATGATCTCACGGTTCATGAGTTCCAGCCCCACATCAGGTTCTGTGCTGACAGCATAGAGCCTGGAGCCTGCTTTGAATTCTGTGTCTCCCTTTCTCTCTGCTCCTCCCCTGCTCATGCTCTCTCTCTCTCTCCTACAAAAATAAATAAAAAAACATTTAAAAATTAAAAAAAAATAAAAATAACTTATGTATTAAATTGCAGCTTTTTCTTATTCAGGTGTGGGAAAATTGTATATTTAAGTGTATTTATTTAACATACGGATTTTACTTTAACAGCTGTTAGAGATGACACTACTTTATCATATACATTTGGAAGATTTTTTTCAATCATCACACTTTGTGGTTTGCATGCATTCACGCCCGCTATATTTTAAAGCTGTAGGTGAAACTAATGAATCCTTTAAAAAGCCTTTAAAAGGGAAAAGATATGGATGTAAAAGTCAGCATTTCCTTGGAATTCCAGCTCCAAACTCATGTGAGATACTCTTCAGCAAATAATGGATGTTTGTTACCAGAAGAGGACATTATTATTGGATGCATTAGTTCACACTATGGAAACTAGATTTCTGAAAGGAAAAATTCATAATAACAATTTCACATACTAACCCATCTTGAAAGGAAAATAAAACTTCATGACTTAACTGTGCCAAAAGTGATCATCTGTAGTGCCCAGAGGCATCTGAATTGAATTCTGAGAGTAGTATAAGTGGGAGGTATGTATCATTTTTGTGTTGTTTTTGGGTAGAAGTGCTCAAATCAAATTCATTCAATTCTTATCAATTCATTCTAGTTCCTAGTCTGTATGACCCTTTTCAACATATTCTACTGTTATACATTGTGCTTTCTAAATAAAAACTGATGCTTTGGTTTAAACTCTCACCCCATACTGCCTCTATTGAGGTGTTTTAGATATTTTAGCTTTGGGAAAATTGGATGCTTTCTTCCATTAATATCATGAGTCTCATTCTACTCAACCGGAACATGCCCAGGTCCTTATTTTAGGGATCCCAAATCCCAGTGATTTGGGCAAATCTAATACAATAACTGTTAATTCAGTTAGAAACATCTAGGTGATAGCATAATCATCTGGAAATATAACCTTTATAATTGGCATGAGAGTATGAATGATTCCTAGTTCTGAAAATGGTCCAGCATCTTTATCTGAGACCACCCCAGGCAGTGACTTACTGGACTTTAATGTCCTTCAATTTCCACATCTGCGTTTTAGTTCTCTGCCAGAGCCCTATAGTGGTTGACCTGCTGTCTTGATTTAATCTGGCATTATTTTTTTAAAAATTTCTAAACTTTCTTTTTTCTTATTTTAGAAAGAACAAAGATTCTGTCTCTGAATCATTATGTAAAAGAATACCATCCCATAGTTTCCTATTTTTTTACATAATTGTTTCATAATTTTCAAATCTAATGGAAATTAGATAAGTATTACGTTCATACATTCAGTAGTGCTTACAACACTTTACATTGAGTGCCAGCCATAGATCTCATTAACATGCTGATGGCTGCCTCTGGCATGTAACTGCCTGGTTAGTCCATGGAAACTTTATTGTTCATTTGTGCATTACTTTGGAAAATTTTTTCAACATTAGAACAATCCCACTCAGGATTCTAATGAACAAAATAAATAGGCCATGACAAAGAATGTTAGAATACAGGTTTAGTTTTCTTCTACTAGTATTCATGAGACATAGGTATTTAAAAGGAAACATAGTAATGAAAATTTCATAAGCTTATAGAAAAGTGAAGTTTTAAAGGCATAATAAAGTAGAATGGAAAGAAAAAATGTAAGAGAAAGATCTCAGGAATAATTTGAGAAGTATTGATGTCTATGGGAATGTATTTGAAGTAGTTCCTAGCACAATTCAGAAGAATAAGTGAGTGCTAAGAAACCAGCCAGGCAATCCATGTTCTAGTTTCCTGATGTCTCCCTTGAATCTCTGTGGAAAGTTGCATGAATCTTGGGCCTCCTTGGCCTTTACTTTCTTCATTTGTAAATTAAAGGAGCTGAACTAAATGCTCTCTACCATCTCTTTGAGCACTGACTTTCCATTGTATTTATGGAATACTCTCTAGATTAACCTGCGAGTTTAGCCTTTAGATATTAAAACATGTTACAACATATCTGTGGTAATTAAAGCGGTATAGCACTGGTACAAGAATAGAGGGTTAGAGGAAAAGAATAGAAGAACAAGAAATAGACTTATGAGGATTAAGTATGTGATTAAGATGTAATTTTTGTTCATTGAGATAGGCTGGACAATAAAGTGTGTTGGGACAACTATCTAACCATTTATAGAGGCATGAAGCTGTATTTTTATCATACTCCTTACATAAAAGTGAATTATAAGTGGACTAAAGTTTTAAACATAAAAAAGAAGAGAAGGGAAGGAAGAAATAGTGAATAATGTTAAAAAAAACTTTAAAAAATATTTGTAGTAGGATGGCCTTTGAACATATCTCAATAAATTCAGAAGCTATAAGGGAAAACATGGGTATAGCTTATATATATACAAATGAAATAGAGTTGAAAATACCATAAGCAAATCAAAGGACAAACAGTAAACTGGGGAAGCTGTTTGCAAATCATGCGATAGAGAATTGATTACTTTTATACAAAGAGTTCTCAGAAATCAATAGCAAAAGATGAACAACCCCCCAAAAAATGGTCAAATGACATGAGCAGACAGTTTCAGAAAGAGCAAAATAAAAATGAACATTTGGCAAGTTTCTCAGCCTTACTCCTATAGATTAACATCAAGATTTTAAAAATTGAAATGTTTAATAGGACCCATTGTTGGAAGAAAAAGGTATTCTCATATACTTTTGATGACAGCCTTTTCTTTTTTTGAAGGACAATTTAGCAACAGCTATCAAATTCTTAAATGCAAATACTTTCAGCTCCAGTATTCCATTTCACAGTGTTTATCCTATAGTCAACCTGCCATACTCTACATATGCATGGTGCTATTTGTGTTATTAAATTTATGTTTTTGTTAACTTTTTAAATTTGTAGAATAACATTTTTTTAACACAAAATGAGCTATTTAGCTTGCCTCAATGCAGGAAAATTTTTAAATTTTATATTATTTTAACTTCTATTATAAATATCTTTACCATGATTGGTAAATATTAATAGTTTTAAATAGTGATACAATTTCACAGAAAATATGACAGTGTCCTAAAGTACCTTTCTAAAGAGGTTGTGGAAAGAGTGATGGTATGGCTAAAATATACTGAAGAAAAACTCATGTTTATCTTCTGTCTTAAATTGAAAATAGTAGTTAAAATATAGTAATACGTATCTTTTGGAAAAATAATATAAGCTCATATAACAAAAATGACAGTCCCTGGAGTTTCTGTAAATTGTATGCTTCACTTATTCTACCAATGCCCTAAAGAATTCTTCTGTTTTAGATGAAAGCAGATTGATATCTTGTATTTTTTCATGCAGAACTCAGTGCTTTTTATTTTATGAATTTTTTCCCACCAAAGTGCCTCAAGATATGTTGGTTATTTTAACAGTGGCATGATAAACAGTATCATTTACACAAACCCTGAGCTATTCAGAAAGTAGATTCCTTATTAACATGCTTGCTAACTCCATTAGAAAGTGCCACAGTACTTGTAACTATCCTTTTGATTGTTCCTTAGTAATTGAAAATTTTCTTTATAGGTTTCTTAAGAGTAAGAATTTGAGTTTTTTTCTCATAGAGGAAAACATTTTCTAAGTTCACAGACTCCTTATGGTCAAAAAACCCCCACATGAAATAGACAGGTTTGTTGCTTACTTTTTTCCTTTCTGTTCCTTCCACCCAAGACTGACTAAGGGCCGCAGAAGGTATGGTATGCATAGTATAGTTTGAGGTACAATACCAGGCACAGAGGAAAGAGTCACTATATCTGTCTCAAATTAGTTTTTGGAACCATAGATTTAGGAAATAAGGTATGAAAATTGAACTCTAGCTATTAAGTGATTTTTCTATTACCTAATATAGAATTATTCTTGTCTTTTTGAGGAGTATTCCTTAATTTTTTAATGCAAATTCTGAAAATGACAAAATTTTAGAAGATACTGTTTTAGGTTATAGACTTCAAGATCATCGGTTAATATTTCAAAACCAGAGGCAATAAGTCAGAGACCATATACTCTCCCTTAAAAAAAAGGACTAGAATTGGATAAAACTGCTTTTGCCACATTCTAGAAGTATGAACCTCAGTTTTCTGGGAGATTAATTTTTAGCCCATTGATTCCTGAGTTAATTCTCCATGGTTTCACCAACTCATAACCCACTTGTCTTAGATTTGGCTCTTCATACTTGGCTCTTTTTATCAACATGCCTATATTCTACATACACTACTTTTGAAAGTATATATGAAACAGCTAGTTCAGATTAGGTATTAAAATTTTATCCATAAGCAATTCAAACTTTAGAAAAACCTTGTAACAGCCTGAATACAATGAAAGTAAAATTTCCCTATTGCTTTTAATGTTTGGAGTATACCTTTTTTTGTTGTATGTGTGTATCTGTGTGTTTGTTGATCTTGGGCTTCTCAATTATTTTTGTGCTTGCATTTTTAAATAAAACTTAATTGAACTGTAGATTTTTAATTAGAGTTTGGTCCCAAAGAACATGATGCAGAATGGAAAATATTTTTGAATATCTGGTACTTAGTATAAAATATTCTTCTTAATCTTAAAAGAAACATTTTTTTCCTCTGAAATGAATGTACTCAAAAAATAGAAATAATTGGAATTCAATACCAGTTGCTGTGTTATATTCTCTTAATTGCCAAAATAAATATAAAAAAAAGGCATATTTACTGTAAAAACAGGACCATTCAACAAAACTGAGACCATGACTAATCTCTGGAGAATAAAAAAATATCTATTGCTTTAGATTAGACTAAATTCTTTTTATTCCCATAATATCCATGTACCATAAAAATGTGCTTAGATAACTAATAAAAGCATTTATCTGCAGATAAAGCATATTAGTAATAGAAACCATAAAGTAATATTTAAAGTTATATTAATTAAATATCATTACTGTAATTATTCTAAGAATTGAAAATGAAGTGATATTTAATATTCTCACTCATTTGTTAAATTTATGAAAGGTATCATCAAAGAAGAATGTGCTTGTCACCTTACTTTATGCCTCAAAACAACCTAAGAGGAGTGGTTAAATTACAAATTTCATAAAGATAATACTGTTTATTGACATAACTTTATAAAAAGAAATAATTTCAAGCTAGAAAAGAGTGATGACTCCTGATTCATTTGGTGGTTTATTTTGTTGTGCTTTGTATTGGTTTTGAACAGTAATGTTCTTTGATGCTGCTAGAACAAAAAATTCCCTATCCTGTTCCTTGCATCCCTGCACTCACATAACACTGCATTTCTGATAGTACTGGGAAGGCGGGGAAATAAATCTTCAACAACTGAACATACTTCTCCCCAAGAATAAAAGCAAACTAAAACAATTTCAAAATATGAAGATTGATACTGACTTAGTTCTTCGTAAATTTTCCAAAATCAAAAATGTAATTGCATAACACAGAATCTACGAAGCAGCCTATATTAATTCCCTTTTTTAAAAAAATTTTTAATGTTTATTTATTTTTTTTAATTTTTTTTCAACGTTTTTTATTTATTTTTGGGACAGAGAGAGACAGAGCATGAACGGGGGAGGGGCAGAGAGAGAGGGAGACACAGAATCGGAAACAGGCTCCAGGCTCTGAGCCATCAGCCTAGAGCCTGATGCGGGGCTCGAACTCACGGCCCACGAGATCGTGACCTGGCTGAAGTCAGACGCTTAACCGACTGCGCCACCCAGGCGCCCCAATGTTTATTTATTTTTGAGAGTGGGAGAGAGAGAGTGAGTAGGGGCGGGGGGGGGTCAGAGAGAGAGGAGGAGACACATAATCCAAAGCAGGCTCCAAGACTCCCAGCTGTCAGCACAGAGCCTGACGCAGGGCTTGAACTCACGAACTGTGAGATCATGACCTGAGCTGAAGTTGGACACTTAACCCACTGAGCCACCCAGGCGCCCCATTAGTTTATTTTTTAAAGGAAGCATTAAAAGAAAGTAACAAAAGGGATAAGATACACCAAACCATTATCTTCTCACTAGAGTAATGTAGAACTGTGAGTATATACGTGAGAAGGGATACAGAGAAGTTATGAAGATAACAGACATGAATAAAGATAGGAAAAGAGAGCTATGAGGACAAAGTCGAAGAAAATGTAATTGTAGAAGAGAAAGCACAGGGACAATTTAATAATGCCTTTCAAGTCTATAAGAGGCTATTCAATAGACCTGCTGACCGGCTGTTCCTAATCTTCCTTGAAATCATAAGTTAGAAGGGGTCAGAGTTGTAATTTAACAGATTTAGATCAAGAAAGAGAGGAGGATAGCAGAGGGGGAACAAGAGGATGATTCCAAAGAATGTCTCAAGTGCTAAAGCACCTAAAAGTATGTGCTCACATCAATGTTTTGTTTGTAAAGTCACCTGTACAAATCAATAGATTTTCCTCTCGTTTTTTATTCTCCTTTGAAAAATATTAAAAGCAAGTGAAACAAAAACTTATAAGGTGATTTTAAGTATTTCTATCATAAAGATAAGAATACTATCATTCAAATATATTTAGGGAATGAATGAGTATGAAGTTTGGGAAGATATGGAAAAAATGACTACCATGCATAAATATTTTAACTTTATTTATTTATTTTGAGAGAGACAGAGAGTGTGAGTGGGGGACAGGCAGAGAGAGAGGAGAGGGGGAATCCAAGCAGGCCCCATGGTCAGTGTGCAGAGTCCGATGTGGGGCTTGCACCTACGAAACCATGAGATCATGACCTGAGATGAAATCGAGAGTCTGACGCTTAACCCATTGAGTCACCCAGGCTCCCCAGCTATGCACAAATTTTAATGTAAAATTTACCTGCCTTAGTTAAAGGTTTCTACTGTTTAATAAACACATATCTTTTATGTTATGAAGACATGAAACAGCACGCTACCTTCAATGTGATATTGTATAATTGTACAATATTTTTTCCCATACTTTGACGAACTTCATTCATTCCCTAAATATATTTGAATGGCTAAAATACATTGTGAGAAATTGCCCCAAATGTATTGAGTGCTTAAAGTCTACAAGTGATGTGATGTGTCAAGAAGACGTGGCAAAAGACCTGGGTACTAGAGAGCAGGTCTCATAGGTAAGGCCAGCATCAGGATAACAAATGACTAAAAAGCAGGTGAGCAGACAAAGATCCATAGGAAAAGGGTAAGAGGAGACACAGCTCGTGTAGATCAGGAGGACTTGAAAGAGTAGAGCAAAAATAGTGGTTAAAGAATCAAACGGTTGATGATCAAAGGAAGGTCCAAGATAAACCACTGTAGCAGAGGCCCGTGGAGCTAATCTTGAAACACAAGGGATGCATTGGCCAATCTCAGCTGATTCATTCTGCTCTCACTCTGGTGGCAGTAAGGCATAAGTAAGCCAGGTTTGGATAGCTGCCATGAATGAAATTAAAGCCTGTTGATTGGGTGGAGCATGGGAGGGGCAGACGATTCTCTGGCAAAAGCACCTTCTTGACATAAAGTAATAATGAGTTTCTCAGCCCTTTGGGATCTGTTGCTTGTGGTTTTGATACATGAGATGTTGATGTGGTGCTTTTAATTTATTATTAATACTTTATTTTAATTTGTGGCTTGTAAATAGTGCCTTTTCAGTGACCACTTAAGTCATGAAATTGATCTTTATAAATAATTTACTATAGAAATTATAAGTGATTTCTAGAGGGGATTGTCTGCTGAGGTTTGGTAATCAACCTGACATGGGCAGCTTTTTCATCTGTCATTCTGCTAAATTTTATGTGTCGTTTAATTATAATAAAGATGTCAATGTGACTAGACTTCCTTTTTCTGACAGATACAGAAAAACATTTGGTTATTTTTTCTACATTTATAATGCAATTCATACTTGAAAGCTATGATACATTACATTTTTATCATTGATATTGTAGCCCAAAGGAGACATTTATGTCAAAAATACTCTTCCAGATATACTATAATCAAATTAGAGGTAATATACTTTGTGGGCATATGTAATGATGAGGTATTTTATTCAGATTTGTTTACAAGTTCAGCATTTGTTTTTAATTAATTAGAATCTCACTCTCAAGTTGATGACATCTATGAAATTAAGACTCTCTCACCCATACAACTTCCTGTACTTCTACATTCTGGGATGTGTGTGTTTCTGTATTGAAGTATACATCACATTTGTCTCACCTAACTAGATAACTTTTATTATTTGAAATGATCTAGGGCAGTAGGCCTCAAAGAGAAATCCTTAAACCAGCAGCATCAGTAACTCCTGAGAACTTGTTAGAAATGCAAAATTAAGGCTCTAACCTAGACCTACAAAGTGAGGAATTAGAAGGACAGGGCCCAGCCATCTGCATTTTAACAAATCCCTCCAGGAGAATCTGATGCATGCTCAAGTTTGAGAAGCACTGGTGAAGTAGATCATTTCGTTGTTTCATTTATGTGACTTATATGATTAATTTATTTGATTAATGTAAATTAATATAATTATGTGGCTTGGTAGCTACTATGAGAGATACTCGAGGGGTTAGTCATAAGTTCCTCTTCAAAAAGCATATCATCTAAAATATTAACTCACAGTTGAGGAGTTCAGTAATATTGTAACAGTCTACCATATGTCTCTGTGGTGTATGATAGATTACCAAATTTAGAAAGATGGTACAATTTTGTCATTACACTATAGTGGTTAAGAGTTAGACTCAATAGTCAAACTTCTTACGTGCAAATCCAGCTTTGTCACTAATTGGTACCTACCTCAGAGGATTATTGTGACGCCAAAGGAGTCAGAATAGTGTCTGACACATGTTGAAGGCTATGTAAATGTTTATTATTTTAGTATCGTAAACAGTAAGTTCCACGGGAACTCAAAGAAGCTTTTTTTTTTTAATGAAGGAATTGAGATGATTTACCGAAAAGAGCTAATTTTGTCAGAGCTTTGAAATATGAGCCTGTATTGGTGGAAGAGTAGCAGAGGGTGTTGTTTGCTGGTCTTTTGCAAATTCTGTTCCCTCCGCCTAGAAGGCAGTTCTTTGTTTCACTCCACCCTCATCCCTGCTCTTTCTTCAGAACTCAACTGTGTCACTGGACTTCATCCTCTGTGTGTTTATCACCTTCCTTCTGCCAGTACAGAGGAGGGGAGTGCCCTTAGGGCTCAGACCACCGGGCACACACCTGCAGCTGAACAGGTTGGGTTTATTACTCCTTGCAGCAAAGGGTGCCGCTGATGTTTTTAAGGAAGACATGAGGCATTTCAGCAAGAGTGTCTTAGAAAGAACCTGTGGCTTTGGCTTTGGTTGGGTGATTTGAGAGAGAGTCTGAAAAAGCAGGCTTCTCTCTAGATACTGTCAGATTCTATGATTGAGTTGCTCAACAAATCTAATCTAGAAGGAGGGTAGACTACAATGAAGATAAAGCTTCAATTGGTAAAGAAGCAGCAGTTACTCATTTTAGTTGAGAGAAAATGAAGTTTGTCATTTTGTGGGTAGTACAGTGACCTCATTTTTGTCTGTGCTTAGACAAAGTTATGAATTGGCCATGTTTGGCCTCACCTTATCATGGTCTTGGACTGAACTTGTCTGAAGTCGATAGTCTGTAGGGTTATTTATGTTCTATAGGAGAATGACAAGGCTTCCCTTGTGAATACCAAGTCACCTTCTGGATGTAGGATTGTTTTGTTTTTTCCTTTCTTAGAAGTTATGCATTCCATCCTTCTAAAGCTCTTTTTGATGTCTCTATTAAATCACTTATCACATCACATTTTAAGCAAACTGATGTCTAGTATATTCTATTCAGTAAAAGATTTGATAATATGAATAAAAAGATGAGTTGTTGAGACCATTGATCAGTGACTTTTATGATATGTACCTCCTTTCCAGTCTTCATTAAAAGTCATTAATCGTAGGACTTTGAGGAATTAGGAAATGTCTCCTTATAAGAAAAATATTAGTGAACCATGCTGTTGGAACTTAGAAAGAAATACACTTGAAAGGTGAGAGTGAGTATAGTAATTATCAGTTGCAATTTTGTCAAATTAATTAATTACTTTTGCTACTATTTTATAGGAAAGGAAGTAACCACCAGTAGACTTACTACCTATTAATACTATTTTGCCAATGTGAAATTTAAAAGCAATATAAAGGGGAAAAACACATAATATACAAATGCATAACCATCATGTTTATGTGAGATGTGTATGTTAGAACATTATTTACTAATAAATGTTATTGTGTGTGTCCTGAAACAATTGTTCTTTTCTTCTCCCTGGTCTATGCCAGATTCTCAATTTCTGTTATTCCAATATTTTCATTTATCACACCCTCTTTAAAATGTCTTGTTAGAGAGTGATAGAGGGAGAGATGAAACACCCCCTCCCCCACACTTACAAAACTATATATATATACAGATATATATGTATATATATGGGAATATATATTTATTATATGTATATAGTATATGTAGGAGGATGTATAGTGTGTGTGTATGTATACATATATATATGTACTATATGTATATGGTATGTATAGTATGTATAGAAGGATGGGGGATATATGTATATGTAACTTTTCTTCTTTTTATTGAGGTATAATTGACAGGCAACATTCTATTAGTTTCAGGTGTACAACACATGGATTCAATATTTATATATATTGCTAAATGGTCAACATAATAAGTCTAGTTAACACCCATCACCATACATAGTCATAATTTTTTTTCTTGTGATGAGAACTTCTAACTTTTATTCTCTTAGCAACTAGGTACCTTTCTTTAAAACACATTTTATGTGAGTTTAAGACCCATTTTTATGTATTATTAAAGCAAAGTCTGTTATTCTGACCTACTTTCTCATGTTATTTAAAGGTACAAACTGAAATTTATCCATTCAAGCTTCAAGTGCATTTGCATATATGGATATAATAAATCTGTCATTGTATGCTCTTAGTATGGTAGCAGTAAGTTTTAAGTGCTTGTTTTACTTTTTATGCTATTAAAAAATCAATGATATTATAATGTTCTGTGACAAATCAGATAAAAGACAAGAGATCATAGAATTTTATTGCAGGAACAGACCTTAGAGTCTATCTAGTTCAATACTTTCATTTTACAGACTTGGGATGTGATGTCCAAAGATATTAAATGCCTTGCCCGAGGTTATATGGCTCTTTGGCAGAGCTGAAACTACAGTCAGGTTTCCTGGCTGTGGCCACACTGCTTAGTGCTCCTTTCTATCTCCAAACCATATATAATTATGTTGGAATCATTTCTCATAAAAGTGGCTCTACACACAATTATTAAGTAAAGATTGTTTTGAGTTCCAATCCCTTGGAGCCTTGGCTACCTTACCATGATTCTCCTTTAGACTCTGACAGAGCCCTGTGCTAATGGTTGTCTTCTCTTCACATCTCTTAATACTTTTCTCTTGTAAAATGACTGTGGGTAGGAAATTAAGTAATCATTTGCTAAACTAAACATTCACATGTTTACTAGCCCATTAACATGTGAATTCTCTCAGATAAAGTCTTAGTATGTTTGGGCTTCTATAACAGAATACCATAGACTACGTGGCTTAAAAACAACAGAATTTTATTTCTCACAGTTCTGGAGACTGAAAAGTCCAAGATCAAGGCACCAGCAGATTTGTGTCTGGTGAGAGCCTGTTTTCTGGTTCATAGATTGCTGTCTTCTTGCTTTGTTGTCACATGACAGAAGAAGCCAGGGAGCTTTCTAGGGTCTCTTTTATAGGGGACTAATCCCATTTTTGAGGGCCCCTGATTTAATCACTTACCAAAGACCCCCAATCCTGAATACCATTATATTGGAGGGGTTAGGATCTCAATATATGGATTTTGGGGTGGGGATACAGTCTGTAGCAGTTAGCATACTACCTTAATAAAGTTAAATTTCATCGAGTTTACCGAGTACCAGTTTATGCCTGCTACAGTTGAGAAGCTAAAAATACATCAGTGAACAAAATGAACAAAGCCGAACTTAAAAATATCTTAGGAACTATAGCAATGATTTATAATATTTTTCAAATAAAATGTTTAAAAAAAAACAAAACTATGGGAGTAATTAGATCAATGACATCAGAGAGGCACATTTAAGAATTCAGTTATCTTTCTCTACAACTGGAGCCCAGAATCTGATATTGGTCAATTATATTAAACATCAATTCATATACATTAGCCTTTTGATAATAGAAATTTGCAATTGTAGAAGTAACTCTCAAGTTATACTTTTCCTCTTTTCTTATATTTTAAGCTTTGGGATAGTGACTGGTATGAGAAATGGTCCCAGTGTTTTCTGCATCAGCAGTTGAAGCCAATCTACCACTGTGTTTAACTCAGTTTTTATTTTCCCCTTCTATGCTGATCCCTTTTAGGTTAGAGGGAATATTATAATCCAAATGTTGTACTCTTTATTTTTCACTGTTAATCACTCTATTCTATTCTTCTCTTGTTTTCTTGGGAAACTTATGGATTTTATAGATGGATCAGGGGAGATAGAAGTAAGAGAGAAAAGTCTTGGCTTTGAAGTTATATGAGATATCATGTCAAAAACAGGCAGTAGAGACTTTCCTGAAGAAAACTATGGATAAGCCACATAAACTATAAATTACTTTTCTGCTTTTTGCTTTTCATGTGTTTAGTACTAGTCTTAGGTTCAAGTTTTATGTTGGCTTAGGAAACCATTGTTATTTACTTCCTGCAAAGCCCTGCCTCAGATTTGTAACAAAACTTTAAAGAAGTAGAAATAACTGATCCCAGTGTTTCTTGAGACACATGGACTAGTAAAATTGGCATTCACTGCCAAGGCTTTTAAACAGAGGCCTGTTTTCTGGGGTGAGGTGGACAAAGAAGGAAACAGAGGTACCAATCCATTTTCCCTCCTCACCCTTGCTTACAAGCCTCAACACCGATGTAGGGTCCTCTGAAGATCTGGGATTCTTCCCTTCTACTTAGATCTAGGATGACCTGCAGAAGGTAGGAGTGACTCTTCTTAGACCTTGATGTGGTTGGTAATGGGTAAGTACATAACTAACTCTCTTATCCTTAAAGAAACCAAGAAGTCAAATCAGTTCACAAGGTATCACCTGTACAAACACAGCTACAAATAATCATTATAATGTGACTTGTGATTATGTGCTAGACTTTTCCTGCTGCACTGAACACATTTCACTATTGGAAGTGAGTGCTTGTGTTGTATTGGCTGATCTCACACAAGATAGAGCCAGGGAACATTTATTATTAGGTTTCTCTCTCTTACTGTAGCACACAGAACACCTTTTTTGCACATTTTATAATTAACAGTTATTGATGAATGCCGGGTAATTTTGATGTTCTTAAAATGGTACTTATACATAGTTGACACTGGTTCTTTTTCCTTATTTCCTAAAACAAGATAATTCCAGTGGTATTTATTTAATACCTCTACAAAGAGTCCACAGTTGGCACAGATTTACCCTGGTCACATTAATCACAGATTTCTTGTTTACTTCAGTAGTGCTGATGCCCTTGCATATGATACGGTTGTATCATGGAGAGTGAAACATTTCATGACAAGACCTAGAGTATTAGAAGAATAGGAAAGATGATAAGAATAAAGAGTGAGAAGTCAAGAGGAAAATTATTATCTGGCCTGAGTCTTAAGTTAAAAAAAAAAAACACTTAGTAATTTGGACTTAATTTTTTATTTTCTATCAAAGATAAAACAAGATCAAGATCTCTTTTCTAATTTACTTGTGGTCTGGAAACTAATGGTTGAGAACTGTAGTTCAGATTTAGTATACTATTAAGTGTTTATTCTCACCAAAAGTAAAATAGACATATACATCAAAGGAAGAAGTAACATCATATTGTATTTATATTTGCATCACTGGAACAAAAATAGTATGTGGTGAAGAAAGGACTAAGGACTCAAGAAAATAGAGTGTATTATAGCACAGTTTTGAATATTGCTAACTACACAGCAAATTACTTGCTTAGCTTTGCTTCATGTGTGATGTAATTTATTTCCACCAAGTGTTTGGCAGGAAGAATTAAATGTTTGCCTTTTTATTGCACCATTAAATGTCCCTGCCATGAAATATATTGAGAGTAAGACAGCACACTGCATGAAGAAATCACATTGCACATCCTTTATCCTCAGACAAGTCATGCAAAACTGACCACTTCTCATGCGTTCACTTTTTAATTTTATGACCAATTCAACCTTTTTGAGGTTTTGCCCACAACAGCTTAGTGATAACAGACAGCAATATATGGCCGCATGAAATAACACTCAGGCTTGGGGTGCCTGGGTGGCTCAGTCGGTTAAGTGTCCGATTTCGGCTCAAGTCATGATCTCGTGGTCCATGGGTTCGAGCCCCGTGTTGGGCTCTGTGCTGACAGCTCAGAGCCTGGAGCCTGTTTCAGATTCTGTGTCTCCCTCTTTCTCTGACCCTCCCCTGTTCATGCTCTCTCTCTGTCTCAAAAATAAATAAATGTAAAAAAAAAAAAAAAAAAGAAATAACAGACTGTTTACTGCTAGCTTTTTTGGTAGCAGCCATCCTGCATTTGAACCCTGAAATTGGATACTTAACCTACTGATTAAATATTGGCCATTTAAGTGCAAAAATAAATGTTTCTCAAAACGTGTACTTTACTTCAGTATAATTTTATTTCCTCACAGTTACTTTAGAGATTGGAAAACATTCATAATATTGTTTGAACCTTAAAACAAACATTGGGGCACCTGGGTGGCTTAGTCAGTTGAGCATCCGACTTTGGCTCAGGTCATGATCTTGCAGCTTGTGAGTTCAAGCTCCGCATCAGGCTCTGTGCTGACAGATCAGAGTCTGGAACCTACTTTGGATTTTATGTCTCCTCTCTCTCTGCCCCTCTCCTGCTTGCACTCTGTCTCTCTCTCTCTTTCTTTTTTTTTTTTTTAAATTTTTTTTTTAAAGTTTTTTATTTTTTGGGACAGAGAGAGACAGAGCATGAACGGGGGAGGGGCAGAGAGAGAGGGAGACACAGAAACGGAAACAGGCTCCAGGCTCTGAGCCATCAGCCCAGAGCCTGATGCGGGGCTCGAACTCACGGACCGTGAGATCTTGACCTGGCTGAAGTCGGACGCTTAACCGACTGCGCCACCCAGGCGCCCCTCTCTCTCTCTTTCAAAACTAAATAAACATTACAAAACAAACATTATGAAAGAATTGACTAATGGTCACTTGCAAATTAAATATTTGGCAATTAAAATTAGTATTAAAATTGTTGTCATGTGTGCGTAGTATGACATGCACAGTATGACAGGTATATTCAAGTAATCTTTTAAAAAGTATGTGCTGATGTATCTATTTTAAAACTGAAATAAAACTTCACTTTAGTACTGTTAGCTAGGAGTAGAATTAGGGCCAAGGGAATTCTATCTACAGCTCCATCATTGATCCTTGGTCACTGAAATAGGAAGGAAGGAAGGAAGGAAGGAAGGAAGGAAGGAAGGAAGGAAGGAAGGAAGGAAGGAAAGAAGGGAGAGGAGGAGGGGGTTAGGGAAAGGGAAGGGAACAAAACTTGGTGATCGAAATAGCTCAACCTATTTCCTTTCAGTGTTTATTTTTATTTTAATTTAATGTTCATTTTTCTTCTAATGCTTTAGATCTCTTGGTAATTTTCATGGTAAGAGTTAGTTATGGGTCTTACAATTATTTGTTATAGGTCTTATAATTTATCAGTGATCATTATAAATAGGTGAGATTATATATTCTAGAAAATGAAAGTATATGACCATTAACATCATTTGCATGTGATGGGTGTTATGGTGCATAAACATTCCATTTCAATGCTTTGATAACTCTGGTCCCCACCCACCAGTCTATAAAGGAAGGGCTGATGATGTTATGCTCGCAGATGATCACTATCATGATGGTATAATCATTGCGGAATCTGTCTTCCTTATGATTCTTTCAATAAATTTTGCCTGCTGACACAAATCTATTTTCATTTTTTACCTGGGAGTCGATGTAAGTTTTAGATTTTGAATTCATAATTTTTGTCCAACATGCATTTCCATTTTTCTCTTAATTTTTCTTTTGATTGATAAACATCATTTCAGTGGCCTAATGCCTGAAAACAGAACAGGCTATGAATCAGAATAACAGCTCTACTAGAATAAAAGTGGTTATGGAAATCTCACCCCTCAGGTGACATTCTATACAAAGAGCAGCCAAGTGCCTCAAATTCTGCTGGGATATAATTATCTCATAATAACTATTTTCCCAACAGCACTGCATCACAATCAGGCCATAAAATGTGTTTTTGTGTCTCAGGAAAGAAGATAGACTAAGCAATTTGGAATATTACAAACAGGCTCAGTTGAGCCATTTAATTTGCATGGATTATCTTCATCCTATAAATGTCTCTTTGACCAATGAGAGTGCTCAGTTGCCTTAGTCCAGAGAGCATTATAATTTTATATGCACACATTTGCATAAATTGAGATTAAAAAGTTGCTCAAAATATAATAAAAGCAAAAGAACTATTAAAACATTAACTGCTGTAAATAATATATTTTTACAACTTTTGAGATGTTTTATTTTTCTGTATTTAGCATATATCTAACAGATATTTTACCAGCAAAGATATGCAAAATAAATCAGATTAGAACAACCCTATAATTATATCTGTATAAATGTTTTAAAAGATTGTATTATAATTAAGCTGTGTGGTAGTAACTTTATTATGCTATTTCTAATATGCAAGCAAACTTTATACAATAGTCATAGACTTGAGTTAAATCAAGTACATTCTATAATTTTACATCTGTTTTAGAAGCCAGTAAAGTTCCAAACATAATTTTAGTTGATGTAACAAACATTTGTTAGCTCTTATATTTCATTGAGTTCCTGGGGATGTAAAGATGATAAGACTTTTTTTCCCTTAAGAAGCTTGTGGTGCCGTGTCAGGTACTTGTACTGTATTATTATTCATTGGAAGAAACTAGCACAGGGGATAGAAAAGCACAGAGAGGAGCCCATAACCTAGCTTGGGAGTTGAGGGATAACTTCTTGAAGGAGATTGATACTTAAGGCTCAGATTTAAAGAATGGGAAGGCATTGTCCAAAAATGAACAATATTATTCGAAAAATAAATGAAGATTGGACAAACATGAAAGATATATGATTTTTTAATGTTAGGTGTATTAAGGTGTGATATTTATATAATGAAGTCCATTCCTTTTAGATGTTCAGTTCTAAGAATTTAAACAGTGGCATGCAGTCATGTAACTACTACTGTAATCAAAATATGGAATATTTATTTCACCCCACAAATTTCCCTTTGCCCTT
The DNA here is from genome assembly GCF_014898765.1 of Herpailurus yagouaroundi. Taxonomy (NCBI): domain Eukaryota; kingdom Metazoa; phylum Chordata; class Mammalia; order Carnivora; family Felidae; genus Herpailurus; species Herpailurus yagouaroundi. The sequence goes on from NW_024412391.1 coordinate 77,534,545, forward strand.
TGTAGTCAGTCTCTTACCTCTACCTCAGTCCCTGGTAACCACTGCCTATTCTAGAATACTATATATATATATATATATATATATATATATATATATATATACACACACACACACTCTTGGATCTATTTTCTTTCACTTAACATAATGTACTTGAGAGTCATCCATGTTGTTGCATGTGTCTGTAGTTTATTCCTTTTTATTGCTGCCTAGTATTCTACTGCATGGGTTTACCCTGCTTGTCAATTCATTCTCTAGTTGATCGCCATTTGGGTTGTTTCTAGTCTTTAGAAGAGTATGAATAAAGCAACTATAAATGTTTGCATACAGACTTTTGTGTATACATACGTTGTTTCCATTTCTCTTGGATAAATATCGAAGAGTGACATTGTTGGCTTATATGTGGAATATTTTGATGCAGCTAGTGGAAGTGTGAAACAGCATGAGTTGCTCACAATTTGCTGTTACTGTGGCAAGGTAAGAGAAAGGAAGAAACAGAAAGAGATCAGATTAACCAGTACTTTTTATTTAATGCTAAGAAACTCAGATTGTATTCCCAAAGCAATGTAGGGGTTTTAAGCAGTGATGTTGTGCACTCCTATTTTCATTTCATCTGAGGTATCAGGATGTAGCTTGAGCTGGTTAGAAGAGGCATCAGATATAGATGAGGCTGGAGTCAACAAAAACATTTTAGAAGTCTGTTATTAATCTGGATCCTGTAATAGTACCTATCCCTGGCCATTTTCCCTTAGAAAACAAAAATGTGGAACATACTCAAGACTTCCAGTGTCACGATCCCAGGGTGCTCTGGTTGGGAAAGCATGTTTACTGTTAACACTTTCTAAGGAATTAAATAGTCAACTCCCTAGGAACACGGTTATGCTAAGCAGATTTTACTAAGAAGCAGAGACTTCACTATGCAGAACTAAGCGGGTGCTTTCTTAAGACTGCCAAGCACTGGCAATTTAATTCTCCTAACAACCCTATGAGGTAGGTGCCATTGTCATCTGCATTTGTTATAATGGGAAAAGCAGAGGTTTGAAATCAGCAAGCTGTGTGCATACTGGAGCTACCATTTATTACCATGATAATCATATTGCTGTGATAATCTGTGATAAATTGCTTAGCCTCTGTAAATTCAAATTCCTTGTCTGTAAAATGGGGATCATAATATCTTACCTCATAGAATTATAAGAAGATTGAAACAATATATAAAATGTCCTTAGAGGGGCGCTTGGTGGCTCAGTCAGTTAACCGTCAGACTTCGTTCGGCTCAGGTCATAATCTCATGGTTCATGAGTTCAAGCCCCCTGTTGTGCTCTGTGCTAACACCTCAGAGCCTGGAGCCTGCTTCAGTTTCTGTGTCTCCCTCTCCCTACCCCTCCCCCGCCTGTGCTCTGCCTCTCTCTTTCAAAAATAAAATAAACATTAAAAAAATTTTCAAAATACAATGGCCTTAGTGTACTGCCTGTTGTCAGTAAATGTTTCCTCCCTAGAGTTACTCTATTCCTTTCTTTAGATATACACAATGAAATATTAATCGCTAAGTTGTAAATTAAGCTTGAATAATTAAAAATCAAGGAAAAATCAATCATTTAAATGAATTCCAAAGATAATTAACTTATAAAAATACTTTAAAAAATCCGTTTAAAAACAACATAAATGAGAACCAAGTTCCTTCATCTGTTTTTTTTCTTCATAATTTTTGAAAAATATATTTATTTTTAATTTTTTGAGGAACCTCCACACTGTTTTCCAGAGCAACTGCACCAGTTTGCATTCCCACAAACAGTGCAAGAGGGTTCCCCTTTCTCTGCATCCTCACTAACACCTGTTGTTTCTTGTGTCGTTGGTTTTAGCCACTCTGACTGGTATGAGGTGGTATCTCAGTGTGGTTTTGATTTGTTTTCACTCCTGTGTGGAACTTGAGAAACTTAACAGAAGACTATGGGGGAAGGGAAGGGGAAAAACAAAACAAAACAAAACAAAAAACAGTTACAGACAGAGAGGGAGGGAAGCAAACCATAAGAGACTCTTAAATACAGAGAACAAACTAAGGGTTGATGGTAGGGGCGGGGGAGAGGGGAAATGGGTGATGGGCATTGAAGAGGGCACTTGTTGGGTTGAGCACTGGGTGTTGTATGTAAGCAGTGAATCATGGGAGTCTACCCTCAAAACTAAGAGCACACAATATACACTGTATGTTAGCCAACTTGACAATAAATTGTATTTTTAAAAAATGTTTATTTTGAGAGAGAAAGAGAGAGAGCGAGCAGGGAAGGGGCAGAGAGAGAGGGAGAGGGAATCCCAGTACAGGACTTGATCTCACAAACTGGAGATATGACCTGAGCCAAAATCAAGAGTCAGATGCTTAACTGAATGAGCCACCCAGGCACCCCTCCTTTAACTGTTTTGATGAAAATTAAATGAGATAATTTACATGAAGCATGTAGATAACAGACACATATTCTCCCTGATTTATGGATTTCCTTTCTCATGGAAATAATTATAGTAAAATATTTTTTGTTATAGTAAGTAATGGGACTGGGACATTTACTCTGGCAAAATCTTTAATAAAGACATTGGGATATTTGAAGGACTTCCATGTATTAGGAAGAATAACCTTGTTTTATGCATTTTGCAACACTGAGAGTAGACCATTAAATAGATGTTGAGGGAGACAGTTTTGGGAGAAAGATACTAGGGACCTAATCATTAGAGTTGTCCAGTGGAAGAGACCGGTTTTCAGTTTGCAGAATCTTTAACACTGTCTGTCAGGAATGATTTAAAATAAATTATTGCATTGCAAGAAGAGGTTAAACTACATGTCCTAATGAAATCTTCTGTAATATAATCTATCATACTTGGCCTTTCTAGCTGTAGGACTCAATGATTCTCTACTTCTACTTCTTCAGAGTTTATGAATACTTTAACATCATGATGCTTCATATGATAACCATTCTGACCTTTCAAATATATTATTGCTTTCATACTGGTAAATTTAAGATTTCAAGTAATGTTGACACTTAGGTTAGCAAAATATTTTTTAGATGACTAAAGGGCTCATTGAATTCTATTTAGTTTTTAAAGACAAATTCCTTCATGTCATAATGTATCTTGCTATTCAATATGAGGTTACAAAAACACTGTGTCTTTTCCTGTGGATATAATTTTATTTGGTATGCATGTCCTCAAGTGAACTGCATGTTTTTGTGTGTGTGTATTGCGCTTGGTAGCTTTGCTTCATTCCCAGGGTCATATTACTCTCTCACAAGACTGGGCGAACCATTTTAAATGTAATAGTTGTCCTTATTCTCGTCAATAGGATATCAGCATAGATTCTGTTTTTTAATTTTGAACATTGGAGAAAAATGCACTTGATACAGAATCATTAGTGCTCCTTTATTTCTCACATACTGCCAAGTGGATTTTTTCCTTTGAGGTAATTCTTTATCATTTCATCCCTTGTCGTTTCATTTTACTGCTAATACCCCAATCCAGGCCTTTTCTATTTCATGCCTCGACTCTTACCTTTGTCTTGCCTACTGTAATCCATTCTAAAACTGCTACAGAATTAAGCTTCATAACATATCTATATATAAAACACCACACTTTAAACTTTCAATGGCTCATCATTACTCTTAGAGAAAAAATAAAACAAAAATGATTATTAGTCTTGAATTCAAGCCTTCCACAATATGATTGTGCCTGTCTAAACAATACACTTTTCATACCAACTTTCAGTTCCTTCCATGCCAAACTCAGCCCTAACAACATATTTATTTGTCTGTCTCCATGATCCACCTACATAAATATTATCTGTACTTCAGAAAGCAACTTAAGTTCCATTCTTTCCACAAAGCTTTCTTGGAGGACACTTAGCCACATTGTTCTGATCTCCTGTGGTGTTTATTGCTCTTGCCATAAGACAGACAACAAAAAAGGCTAGGCTTGGGAAAAAAATAGGTACGGACTGTATCTGTTCCTCTTTTTAAAGATGAAAAAACTGATACATTGGATCTTTGAATGAAACACAGTGTTTTTCTTTTAATTTCTTTCATTGTTGATTAGTCTTGAGTAGGTATGTTAATCTTGAGTAGGTATGTTGTCTGCTGCCAGGATGACCCAATTAATGCTATTTTATAGCCCTGATTTAGTTTTCAAAATACTTTTAGATTTGAATTCGATTTAATATTATCAATATTTTTCTAGATGAATTATTTGTAGTCATATATGCCATGAATATATGCACGGAACTCAATGCATATACTTTCCTAAAATAGTTTCTTATCCATCACAAAAGAATGTCACAAAATTTGCTCTGAGTTAATTTTAGGCAGCAATTTAGTTTTCCCATCCTGCTCATACCACATACCTTGACATAATGCTGCTGTCTACTTCACACCCTGCCCCTTTAGGCAAGTGCGAGTCCTATAGCGGCCAAGGGACTGCTGTTTACATAAGTGCCTACCTGGGAGTTGAAAATAGGGCACCAAACCCACACATGCAGTGTTTTTGTTGTCCTTTTCTGTGAAGGCATCTTGGTCAGAGATCGTGTGAGGAGAAAATGAAGAATGTTATGACATGTGTGACGTGGTTCAGGATCCATTTAATCCAACGAATTAATAATTCAACGTGAGAAGCAGGAGTAACTCAACAAAGTGGTACTAGGCTTTCCTCTGGGAAGTAACCTAGAGAATTACTATTCAGATGTATATTGTTTTTGTATTATGTACTGTATGCGTATGTGCATGTGTTCATAGGTTAAGAGGCTTCATTTATGAAGAATATGTGTTTTAAATAATATAAACATGGGTTTCAAGAGAACTGATCTCAATGAGTTGCTATCTAAGTTCCACTTAGAACAAATATTTAATTTCTGAATACTATGACATATTTTAATAAACTTACTTAATCTTGAAGGATTTTTAAAATACATTTCTTCACCTCTTGCATGATTTTGCTTTTTTTTCTTTTTCTCTTTTGTTACTGGTTTTCTCATTTCCTTTTAATACTGCATAGCAGTAAGGGGACAGCAATTTTTAAAGATAGATTTGTAAAGAACTCTGACAGTCTATGATGAAAAGTTTAGATTATCTCTTCATAACTTTTACTTTACTATTATCATTATGACCTTCATCATCAAAACTAATTATAATCAATTTCACTCAAGAAACTAGAAATGATGTTAAGTCATTTAGTTCCTGTCTCAAGTTGCCCTTGATGTAAAGTGACAGCAATGGCAACAGAAATGTACAGCTGTGCATTATCTACCACAAACCCTTCACTGTCCCTGGTTTCCTATTGCACACCTGCCTCATAGGGGTGCTCTGAGTATTAAGTGAAATAACATAGCACAGGGCTTGGCAGATGGCAGGTGCTTCATAAATGTCACCATTCCCTGGGCATAAGTGGCACAATACTTTCTAATAACCCACATTTCTCATAACGAGTCATGCATAGAAATTATTTTTCTAATTTGAAAGTAGTAAGTCCACTTCTGTGAGAAGTTATAGAAATTATTCACGATTAAAATGCAGCTATTTCATAATTTAGGCATGTGCTGTGTCTGTCTGTATTTAATGCTTAGACGAGTAGAATGAGGGGGAATCACCTTTGTTCAATTTATCCCTCCCACACCCAAAAAACCCCTACAACAAAAATTTACAAAATTCATTCTGGTTTCTTAGGATTTATATCTAACTGGGGCAATCATTACACACACACACACACACACACACACACACACACACACACACACAC
>NW_024412391.1:77540314-77577778 GCF_014898765.1 Herpailurus yagouaroundi
ACACACACACACACACACACACACACACACACACACACACACACACTGGGGTGCCTGGGTGGCTCAGCCAGTTAAGCATCTGACTTCTGCACAGGTCATTATCTCACCGTTTGTGAGCTCGTGCCCCTTTTCAGGTGAGCCCTGCTTCTCTCTCTCTGTCTCTTTCTCTCTCTCTCTGTCCCTCGTGGGATTCTCTCTTCCTCTCTGTCTCTGCCCCTAGCTCCCTTGCACCCTCTCTCTTTAAAAAAACAAAACAAAAAGCACTAGTTTTTTATTAGATGGTGATAAGGTAATAGCTAAGAGAACATTTAATGGAGATGCTTAAGAAGATCAAAAACTTTCAATGATTTTTTAAAAATTTATGGTGGACATTTGGTTCCATAATCTTGCTGAGCAACCAAGTGAATCTACCAAGTCTAAATTTCTAAGGACAGTATTTCTTTAAAAAGAACTGATATGTTATTAAATTCATTGTTAATGTTGCATCATTGACATATAATACCCAGTGTTCATCCCAACAAGTATCCTCCTTAAGTGATGAATCACTGGGTTCTACTCCTGAATCCAATACTACACTGTATGTTAATGTTGCAATCAAATCTGATGTGTATATTTGTCATCTCCTTGGAATCTAAAAACAGTCATTCCACATGAGTGTCCCAGGCTCTGAGGAAACCTATTATACCTGCAAATGCACATGGTGCCCCTCTGCCTCCCAGGTTCCTCACACCACTCTCCAGACCTCACCATTCACTGAAGAACTGTCAGCTCCAGGAAAACCTCCAGTTCCTTGCCTCCCATTCCCTTCTACCAGGCAAAATTCAGATCTCTTCAGGTGAGCCTTGTTTCTCAGATGACTCTTAGAAGAAAACCACTGTCTGCAGTGAAATAATTCACAGGACTATGTGCATGAATGTCTATCAATTCATTTTTGTGATCAGAATTTTTCAGGCATTTTAATGGGAGGCTGCTTGTTCACACACGCACATGCACACACACACACACACACACACACACACACACATTTCAATCTGGTAAAATTTCAAATAGTTTAATAGCATGAAATGGCCTCTGTAGGCAGCATGGTGAAAGTTCTTTTGAGGTCATCTGGGCTTATTTAGGCAGCTTTGAGTTTCAGCTCTGGAATCAGTTCTCTTTTATTAATTCTTGTGGATCACAGCTTTTCTCCTCATTTGACTTGCCATCCAAGAAGGTTCTCTAAAAGCTCCATCTTTTATTCTATGATAATTACCATGGGACGAGCATCAAGGATGCTGGATTTCTGAGTGTGTGTGTGTGTGTGTGTGTGTGTGTGTGTGTGTGTGTGTTTGAGTGTTTGAATGGGGGAAGAGATGAGAGGCCACTGTTTATGTGTCTGGGTAATTAGGAACTTGAATAATGGTAAATGGAGAGCTGACTTCATTGTAAAATCAGTTTTAAATGAAATATTGTCATTTTCTTTCTATCCAGTTGCCAGCTTCCCCCCCCCCCCCTTGTATAATATTGTCTTATAGTCATTGACTAAGCCTATCCATGAAGTAGTCAATCCCCATTGTCCCACATGAGCCAGGCTCTGCTTGACTAAGGTAGTGACTTATGAAGGAGATACACTTCCCCACTTTCCTTGCCCACCATTATCACCACCACACAGGGGACAGGATAGAAAAGGACACAAATGTGGATTCAAAACAGGTGCTGTAAGTATGCTGGTTTATCTTTTGAGTTTAATCTGTGGCAAAAGAAACACCATTGAACTCTCCTTTCTGCCATTAACATTGGGAAGCCCCAGGTGTGTAGGATGCAGAAGCACGTTCAGGGAGACACTTCTGGTAATACAAGCACTACTAATTACTTCTTTTGTTCAACCCCTTCTGAATGTTGTGAAGATAAATTAATACAAAAAAAATCGTGTATGTGATATTTATTACCCTCAAATCTCCATTAATCTCATCAGTCTTGAAAAGCATAGACATTGAAAACTATGAAATTAAGGGCCACATGATTTTAGAGTAAGAATCTCTGCAGCCAAAAATTCCAAGATTTCTACTATCTGAGCAGCCTATGCAGATTACAATATTGAAGTTTGTTCTTTTACTGAGCACAAGGAAATATGTAAAATTATCTTGAATTCAGATTTGCCACTGAAATGAGCACAAAAGGCTTCAATCTGTGTCTCATCCGTCATTCTTTTTCCCTGAGGCACTTAAAAGGTAAACACGTGTCTTTAGTTTTTATAACCAAATTTAAAATTTTCAGTGAAGAAAGAATGCTGACAAAATACAGAATGCAATCAGTCAAGAACATAGGGGCCATTCTGTAACAATTCTTGTTATTAATTGAAAGTGACTTCATTATCTATTTAAAAAGCCTAAATTCTGTGAAGTAGAAGGAAACCTTAATGCCAAATATACTGTTTTCAGAAGCTAATGGGACCATTTAAGTGAGTTCTTGGCAGACAAAGTAGCTGTTCCATTAAAGGATTAGATTGTTTTATATTCCTTTTACATTTGTTTCCTGTAAGAAAAAGCCTACCTTTATTTAGTTTTACTTATGGTTTCTTTTTATGAAGTGAAAAATTCCAGTCTTTGAGAAAACAACATTACCCATCTATGGTTTTTAGCTGGAAGCATTGCTTTTGGCAAGCTTAATAATAATAAATATTAAAAACAGTGTACCAGCTATTATTCTAAATATTATACAAATATTAACTCATTTAATACATTCATTTGTTATAATAGTATTAGAATTCATATTTCAAAAGAAAATGCTATTGGTGATTTTCTTTGTTCTTTCACTTATGTGTCTCCATGAACACAGACCTCATCCTCCTTTGTCAAAAAATATCTAAAAATAAAACTGAGAAAATAAAAAGAGTTCTATGGTTCTGTAACTTTTACATGTTAGATGTAAATTCCATGTTAGATGGAATAGCATAGGCAAAGGCCCTCATACTTTGTACATGTGTATGTGCTTTAGATTTGATGTTATGATTGCTAACATCATCAGTTTATATACATATATGCTTTACATAAAGATGTTATATCAAAAACTGATAAGCAGCATGTAAGAAATGGTGTTTAGTGAACTGAGTATTTTGAATCTGAGTATTTCACAGGGTAGTATCTTTTCAACAGAGTGATAAAATGCAGATGTTTTTTCTACTCATTTAAGTTTATTACAATTGGGGGGAAGGGAAAATGTGTGGAACACTCTGTGTAAGACGTAACATTAACCATTTTACATGTATCACTTTCATTAACACTCACAACAGTCCTATATTGAAAGTCTTTTAATTAATCTTATTTTACAGAGAAAGAAACTGAAGTTTTGATTAAATAACCAGTGAAAGTTACATAGCTAGAGTGGTAGACTTAGTTTCCAAACTGAAGGCATCAGTCCCCAAAGCCTTCAGGCTTATTCTCAACACTATGTGATATATGTAGTCACCAAATGTTTTTTGAGTCCCTTGTCTGGCTAGATGCTATACTCGGTGCTAGGAATAAAGCCATCAGTGAGAGGTGTTGCCATGGCATCTTTACAGTATAATGCATGAAACATTATAATAAGGTCATGTACAGGGGCACGCCTGGGTGGCTCAGTAGGTTGAGCCTCTGACTTCAGCTCGGGTCATGATCTCATGGTCCATGAGTTCAAGCCCCACGTCAGGCTTCATGCTGTCAGTTCAGAAGCCTGGAGTTTGCTTCCGACTCTGTGTCTCCCTCTCTCTATCTGCTCCTCCCCCACTCACGCTCTGTCTCTCTCTATCAAAAAATGAATAAAAGTTAAAAAAAAAAAAAATAAGGTCATGTACAAAGTAACATGGAATCCCAGAGGAATGACAGAATATCTCTGGCTCAAGATGTGTATTAAAACTTAATGGTCAATTTTGGAAACTTCTAAAGTATTGTCTTGGTCCTTCCCATGCATATTAGTGTAGTGTTTTTTTTCTTGCATTGGTTGCAGATTGTAGGTCTAGTCCCTGCCAAAAGTTTTGAACCTTTTCAGTGGAGAGACCAAAACAAGATATTTTTTTCAAATCAGAAGCCTAATATTCATGTATGTTGTTCACAGCAAAGCTGCTGAAAACCATAATTATGCTGTCATTTTCAAAGAAGAAAATTTATCATATTAGGAGAGGAAATAACCACTACAATAATAAATAATAACAACTGCCATTTATTGCCTGCTTGTCATGTGCCAAGTACTGTTCTAACTGCTTTCCACCTCAAATTTCATTTCTCAGTATACTCCATGAGATAGGCATTATTACCACCATTTTAGAGAGGAAATTGAGGGATAGAGAGGGCAATTTCCTAAAGGTAACATAAACTAGTTAAAATGCAGCCTGGTTCAGACAAAGGCGTAGATGACCTAAGCACACTACTGTTCTAATGATTAAGGTTTAGGGTCTGGAACCACTGTGGCTAGTTTGCATTCCAGCTGTCCTGTGTTTTTTCTTTGAATGATAGACAAAATACTTATCTATGCCTCCACTTCCTTATTGGAAAATTGAGAATGATAATTATAATACCCTCTCCATAGGATTGGTTACAAGGATTAAATGAGCAGTTACATGTAAAGCTCTTAGAATAATGCCTATCACAAAGCAAATGGTCCAGAAAAGATGGTAGTAATTATTTTATTATAATTCTTATTCTAATCATCATCATCATCATCATCATCATCATCATCCTTTCTGGAAGAACATGGAAATATGGAAATAAATATCTCATAGGGACTAAAGCATAGGATTTATAGCATTTTTTTGGTCACAATCAATGTGAAATCAATGTGAATCAATGTGAAATCATCACATTCACTGAGGGTGATAGTGTTTTAGGTAATATTATTCATCTCATCTATTCCAAATAATTTTAAAAGAATATTTTGAGCTTTCCATTCTTTACCAGAGTTCATTTTACTTGAAATCAGTGTCATTTTGATTTTATTCCTTTCCTCAGACTTAAAAATTGGTGACCAAAAAAGAGGTGTGAACTCAACATTGAGAGTCAAAAAGGTAAACATATGTTTTCCTGTTTCCTAGTATCGAATTAAAATTTCAAAATATTGGAGGTGTGCCTGGCTGGCTCAGTTGGTTAAGGGTCCAACTTCAGGTCAGGTCATGATCTTGGGGTTTGTGGGTTCGAGCCCCACATTGGGCTCCAAGCTGCCAGTATGGAACCTGCTTAAGATTTTCTCTCTCTCTTTCTCTCTCTTTCTCTCTCTTTCTCTCTCTCTCTCTCCCCTCTGCCATTCACACTTTCTCTCTCTCTCAAAAATAAATAAACTTTAAAATAAGATAAAATAAAATTTCATTATACAGTATTGGAAAGAAAAGCTGATCATAAACTACCTAATACAAGCTGGCCTCATATTATTTGTTAATTACCAGTGATGTTTGAAATTAATGATTGAATGTAAATATTAGATTGTTTTATATGCCTGCCATTGTTTATCTGTTGGTGAGAAGAATTTCCAGGATGCAAACAAATTAATTACTATACCATTCTATGCTAGCATTCTTCACTTGAATACAACAATGGTCTTCCGGGGAGAACATGCTTACAGGGGAGCCGAGGGGAAGTTATTTATATATATATATATATATATATATATATATATATATATATATATATATATGTAAACACACACACACACACACACGCGCGCACTTAGAGACAGAGAGAAACATAATTCTTCAAAAGCCTAATGCAGATATGTCACGTCCTTGGTTTAGGTGCTATAGCAACCAAGTAAAACTATTGAAAATGGCAATGAAACTGCCCATCAAAAGACTCGTTCATGTCATGCATTGAAAGGAGAAAGCATCGAACCAGAAATGAAATTATTAGAAGAACAATAAAACGGAGTTTGGGGTAACTTACTACCATGAATTATTTTATGGATATCTGCCCAGAGAATGTATTTAAAATGTATTAAACTTCTTCATAAAACATTTACATATTGCCTTGGTTCTTAAGAGTTAGAACTACAAGAATAGGTTTAATTGTACTATTTGCATACAGAAATATGATTTTCTTGAAATTTTTTTAAATTCCCATGTTTCCTCTTATCATTTTGGTGGACTGTATGACTTTTATCACCCTTATTAATTTTCTGTAATGATCCCTGGCAGAGCCAAGAAAAAAAAATACTTCTGAAGAAAAACAATAAACCAGAGAAATATATGTATTCTCCAGGGGATAAACTCCAGAAAGGAATGAACATACAAGGAACAGAAAATAGTCTTCCATCAACATTTTGATGAAAAGAAGAAAGGCTAAGCAGCAGTAGGTGTGTGTGATAGCAAGATAATGAGCAGTATGAGTAATAATTGGCAGAGTCACACTAGAGATATTCTGGTTCAGAAAATAAACTGTATACATTTTTAATATTTTGATTTATTTTCTTAAGCTTGTGAAAATATGCTAAGGGACTTCTGGGGTTATATGGTGGGGTGAAGCTGTATAATTGAATTGCTTTCTCCCAAACTTAACAAAATTAGTCAAAAAAAAAAAAACAAGTTTTAAAACCAGAGAAGTACACTGTCAGAAATAAAGCAAAGGAAATGGCAGAACTCCCAATCATAACATTTGAATAGTGGGAGTCAGGGAGACAGAGGATCCCAGAAATCACCATGCAATGTCTACTTCTCTCCCCATCGACCTCTATCACCACTGCTCCCTCCCCTGTCAAAGCAGTACAGGGCATGGTCCTCACAACAGCTTAGGTACAACCTCCTCCAACCTACACAGTTTAAAACCAATTAATATGGTGAAGAGGCATACTATGGAAAAACAGAAAACTCAATAGAGGGGGGAAAAAAAGGCTCAAAGCCTCTCCTACATCTCCGTAATTCACCAAAGCCAGGAAGAACTACCTGGATCAGGTTTTTGTTTTCTCCCAGCTTAATGGGAAGCTGAAGATGACAGCTAAAATGTGCACAATCACTGAGAGAAATTACCTCCTACAATTAGTAGGGATTTGGTAGAATGAAAGCGAAAACAAAATAAATTAGACAAGCAAGCTCCTCTGTAAGAACAGGTGGTCCTGTGAGAAGGGATGCAAAGAATGCTAGTTGTAGCATTTCCCCTTCATGAGACCAAAGTGTCTGTGGCCCAAGGCTGAAAGTTACTACTTTCCCTTTCCTACCAGATTGGCTAAATTAAAAAGGTTTGTACTACCCAGTATTGGGAAGAGGTGTGGGGAAACTATAACTTTCATCCCTTGTTGATGGGAGGGTAAGTGGTTGTGAACTTTTTGGAAAATGATTTGGCAATACTTATCAGAATTTAAAACACAGATATTTCATGACCAAGCAGTTCCACTCTTGAGAATGTTACCTACAGTCAGGAAAAAGTATACATACCAGAATGCTTGTTGAAGATTATATGTAACAGCAAAATACTAAAAACAATTCTGATGATCTTCAGTGAGGTAATGACCCAATTATATGCACCCAGTGGAATGCCCTATAGTGACTAAAAATAAGAGAGTTTAATGCTCTGACATGAAAATATCTCCAAGATGTATTACTAAGTGAAAAAAAATACAGAATACTGTGTGTATTTTGGTAAGTGAAATAAAAGAATATGCATACATATGTTTTTGCCAGAATAATTCATAAGAAAATATGATTGCTATTGGGAAGAAGTCCAAGGGTTGGGGCTGGAGTAGAAAAACAACTTTTGCTTTCCATTTCATACATTCTGTTCTGTTCAAAAATTTACTGTCCACAAGTACTGTGTTTCCATGTGTTCACTACCACTGGCCCAAATTCAACATGCTCAGAAGAGAATTCGTATTACCTTTAACCCAGCTCTTTTCTTGTGTTACCTAATATTGGATAATAACCCCAACCATTCTCCTATGAAAACAGTCAGAAAACCTAAGTCATTAAAAAAATTATTTATCTTTTTCAAATACAAAAAAATGATTTCTAACTGCAGAAACCCTGAGGGAAAATAAGGCATGTGGAAGATAAGAATATATCAATTGTCTGTAAGTTTGCCATGCAGAAAATTGATGTTAAATGTTTATGTTTTAAACATAGAGATAGTAGATGAATGATAGATAGATAATAGATAGATAGATAGATAGATAGATAGATAGATAGGCAGAAATAGATATACTCACATACCACACAAACATGTATCCTGTTTTTTTTTTCCCCAGTTAAAAAGATACCATGAATAAGCCAATGCATATTTATTTATGTCATATCCCACAAGTGACTTACTCAATTTCCCACTGTAAAACATGTAGATATTTTCCAGTTTTTTCAGTAACATACACAATGCTGTTGAGAACATCCTTAGACTTACTTGTGGAGTTGATGAATGGCTTCCCAACTACAACAAACTCGCTGCCTGTGAATCAGTGAAAGATGGATTGTACTAATTGAAAGTAAACCATTGAAGAAACAGTGATGCACTGTTACTTTGAAATAAGGGAAAGAGAGGATATATATAATGCAAAGGTTTTGCATATAATTTCCTTAAAATGGGAGGTGCACCCCAAATAGGACCATAGGGAAAGGTAGGAAAAATTAGGATAAGGTAGGGCTTGACATAGAATGAAATGTGGCTGTAGGTCAAGTATAGTTTCAACATGTGTGATGGCACTTTACAGTGCTGGGACATTTCCCATGCAAAAATATCCACCCCAACTGATGCCTGACATTTACTCATGAGATAACCATTCATTAATTTATTGGTTTTGTTAACTTAGGTAAGCATGTTAAGCTATTACTAGTTATTTAGGCCTTAACATAAAATCTTATCTATCTCTATTATGACCACCTGCATATATAGAGAGAGAAGGGGCGCCTGGGTGGCGCAGTCGGTTAAGCATCCGACTTCAGCCAGGTCACGATCTCGCGGTCCGTGAGTTCGAGCCCCGCGTCGGGCTCTGGGCTGATGGCTCAGAGCCTGGAGCCTGTTTCCAATTCTGTGTCTCCCTCTCTCTCTGCCCCTCCCCCATTCATGCTCTGTCTCTCTCTGTCCCAAAAATAAATAAATGTTAAAAAAAAAAAAATTATATAGAGAGAACATTTTGTTTAGCATTGGTTTTTAATTTTAATGTTAATTATTGAGTATTAATTATAAATGATATATATAGAATTTTTATTATAAAAATTTAATTATTAGTATTAATGTTTATAATCTATGTTAGTAATTATATTAATAGTGTTTATACATTGAATACATATAGCTAAATATATATGTACATGGGTTTTTTTTTAAAATATGGTGTCAGTTGATTTCATCACTTTACCTTTGTAGGCACTCAAGGAGCATCTAAATATTTTATGCCAACAGGAAAATTTAACAAAGTTAATGCACTTAACAAAACATGAAGTCAAAATTGAAAAAGCTTTGTAAATTGAATTTGTAGATAAAATGTAAAAACTGGCTGATTGGTTTTTATATGGCTCCAGTTTTCATTCACATTTTGTCTTTCAGTTTATCACTTATGCCCTCAAAACTCAAGCACAGAAAAATGTAAACTGTTTCTCTATTCAGGGGGTTCAGCTCAGCAAACCCAGACAGACATCTATTCTGTACGAGACACTAGAATAAGCTATGAAAATACCATGATGAATCTGACATAGTTTATGAAATCAAGAAACTGAAAGTTTTGTAGAGTATATAAATATTAGATAAATAATTTTAGTGTGATAAAATATAGTATATACAGTGTGCTTTCTTAGAAGTATGTAATACATGGAGTTATGGTCACAATAGTATAAAGAAGGGAATGATTAATTTTCTAGGAGAAGAGTGTGCGGTCATGGGGGAACAGAGAACCCAGGACATGATAAACCTTGAAGAATGGATATTCCAGGAGGCTACCTGTGGGATATTGGGGCAGAGAAAATAACAAGCACAAAGGTATAGAGGTGTGGGATGCAGTGGTGTTTATAGAGGACCATGAGCATTTTGGTATGTCTGGATTGTAGAGTGTAAGGTAGAGAGTGGTAGGAATAATAAGTGGAATTCTTACTGTCTGGATAAAAAATAAGTTTATATTTTGATAATTTCTCCTTTTGTTAAGTTTTTATAAATCCTTTAAACAGTTTTGCAACACATATTATGTTGCAGTAACATTGTACTAAAAAATCTTTATATCTCTTTGCTTTATTTAGCATATTAAGAATGAAAGTTAATTTAAGATGTTGGTTGTAGATTCAGGACATATTTTATGTATGTACACATTTTACACTGGTGGCAGCTTGAATATTTTTAAAATGCTTATTGATTGCTGGATTGGTTTTGTTGTATTTTTTTTCCTTTGCTTTATGTTAGAATTTAGCAAGTCAGAATACATGAGCGTGGTACAACAGAATATTCTACAATTTTTTTTTTCAGGAGTGAATGCCTAATTGTCAAGAGTTATCTTTGTGTAGCAGTTACTGAAGCTGCTGCTGATACCATAGTTAAAACAAATGGCAAGAAGTTTTTTTTTTCTTTGTTATTGTCCATGTCTCTAATGAAATTATGACAGAACTGACTGACTTACTGGCATTTTTGAACACTAGAGAGGAGAAGGTATTAAAAGCTAGGATTGGAGAGGTAGGCAGGGATCACACAAAGCAGGACTTTGTGGTAAAGAATTTGACATTGCTCCTAAGTAACAATGGGAAGCCATTGGAGAGTTAGCAATAGGACAGAAAGATGATCTACTTTATGTTTTTAAAAGATCACTCTATTATGTGAAACATTTTTAAAGAAATGCAGGTGAGAAGCAGAACTAAGAGTGATTTATAGCCATAGTCCAAGAAGAGATGATGATTGCAAGCACTAGTGTAGTATCACTGGAGATGATGAGAAATAGAGAAGTTAAAATTGTAGATTTTTATCTGTATAATTGAAAAAAGGAGACCAGGGATGCCTGGGTGGCTCAGTCGGTCAAGCGTCCGACTTCAGCTCTGGTCATGATCTCGCGGTTTATGGGTTCCAGCCCCGCATCGGGCTCTGTGCTAGCAGCTTGGAGCCTAGAGCCTGCTTCAGATTCTGTGTCTCCCCTCTCTCTGACCCTCCCCTGCTCATGCTCTGTCTCTCTCTGTCTTTCAACAATAAATAAACATTAAAAAAAAATTTAAGAAAAAGAAAAAAGGAGACCAATTAAGGATCCATTCTAGGTTTGGGAACATTTTATGTGCCTGTACTAAAAAAAGAAAAAAAAAAATAGGGTGAAGAGTTTGGGGTAAGGGTTGTGTGCAAAATCAAGATTTCTGTTTTGAACGTTGTTTCAAATGTCTATTAGAGAGCCAAGTAAAGCTGTTAGGTGGATGGTTGGATTTGTGCCTCTACAGCTCAGGGGTGGGGCGGGGCGGGGTGGGTGGGGCACTTGGAGCTGGAAATACGAGTTGGCAATGATCAGCTTATAGACAATGACTAACGACATGGATCTAGATGAAATCACAAAAGGATATTCAAATAGTAAAGACGTTTTTTAGGAAACTCAGATTTAACAGGAAGAGGGATCAGAATAATGTGTATCACAAATGAGTTCAATTTTGTAGAAGAAGATGGATATTATGACTCACTATGGCTTTCCAGTCATTACTGTTTTTTCCCCCAGGTAAATTGTCTTTGTTCATTTGAAACTTCCCAATGATTTTTTATTTATGTTGAGTAATTTATGAACTCTCACCTAATATAGCCTATTTCAATAATAGTATTGTAGTAAATGAGTCCTAAGTGATATGAAAGTTAATAACCCATACTAACTCATAAACACATTCTAAAACCTTATTAGTTGTCTGTGTTATGTTGTGAATATAATAATAGAAAATAAAAATAAAATCCCAATGAGAAATTACATAACCAAATTTACACAGACACTTAGTAAAAAGCCAAACATAAGCCTCAGGTCTCCTCATTCCCAATCCAGTGACCTTTCCACTACACCCTAATGGCAGTGTCAGGTTGTGACCATATTTGACCATCAACTATTTCCAGCCTAAGTAGATGATCAAAATCCCTTTTACACTAATAAAAAAACAAGTTAGTTTTTAAACACCTTGCCCACTGAAAGGGAATAAAAGTAATGTATATTATTCCCAGACTTTAATCTTTTATTGTTGCCAGCATTCTCTACTAATTGTTTGTCTACTTGATGATTTCTCTTACATCCTCTAAAATGTGAAAAGAAAGTTTTGCTGAGGACTAGAATGTATTTACTATGCAACATTAGGTGTTGTTATATCACCAAAAGCAAATCCACGTAATTTTTAAAGTTTTATTTCTTTTTTTTTCATCATAAGTGTACTCTTCAATTCCCATTGCCTATTTCAGCCATCCCCCATCCACCCTTCTCTGGTAACCATCAGTTTGTTCTCTATAGTTAACAGTCAGCTTCTTGGTCTCTCTCTCTCTCTCTTCTGCCTCTTTTTCCATTGCTTTTTTGTTTATTTTTCTTAAATTCCACATATGAATGAGATTGTATGGTGTTTGTCTTTCTTTGACTGACTTATTTCACTTAGTATTTTACTCTCTAGCTCTATTCATGTTGTTGCAAATGGCAAGATATCATTCTTTTTTATGGATGAATAATATATATATATATATATATATATATATATATATATATATACACACACACACACATCTTCTTTATCCCTTCATCTATCAATAGACACTTGGACTGCATCCATAGTTTGGCTATTATAAATAATGCTGCAGTAAACATGGGGGTACAAGCATCCTGTTGAATTTGTGTTTTCGTATTTTGGCAGTAAATACCCAGTGATGCAATTACTGGATCATAGGGTAGTTCTGTTTTTAATTTCTTGAGGAAACTTCATATTGTTTCCATGATGGCTACACCACTTTGCATTCCTGCCAACAGTGCACTAGGGTTCCTATTTCTCCACATCAACACTTGTTTCTTGTTTTTGATTTTAGCCATTCTGACAGATATGAAGTGATTCTCCTTACAGTTTTGACTTCCATTTCCTTAATAAGTGATGTGGAACATCTTTTCATGTGTCTATTGGACATCTTTATGTCTTGGATAAATGTTAATGTCTTCTGCCCATTTTTTAATTACATTATTTGTTTTTTGGGTGTTGAGTTGTATCAGTTTTTATATATTTTGGATGCTGACCTTTTATCGGATATGTTGTTTGCAAATATCTTCTCCTATTCAGTAGGTTGCCTTTCAGGTTTTTTTAAATGTGTTTATTGTTTAATTTACATCCATTAGTTAACATATGGTGCAACAATGATTTCAGGAGTAGATTCCTTAATGTCCCTTACCCATTTAGGCCATTCCCCCTCCCACAACTCCTCTAGCAACCCTCTGTTTATTCTCTATATTTAAGAGTCCTTTATGTTTTGTCCGCCTCCCTGTTTTTATACTATTTTTGCTTCCTGTACCTTATGTTCAGCTATTTTGTATCTTAAACTCCTCATATAAATGAAGTCATATGATAATTGTATTTCTTTCTCTAACTAATTTTGCTTAGCAAATACCTTCCAGTTCCATCCACGTTGTTGCAAATGGCAAGATTTCATTCTTTTTGATTGCCAAGTAATACTCCATTGTATTTGTGTGTGTGTGTGTGTATATATATATACATATTTATATTTATACATATATATATATATATACACATGCATATATACATATGTATAATATATAATATATACATATACATACATATATACATATGCATATATAATATATAATATATACATATACATACATATATATTATGTATATAATATATATACATATACATATATTACATTATATATATATATATATATATTTTTTTCTTTATCCATTCATCCGTCGACAGACATTTGGGTTCTACCCATACCTTGGCTATTGACGATAGCGCTGCTATAAACATTTGGGTGTATGTGCCCCTTGGAAACAGCATACCTGTATCCCTTGGATAAATACCTAGTAGTGCAATTGCTGGGTCATATGGTAATTCTAGTTTTAATTTTTTGGAGAACCTCCACACTGTTTTCCAGAGTGGCTGCACCAGTTTGTATTCCCACCAGCAGTGCAAAAGAGATCCTCTTTCTCTGCATCCTCACCAACATCTGTTGTTGCCTGAGTTTTTAATGTTAACCATTCTGATAGGTGTGAGGTGATATCTCAGTGTGGTTTTGATTTGTATTTCCCTGATGATGAGTGATGTGGAGCATGCTTTTACGTGTCTGTTTCCCATCTGGATGTCTTCTTTGGAGAAGGGTCTATTCATGTCTTTTGCCCATTTATTCACTGGATTATTTGTTTTTTGAGTGTTGAGTTTGATAAGTTCTTTATAGATTTTGGATCCTACCTCTTTATCAGATATGTCATTTACGAATATCTTCTCCCATTACGTCAGTTGCCTTTTAGTTTTGCCGATTGTTTCCTTTGCTGTGCAGAAGCTTTTTCTTTCTTTTTTTCTTTTTTTTAATGTTTATTTATTTTTGACAGAGGGAGAGAGACAGAGCATGAGTGGGGGAGGGACAGAGAGAGAGGGAGACACAGAATCCTAAGCAGGCTCCAGGCTCTGAACTGTCAGCACAGAGCCCGATGGAGGGCTTGATCTCACAGATCATGAGATCATGACTTGAGCCAAAGTTGGACGCTCAACCAACTGAGCCACCCAGGAGCCCCAGAATGAGGTTCCAGGAGTTCATTTTTTCTTTTGTTTCCCTTGCCTCTGGAGATGTGTTGAGTAAGAAGTTGCTGCAGCCAAGATCAAAGAGGTTTTTGCCTGCTTTCTCCTCAAGGATTTTGATGGCTTCCTGTCTTACATTTAGGTCCATTTCATCCATTTTGAGTTTATTTTTGTGTATGGTGTAAGAAAGTGGTCCAGGTTCATTGTTCTGCATGTCACTGTCCAGTTTTCCCAGCACCATTTACTGAAGAGCCTGCCTTTATTCCATTGGATTTTCTTTCCTGTTTTGTCAAAGATTAGTTGGCCATACATTTGTGGGTCCATTTCCAGGTTCTCTATTCTGTTCCATTGATCTGTCTATTTTTGTGCCAGTACTGTCTTGATGATTACAGCTTTGTAATATGTCTTGAAGTCTGGGAGTGTGATGCCTCCAGCTTCATTTTTCTTTTTCAAGATTGCTTTGGCTATTTGGGGTCTTTTATAATTCCATACAAATTTTAGAATTGTTTATTCTAGCTCTGTGAAGAATTTTGGTGTTATTTTGATAGAGATTACATTGAATATGTAGAATGCTTTGGGTAGTACCAACATTTTAACAGTGTTCTTCCAATCCAGGAGCATAGAATATTTTCCCATTTTTTTGTGTCTTCAGTTCCTTTCATAAGCTTTCTATAGTTTTCAGTGTATAGATTTTTCACCTCTTTGGTTATGTTTATTCCTAGGTAGTTTATGATTTTTGGTGTGGTTGTAACTGGGATCAATTACTTGAATTCTCTTTCTGTTGCTTCATTATTAGTGTATGGAATGCAACCAATTTTTGTGCATTGATTTTATATCCTATGACCTTGCTGAATTCATGGACCAGTTCTAGCAGTTTTTTGGTGGAATCTTCTGGGTTTTCTATATAATTTCATCTGTGAAGACTGAAAGTTTGACTTCCTCCTGGCAGATTTGGAAGCCTTATATTCCTTTGTGTTGTCTGATTGCTGAGGCTAAGACTTCCAATACTATGTTGAATAACAATGGCGATAGTGGACATCCCTGACGTGTTCCTGACATTAGGGGTAAAGCTCTCAGTTTTTTTCCATTGAGGATGATATTAGCAGGGGGTATTTCATATATGACTTTTATGATCTTGAGGTATAATCCTTCTATCCCTATTTTCTTGAGTGTTTTTATCAATAAAGGATGCTGTATTTTGTCAAATGCTTTCTTTGCATCTATTGAGAGGATCATGTGGTTCTTGTCCTTTCTTTTATTGATGTGATGTATCACATTGATTGTTTTGTGAATATTGAACCAGCCCTGCATCCCAGGTACAAATCCCACTTGGTCGTGGTGAATACTTTTTTTAACGTATTGTTAGATCTGGTTGGCTAGTATCTTGTTGAGGATTTTTGCATCCATGTTCATCAGGGAAATTGGTCTATAGTTTTCCTTTTAAGTGGGGTCTTTGTCTGGTTTTGGATTCAAGGTAATTATGGCTTCATTGAAAGAGTTTGGAAGTTTTCATTCCATTTCTGTTTTTTGGAACAGCTTCAAGAAAATAGGTGTTAATTCTTCTTTAAATGTTTGGTAGAATTCCCCTGTAAAGCCATCTGGCCCTGGACTCTTGTGTTTTTGTAGAGTTTTGATTACTAATTCAATTTCTTTACTCGTTATGGGTCTGTTCAAATTTTCTATTTCTTCCTGTTTCTGTTTTGGTAGTTTATATGTTTCTAGGAAATTGTCCATTTCTTCCACATTGCCCATTTTATTGGCATATAATTACTCATAATAGTCTCTTGTTAGTGTTTATATTTCTGCAGTTGGTTGTGATCTCTCTTCTTTCATTCTTGATTTTATTTATTTGGCTCCTTTCCTTTTATTTTTGATCAAACTGGCTAGGGGTTTATCAATTTTGTTAATTCTTTCAAAGAACCAGCTCCTGGTTTCATTGATCTATTCTAGTGCTTTTTTGGTTTTGATAGCATTGATTTCTGCTCTGATATTTCTTATGTCCTGTCTTCTGCTGGTTTGGGTTTTTATTGGCTGTTTTTTTTTTCCCCAGCTCTTTAAGGTGTAAGGTTAGTTTGTGTATCTCAGAACTTTCTTCCTTCTTTAGGTAGGCCTGGATTGCTATATACTTCCTTCTTATGACTGCCTTTGCTGCGTCCCAGAGGTTTTGGGCTGTGGTGTTATCATTTTCTTTGGCTACCATGCACTTTTTAATTTTCTCTTTAATTTCTTGGTTAGCCCATTCATTCTTTAGTAGGATGTTCTTTAGTCTCCAAGTATTTGTTATATTTCCAAATTTTTTCTTGTGGTTGATTTTTTTTTTTTTAATTTTTTTTTTTCCAACGTTTATTTATTTTTGGGACAGAGAGAGACGGAGCATGAACGGGCGAGGGGCAGAGAGAGAGGGAGACACAGAATCGGAAACAGGCTCCAGGCTCTGAGCCATCAGCCCAGAGCCTGACGCGGGGCTCAAACTCACGGACCGCGAGATCGTGACCTGGCTGAAGTCGGACGCTTAACCGACTGCTCCACCCAGGCGCCCCTCTTGTGGTTGATTTTAAATTTCATAGTGTTGTGGTCTGAAAATATTCACAGTATGATATTGATCTGTTTGTACATGTTGAGGGCTGATTTATGTCCCAGTATGTGATCTATTCTGGAGAATGTTCCATTTTCACCCGAGAAGAATATGTATTCTGCTGCTTTAGGGTGAAATGTTCTGAATATATCTGTTAAGTCAATCTGGTCCAGTGTGTCATTCAAAGCCATTGTTTTCTTGTTGATTTTCTGTTTAGATGATCTGTCCATTGTTATAAAAGGGGTATTGAAGTCCCCTATTATTATGGTATTATTATCAATGAGTTTCTTTATGTTTGTGATTAAATGATTTATATATTTGGGTGTTTTCACATTTGGGGCATAAATGTTTACAATCGTTAGGTCTTCTTGGTGGATACACCCCTTAATTATGATATAATACCCTTCATCTCTTGTTACAGTCTTTATTTTAATATTTAGATTGTCTGATATAAGTATGGCCACTCTGGCTTTCTTTCGGTGACCATTAGCATGATAGATGGTTCTCCATCCCTTTATTTTCAATCTAAAGGTGTCTTTAGGTCTAAGTGGGTCTCTTGTAAAGAGCATATAGATGTATCTTGCTTTCTTATCCATTCTGTCACCCTATGTCTTTTGATTGGAGCTTTTAGACCATTGACATTTAGAGTGAGTACTGAAAGATATGAATTTATTGCCATTATGTTGCCTGTAAAGTTGGAGTTTCTGGCCCTCTCTAGTCTTTCTTGCTTTTTTTTCCCCCTATATTTTCTCCCCTCACAGAGTCCCCCTTAAAATTTCTTGCAGGCCTGGTTTTGTGGTCATGAGCTCCTATAATTTGTGTTTGGGAAAATTTTCTCTCCTTCTATTTTGAATGACAGCCTTGTTGGGTAAAGAATTCTTGGCTGCATATTTTTCCAATTCAGCACATTGAATGTATCCTGCCATTCCTTTCTGGCCTGCCAACTTTCTATGGATAGGTCTGCTGCAAACCTGATCCATCTTCCTTTGTAGGTTAATGATTTTTTTTTCCTTTGCTGTTTTCATTATTCTTTTTTTGCCTGAGTATTTTGTGAATTTGCCTTGTTGATGGTCGGTTTTTGTTGAATCTAACAGTAATCCTCTGTGCTTCCTGGATTTTGATGTTTGTGTCTTTCTCCAGGTTAGGAAAGTTTTCTGCTATGATTTGCTCACATAAATTTTCTACCCCTTTTTCTCTCTCTTTGTCTTCTGGGACCCTTATGATTCTGATGTTATTCCTTTTTAAAGAGTCACTGAGTTCTCTAATTTTTATTTCATGCTCTTTTGCCTTAGTCTCCCCCTTTTTCTCTGCTTCATTGTTCTTTGTAAGTTTGTCCTATATATCACTAATTTCCTGCTCTGCCTCATCCATCCTTGCCACCATGGCATCCATTCGAGATTCCTGCTCACTTATAGCATTTTTTATTTCATCCTGACCAGGTTTTACCTCTTTCATCTCCACAGAAAGGGATTCTGATCTATTTTAAACCCCAGCTAGTATTCTTATTATCATAATTCTAAATCATGGTTCAGACATCTTGCTTGTATTTGTGTTGATTAATTCCCTGGCTGTCAATTCTTCCTGTTCTTTCTTGTGGGGTGAATTCCTTCATTTTGTCATTTTGGAGGAAGAAAAAGAATTAATAAAGTAAAAAATTAAATTAAAAAATTAAAAACAACACAAAGAAAACAAACAAAAGATGCCAGATCCTAGGTGTGTTTTGGTCTGGTTGTTGAAAGAAGATTGATAGATTAGAGAAAAAAGGGAAATATAAGAAAAGGAAAAAAGAAAAAAGGGGAAAAAATAAAATGTTTGAAAATTTGAAAAAATTAATAAAATAAAATGATGAAAGTAAATTAGAACTTTAAATATTCACAAAATGTAAAAAAATACAGTAGAAACAATCAAAGAAAAATCTTTTAAAAAATGGAAAAATAGTTTTTTCTCTTTCTGTATTCAAGAATAAGAAAAGAAAAGAAAAAAATGAATAAGAGGACTAGCAAAGAGAATGAAGTATGATTGAAATTACATCTGGTTTCCCATAGAAGTCAAGCTATGAAGCTATGGTCCCTAAACTAAGCAGGTGGAGAGACTTGTTTGTTAAAAGCACTGTTGGCCGAGTTGTGTGGGGTTTAGTGTAATGGTTCCGTTCTCCACTAAATGGAGCTGCTTAGCTTACTCAGGTAGATTGCTGTGGCCTGTGTAGGCATGTATGCACATGCACGGGAGGGGTGAAAATGGCATCACCAGACTCTTCAGTCTCTAGTATTAGAACTCTGTGCTCTCCATGACTGGCAATCAAACATCCCTCCTTTGTCTCCAGCTTCCATCCACTCCCTGCTTCTACACTTTGACCAAGCTGTTAGGCTGCCAGGTGGCACCTCTGTCCTGAGTTTTATCTCAAACGGGCTGTGTTTCCCAACTCCTCACTTCTGAGGGACTATGGCTTTGACCCGCTCAGACCTTCTGGGGGATGGTCTTGCCAAGCCAATGGCCAGGTGCTGGCCCACCCCCAGAAACGTTCCAGAGATTGTGCTGCTGTCAATGCTCAGAGCCTGTGGCTGGGTGCCAGGCCACCCCCGGAAAAAGTTCCCATGATCTTGTACCAGCAGCATGTCAGGGTTTATGGAAAATCACAACACACATCTGGCACCAGGCTTCACCCTTAATGTCCTTGTTCCAGTACCAACGAATGTGGTTGTTCTCTAGGGTCTGCTGGCTCCAGGTAGCCTCACAGCCTCTACTAAATGTCCTCCCAGCAGGGGAACCGCTTCTCCCCATGGGGCCCAAGGACCCTTCAGACTTCGTTCTCTGCTCCTAAGGATTTGCACCAGAGCACTGCCAGGTATTGTGCTGCAGAGTTTCAGACTCTATGCTCCCCCTGTTTATAGGGTCTGAATGAAATTTAAACCCCCCCTTTCTCTCTTTTTTGTTCAGTCCCTGTGGCTGTTTCCACTCTCTCTCTAGCTACTTTTTTTTTTGGGGGGGTTGCTTTTTCCATACCCTCCCCCCACTCCATCCACTCTCTGCAAACAAAAACAGCTCCCTGCCCTCTGCGGCTTCTCTCTCCCACAGTTCACCATTTTGTGCTGAGTACCTGCTGAGTTCTTTGGTTCAGGTTGTGCATATTGTTGTGTTCATCCTCAAATCAGTTTTCTAGGTGTGCAGGATGGTTTAGTGTTGGTCTGACTGCATTTCAGGGACGAGAGATACAAAAAAACCTTCCATGCTATTCCGCCATCTTGGCCTCTCTGGTTGCCTTTCATTTTGTTGGTTGTTTCCTATGCTGTGCAGAAACTTTTTATTTTGCTGTAGTCCCAATAGTTTATTTTTGCTTTTGTTTCTCTTGCCTCAGGAGACAATTAGAAAAATTGCTACATCGGGTGCCTGGCTTGTTCAGTTGGTAGGGCATGTGACCCTTGATCTTGGGGATGGGAGTACAAGCCCCCACACTGAGGGTAGAGTGTACTTTAAAAAAATGTTGCTAAGGCCCAGTGTCAGAGAAATTACTGCCTGTGCTCTCTTCTAGGTTTTTTATGTTTTCTGCCATTTAGGTCTTTACTCCCTTTTGACTTTATTTTTGTGTAGTGGAAGAAAATGGTCCAGTTTCATTCCTTTGCGTATAGGTGTCCGATTTTCCCAGCACCATTTGTTGAAGAGACTGTCTTTTTCCATTGCATTTTCTTGTGTCTTTTGTTGAAGATTAATTGATCATATAATCATGGCTTTGTTTCTGGGCTTTCTATCCTGTTCCATTGAAATGTGTCTATTTTTCTGTGCCAGTACCATACTGGTTTGACTACTACAGCCTTCTAGTATAACTTGAAGTCTGGGATTCTAATACTTCTTTTTGTTTTGGATATTTGGGGATTTTTGTGGTCCATACAAATTTTAGGATTATTTGTTCTGGTTCTGTGTAAAATGCTGTTGGTATTTTAATAGGGATTGCATTAAATCTGTAGATTGCTTTGGGTAGTATAGACATTTTTTTTTAATTTGTTTTTCAACGTTTATTTATTTTTGGGACAGAGAGAGACAGAGCATGAACGGGGGAGGGGCAGAGAGAGAGGGAGACACAGCATCGGAAACAGGCTCCAGGCTCTGAGCCATCAGCCCAGAGCCCGACGCGGGGCTCGAACTCACAGACCGCGAGATCGTGACCTGGCTGAAGTCGGACGCTTAACCGACTGCGCCACCCAGGCGCCCCGGGTAGTATAGACATTTTAATAATATTTGTTATTCCAACCCATGAGCATGAAATGTGTTTCCATTCCAAAAATTCATGTAATGTTAAAATCCTGGAGTTGATAAGAATATTTGAAAAAAAAGAGAACTGACCATTTTTGTACTTAATATAGGAATTACTAAAGAGTATGCTATGAATCCTTATATAATAAAAGCATTATTGAAATAAAAACTGATTCAGATTCTATGTCTCCCTTTCTCTCTGCCCTCCCCTGCTCACACTCCATCTCTCTTTCTCTCAAAAATAAATAAACATTTAAAAATTTTTTTTAAAAGTTGGGGGGCGCCTAGGTGGCTCAGTCAGTGAGTCATGATCTCACCATTTGTGAATTCGAGCCCCACATCAGGTCCTGTGCTGACAGCTCAGAGCCTGGAGCCTGCTTCAGATTCAGTGTCTCCTTCTCTTGGCCCCTCCCCTGCTCACACTGTCTCTTTCAAAAATAAGTAAATATTTAAAAAATTTTTTGAAATAAAACTGAATTCTATATAAACTCAAAATTTTAAAAAGATTCATGTACAATTTGAACAGTTAAATGTCAACTAAATATAGTAAAAAAAAAAGTATAGTCTTCTTACTGCACAGATAGTACAGTAGACAACATTTTTCCAAAGCATTTCATAAAATGCTGTTATATGAAAAAGATTTTATGGGCATATACATTGGGGGAATAATGAGTTAAGCACACCCATGCTTCTCAGAACTTGTAATGTGCATCTGTGCATTGTTAATCTCAATCTGTTTGGGTTAAACATATTATTAGCCAGCATTCCCCAAATTTGTATGACTACAGATCCCAGCTGTTTCCACTTCTTTTAAAACCACTGTTAGTGGGACACACTTGGAGAATGCTGCTCCGAAGAAAGGGTAGGATTGAAGGACAATAGAGGTAGACATCCTAAACATAGTTAGAGAGATTTTATTGTCTGTGACCTTGAAAGTCATCACTTTTGTATTTTTTTATATTCACTTAAAACCCTCATAAACTTTCAAGGTTAGGAAGGGCAAGTGCTGTGTGAAAGGAACAGATCAAAACTGGCCCCAGGCAAAATGATGAAGTAAGCAAAGTATTTTTGGCTTTTTACCTTCAGCATCATCACATTTTCTTTCTACTATTGACAACTCACTTAGGTTGTCATCCCTCCTCACCATACCAGGATCTTGCTCTAAAACCCTTTCCCAGAGGGTGTTTAAACATTGCCAATTATACCTGCCTTCTGCTCTTTTCCCTGAAAAAGAGCCAATTTCTGCTAAGGATACACCACCTCTGGGAGCTTTCAGTCTAAAAGACAAACTTTGATTGCATTGTCTTTTAGACTGAAAGCTCTGTCTGGGGCCTTAACAAATGTGTGTACTCGTGGCAGTTTAGGCCTTGTGTAGCAAAAGTAAGAATTTCTGCTTTCGGACAGAGAGCCCTGCTGGAAGGCTATCAAAATAAATCTCATTAGTCACCTTCTATTTTGCCTACTATCAACACCAATACTAGAAAAAATATATATAATTTTTCAGGAAAAATAGAAGTAAATAAGGCTATAGAAATTGAAAGGTCTTAGAGTTAGAGGCTTGGGTTTTAGTCTTGTCTTTGTTACCAACTGGTCAGCATGTGATGTTACAGAGCCTCAGTATTGCCACTTGTCCAATGGGGATAATTCTTTCACTGGACCGTGAAGATAGCAAAAGGAGACAGATCAGCAGTTATGAAAGTGTTTTGAACAGTCTCAGGCAACGTGATATTCTTTCAGCAACTTTAGTTTGCAAATAAAGAAATTCGAGTGGTGCCTGGGTGGCTCAGTCAGTTAAGCGTCCAGCTTTGGCTCAGGTCATGATCTTGCAGTTTGTTGAGTTCAAGCCCCACATCTGGCTCTGTGCTGACAGCTTGGAGACTGGAGCCTGGAGCCTGCTTCCGATTCTGTGTCTCCCTCTCTCTCTGCCCCTCCCCTGTCCTCTCTCTCTCTCTCTCAAAAATAAACATTATTTCCTTCTTTCCTCTTTGTCTTTTCCAGATGCATAAATGCATCTGGAGTCTTTGTATATCTCACTTAGCTTTTCCATCTCTCCAGGCTGCACTGCCAAGGACATCTGCTTCTTCCCTGCCATCTATTTGCCCACAGCCTTTTAAAAAGCTTTCTAGACACTATTACTTCAGAAATTTCACTCCCTAAATCATATTAAAACACACCTACATCCTACATTAAATATAATTCAGATGCAAAATAATTTATAAAGGATTTACCTTTGCATAGTTCATTTAATACAGGAATGATTTCTTAATAAACATGGGCTCTTAGGCAGTTTCTAGATTTGAATCCCAGACCAACCATTTACTGGCTTTGTGACTAGGAACAAGGTATAATCTCTCTGTGCCTCAGGTATCTTAACTGAAAACCAACGATGATAAATGAGCTACCTGAGAGGGTTAGTTTGAACAATAACCGAGCTCATAAAGTGTTTTAAGAGTTATTAAAAGGTTACCAATTGTGTAATATTAGTTGAAGATATACTGATACTCTTTGGAGTATTCTTTCAACTTCCCTTATCTTTGAAGTCTTTTAAAGTAAAAAAAAAATGAGAAAACCCTCCTTCCCAAGATGCAGCTGTTGACATTAATATTATTAATGGTTGTTATTGGAAATCAGTATGCATACCTGGAAATTCTTTGGAAGTAAAAACATCTAGCCTCTAAAAAAATGTTTCAAATGTAATTAAAATGTATTTTAACTTTAATAATTTATTAAATGTCATAATTAACTATTGTCATATTTTCTGGACATTTAATTAAGTAAGCCTTTATTAATTTGAAATTTTTAGTGTCTGTATTTCAGATACAATAAACCTTACCTTTTTGCCTTTCAGTTCTTTAATGTTTCCCAGAAAAGTAGGTCCCTGAAAAGTTGATAGGCTCTGAGAGGAAATGCCCTGCCTGTTTACCTCTAATTTTTTGTATGCAGTAGATATTAAGCAATGAAGGTAGAGTGCAGTTAAACATTTTAAATCTTCTTCTTTATTTCATTGAGGTCAGTATCTTAATAAAGAGCCAGGTATGCTGCCACATTGCAAGGTGACAAGTGCAATGGGAACAACAATACCTATGGTGCAAATCACTCTAAGAGATGCTATGGGGAGACAATCAAAAACGACAAATGAGAAAACCTTATTCAAATGGCAGCACCTGTCTGGCATTCAGGGCCCTCATTCTGAAATTCCAACTTAGGCTGCAGAATTAACCTTACATGAGGTCAAGACAGCTGGATGAGTGCCAAGATATCCATTTAGAAACCAGAAGAGTTAGTTCAATTGACTCAGAGAACTTGTATTACTGAGTGGAACTGGACCCAGTGCAGACGTTGATTATGATTTTCCTATGAGCAGAATGTGAGGTTTTATACTTGGTGGTGATTGAGTGATTAAATATCTTCTGTCTTTTTATGAGAAATTACTTTGGCCTATTTTCTTAAGCTTGCAGTCTTTATAGTCTCATTTCACTGATTTCTTATTTCAGGCACAGTCAGATCTGACATTAATACCAAACTTACTTAATTGGTGAGCCAGTCAAAAATCACTTTCCTGGCAAGCAGTAAAATGAAGTCCAAGGAGACAGCTGGTCTAGAAGGAGATAAGTACCTGCTGGAGCAGGAAGAGAAAGGAAAATCTACAGGAAAAGGAAGGGAATAAATCTATCAAATGTACTATGGCTTTTGCAGTAAAAATCAAACTTCTGTAAGGAACATGCTGTTATCTGATGGAACGCTAGGAAGAAGTTAAGGATCGAGTTAGAGAATATGATGCAACAGAAAACAAAATGAACAACAACTTCATGAGAAAGGAACTATATTACACACTACTTGGCTTTATACTGAACAACAGTCAGAATGTGAATATTAATTAAGTAAAAATGATGATTCTATTATACCAAGAAGATAGAAGAAAGAAAATAGGCATGATCACCAAGTAAATAGGATGATGTTAAGAAGATAAGTTGTCAGAGCACCTGGGTGGCTCAGTCTGTTAAGATTCCACCTCCTGATTTGGGCTCAGGTCATGATCTCAGGGATCCTGGGTTCCAGCTCCACATCAGGCTCTATGCTGACCCTGCAGAGCCTGCTAAGGATTCTCTCTCTCCCTCTCTCTCTGCCCCTCCCCTGCTCATGCTTTCTCTATCTCTCTCAAAAAATATTAAACTTTAAAAAAAAAGATAAATTGCAGAAAAGAAAGTCATTAATGGCCTAAAAATAGTGAGATTAGATTTTTGAAAAATATGAGGTAAACACTATAAATGTTTTAAATAAATGGAACCATGGAAGAGAAGGTGCCATTTAATTTCTTTTTAAAACTGTACATGTAATTATTAAATATTTTTAAAGTAAGGAGAATAAGAAAGATACTGTTATTTCTATAACTTCTTTGGTTTCATTTTCTTATCTCCTGCATCTTAAAAAATTATTGGTAACATATCAATCAATGATGGTTGAGGAGGTTAATTTAATATGCCTTTTATAGAAAGAGTTCATACAGGTGAAATGCTCAGAAAGGTAACAGAATAGATATAGTGAGTGCTCAGCTTAGCAGTTCTGAAGGATTAAGGCCTGACTGTAGCTTTTCAATAGAAAAACAGTGGACCTCCATTCCAGGTCTTACAGACAGAAGTGGGAGCACGGAGGGGAGAGAAATCTTTTCCCATTTAAGTATGAGTTGTTAAATGATTCCTTTTCACATTTCTAAAATACACATACATTGTTTGCTTTTAATTCCAAAATACAAATGCATTTCCTCTTTTAACAGGACTTTCGCCACAAGTGTTCTATTTATATTACAAGGTTTTGAGTGCTTTCCTTCCCCTGTAAATTCTGGCTTTCTGGGAATATGGTCTGTTACCTTGTAACAAGGGAGCAGTATTCAGCGTGTGAAAAATGTAGTTAATTGTCATTAAAAGCTCAGTTGATGGAATGGACATCACAGATGTCAGGGTACATGAATATCTGAATTTCATTGCTAAGAGATGCTTTAATTACCACCACATTAGTCAGTGATAGCTGCTTAAATGTGTTGGCAGTTTGTTGATGCAGAACATCTGGCTACATTGTTTTGATTGCTAGGTGACCGAATCTTTTCTCATGCCCGCCAAGAACAATGTCAGTAAATCAGATTCCCAGTTGTTGTTAATTATCTTTTCAGGGAAAGTGGTAATGGAGTCATAAAATTAAAGAATTAGAAAGGATTAAAAGAAGTCATTAGGTCCAATGGCCTTCTAATATTTGCCCCTATATTACTTATTACCTAAGAGGTTCTCCTAGATGAACTTGGGGCATATCTTACTAAAAAATGTTATAATATTGTCATTTTTGTCCATAGCATGAATTGACAATTTAGTATGATGTTTTTCATCGATGTTCCATTAAAAGGTGTTTGAATCTCTCCATCTAATTCTCGTAACTTTTACTATAGCAAACAGTTGCCCACTGTGTGCAAGATATATATTTTTTTCTTTTCTGAAGTATTTCTCAGATTGAGGACAAAAGGAGCACTATGGTTCCCTAATGTCCAGGGAAGATTTCATTCAAACACCAAAAAGCTAGATGTCAACTTTATGTTTAAAATTTCTATGTTTTTTAATTCGGAAAGAAAATATTAAGTGTATAGGACACACAGGAAGTTGTACAAAAACCTTTAAAACTGGCAAAGGAATTTTAACTGTGGGAGGAAACGAGAAAATTCTGATTTCAGAAGTAATCGATACAACCTACATAAATAATTCAGTCTACTCCTATTGGAATTAGCTCTTTATCTTTTAAAACACCCAGTGCATACATTAAAATTCATGACTATCCCTGCTCTAAAACAGTTGTTACGTTTATGATTACTTATGAGAAAAAAAAAAACACTAAATAACAAAACTAGTTCCCACAAGTTAGAAAATAACAAAATTGACATTTCCTGGTAGAACACTAGGCTTTTCAAAAAAAAAACGAAAAAAAGTTTTAAGAAGTTCATCTCATTTCAGTGGGCCTTTAATTGGATGGAAGTATGATAATAAGAGCTTTTTGGTTTTTTCTTACAAATCTACAATGAAATGGTACAAACAGAATCTTCTAGAAAATTTTGCCCCTTTTGACATTCAACATTTTTTTCAGTAATAAAGAGGTGATAAATGCTTTTGAGGCCTGTCCTATCATCAAGAAAAGGATAAATGGCTTACTTGTAGGAGGTCATTTCAACTTTCCAACCATCTGAATACCATTTAAGAAATGACCTTTTTCAGCATAAGAATCCTAGGTAGAACACTAGTTCCTGAGAAAAAAACATTTTCTGCTTGATCGATTAAACAGTAGGACTCATTTTTGGTGGGTTGTCAGAGCTCTTGCCCATTTTCTCCCCTCTTTCAGCATACTTAGTATCGAAGAGCCACTTTGCAGTACTCTTAAGAATGACTCTGTGCATTGTAATGAAAACCTTAAAAAATATTATTTTATTGTGAGGACAATGTGATCTACACTCAGACACTCAGACACACACACACACACACACACACACACACACACACACACACACGAATCCCCTAAAACAGCAGTCATACGCAAGGACTCCTGCAAACCAAAAACTTAGGACCTCTTGTTCAAAAAGTAAGGGGAAAAGAGGTGTTATTAAATATGCTAAAATATAATTCTATTTATCTTCTTCTTGTGTTCCTCTTTTGACTTATCATGGTGTTTTTTTTTTTTAATTTCCTATTTAATGTTGTTCTAAGTTAAAATTTTAAATTATTAGCATGGATTTTACCATCCATTTTTACATGGTGCACTGTTGGTTTTAAATTCAAATACAGGATGATTTAACTGGTATGCAGAATCACAGAAATTACATAATTCATATCCTGTAGCTTCTATATGCACATGTACTTCATTCTTACCAGAATAGTGGAAATGCTGAACAAAATTAACTCATCTGTTTGTATTTTACTTCTTGATATGTGAACATCGTACCCACAGTCTTTAATTTCAGCTTATTGATGAGTAAGGATGAACTAAAAGGAAAAAAGACTGTGGGTTGCCCTATTTTTACCTTTCCTTTCGTATTCTCATTATCAGCATAAGTGATCAGCTACTAAAAGGAAGTAATACAAGTAAGAAAGGCTACAGTAAGGTTCCTTGGTCATTTGTGTTTCTTAGAACACCATGCCTTCGTTCTGCATTCAAAGCAAATTCTGTTTCATATGGAAAGCATGGCCTTTCTGGGCTGTCAACACCTTTGCTTACTCAGCCATAAACAGAACATAGTTACCATATACTCTCCCTTTGAGTCTTGTTGATACTCTGGGATCACTAGAATTGTGTGCTCATGGGGACATTATGAGCCCTGTGTTTGAATGCGACAACAAGGATTGGGTAACAGACCCTCATATTACACAATTTTCCGTGGCTTATACCCATGTTCCATTGTCCCACCAGACATCAATTATAAAACATAAGGTCAAAGATAAAAATATTAAGAACTTTAAGATGGTTGCAGAGGAACATTAACCCAAGGCTGGGGCCTGAGCATGTGGCCATGTTCTAGTTCACAGGCTGCATGCCCAGGAAGCTAGCTGCGGTCCTACCAGGAGCCCTAGACTTGTATTTCATGAGGGCGTCAATGTGCAGGTGCTTTCCTCCTCCCTCCTCAAGAGCAAAGTGAAATAGGGAAAATACCCCCAAAAGATGTTGATAAGTACTTTCATAGCACCTTTTTAGAGGTGCTTGAAGTATTTGGCACCAACACAACCACATGAATACTGAAAATAAAAATGTTCAGGGTAGTTTTCAGAAAAAAGTAAACTGAAGGGAGATCATAGCAATTAATCAAAGGTTAAAATCAATCAGTAAAGTCACACTTTGATAAAACCATACTCCCACTCTATTGATCAAGGCCACTGTCAAGTAATTGAAACTACTCCTCTTAGATGAAAGTAGAATTCGAACCCTAATATTCATATGAAAGCCAGTGTTCTGTAAAATTTTTAGTATCAAACCTTAGAGACATCTTGTTTGTGCTCTATTGATACTGCCTGTATTTACACTTATGTTCTAGAGACTGAATTGTGAGCCTTAATAAAATATCACAGTACTGCTATAGAATTCAGTATTTGCCTCATTATGTTTCAGCACATGTTATAAAGTTTGGTAACATGTTAGACTATAGACATGAGCCACCACACATCTAATTTATTATATTAAAGATGGGCACACCATTGACACTGGGTGGGGGGGGGTGCAAACATGATGCTTGCAGTTTTGTTGCCTGTCTAGAAGAAAAGAAAGGACAAAACATTGAGGCTAAGGAGCTAAGAATAGTGTCTCCGTCTCCAATTTTGAGATAAATAAGGCTTGTCAGGGCCATAGGATAATAGACTTGATTAACATGATAAATGGCACAGGTGTGGGAGAACTATCTCCCTAACACTATCTCCCAGCTTTACTGGATGAAGAATGTTGGGCAAGCTATTGTCTAAAAGCATAGTTACTCTAATTGCACTGTACATTTTGCCTCATCCGTTTGATTGCTTGTTTTCTGGCCCACAGCAGAAATATAGTCACCATTACAATACAAAGTATACCATACACACAGAATATAAATGTGTTATAGCCACGCTACCTTGGTATTTGCCTCTCTGGTGAAATTCAGGCTTCCTGGAGACACTTACCCTTTTGGAGCCTTGACATTGACTCAAGAATTGCCTAGCTCAGAACTGGGAACCTCAGAATGGCTGGACTTTGTGTTTACATTATTTATTCATTCACTCATTCAGTCACCTGATATTTATTCAGCAACATATATGTGCAAGGCACAGTCTTAAGCAGATTACAAATACTAATCACATACGAATCTTTAAAGAGCATTAGAGGTGGACATAAGACATATGTGGAGATAACTATCTCATACAGTACAAGATGGAAATTAGAGCAAATCCCTCCCCACCTCCCCCCCCCCAAAAAAAACACATATATGTAGAAGCTCAGAAGAGAAGATGAAATGCTTTCTCTAATGTGCAGATTACATGATTTTGTATCAGGCAAACTAGCTGCAATCAAAACCCATGAGACAAATGAAATAGTCCCCAAATTTCATGTATAACAAAGTTAGCCAGTTAAAGTACAATGGGAAAACCCTGTTCGTAATGGCCAAGAAACACACACACACACACACACACACCACATTTAGTAATACACTTAACAAGGAGAATGTAGACATTTTGAGATAGAAGGAATAGAATTTCAGGTGAAGGAAGCAGTATATGTAGAGGCACAGGAACTGAGAAGTGAACAGTTGTCATAGATGAGAAACAGTTTGTCCTTTAGAGCAGTGTTTCTCAAATTGCAGTGTGTGTATGATTACCTACAAAGCTTGTTAAAACTCACATTCTGATTCAGTAGGTGTGTTTCACAAGCCCTCAGGTAGCAATGCCAATGCTGCCAATTTATTGACCACACTTAGAGTAGGAGGGGGTTAGAATATATGAATCATAACCAGAGAGAAGCTAGGTGGAAACTTTAGAACAATGAATGTGGGCTACGAAGTTTGGACTTTATTATGTAGAAAAAAAGATGTCTGAAAACAGATTATTTTCATCAATCCTGAACTCTTTTTTTAAAAAAAATATTTTTAATGTTTATTCATTATTGAGAGACAGAGAGAGACAGGGCGTGAGTGGGGCAGAGAGAGAGGGAGACACAGAATCCGAAGCAGGCTCTAGGCTCCGAGCTGTCAGCACAGAGCCTGACACAGAGCTCAGACCCATGAATCACAAGATCATGACCTGAGCCAAAGTCGGGCGCTTAACCAACGAGCCACCCAGGCATCCAATCCTTAACTCTCTTAAAGTTAGTAAAGCAGCAGTGTTTAAGATGGATATGTTTTCCTAAACTGAACAGTGCTTCTCAAAGAATGATAAGCACCTATATTTTCCCAACTTAACTTAGAAGCTCTTGGTGAGTGGGGACCCAGGAACCTGCTTCTTTTTTTTTTTTAATTGAAAATATATTTTTTTTTATTTATATATGAAATTTATTGTCAAATTGGTTTCCATACAACACCCAGTACTCATCCCAAAAGGTGCCCTCCTCAATACCCATCACCCACCCTCTCCTCCCTCCCACCCCCCATCAACCCTCAGTTTGCTCTCAGTTCTCAACAGTCTCTTATGCTTTGGCTCTCTCCCACTCTAACCTCTTTTTTTTTTTTCCTTCCCCTCCCCCATGGGTTCCTGTTAAGTTTCTCAGGATCCACATAAGAGTGAAACCATATGGTATCTGTCTTTCTCTGTATGGCTTATTTCACTTAGCATCACACTCTCCAGTTCCATCCACGTTGCTACAAAAGGAACCTGCTTCTTAACAGCCTCCCATCTAGCTAGATGTTTTGGAATCACTGGACCAGATGGTCACCACAATTATGTAACTTCCTCAAATTTGTATTATCAAAGTCTTCATAGTAAGAGGTTTCTAGAAACCATATTGTAATCTAGCTTTTTTTTTTAATGTTTATTTATTTATTTTGAGAGAGATGGAGAGCGAGAGAGAGCAGGGAAGGGGGAGAGAGATGGAGAGAGAGAATCCCAGGCAGGCTCTGCACTGTCAGCATAGAGTCCCATGCGGGGCCTGAATGCATGAACGAGATCATTACTTGAGCCCAAATCAAGAATCAGAAGCTTAACTGAACCACCCAAGCTCCCCATAACCTAGCTTTCATGGATAATGCTTGGGTAGAGGAAGTTTGTATTATAAATTAAGTTCAAAAATAAGCCTGAGAATCAATAAAATGTCATGGTTAAGCAGAATTTATTTTGTGAATGCAAAGATGTTTTAATATTTAAGACCTGATTCCTCCCATCCCAGTTTTCCCTTTCTTAGTAAATTATACTACTGTATATCCATTTGCTTAACCAGGAACCAGAGAGGCATCCTTAGTTCTGGCACCTTCTTCACCTCCCACATTCAGTCATTCACTACTTGCTGTAGACTCTACATCCCAAATGTATTCCAAATTTAGTTGCAGATTGTCTCCCCTCATTCTTTTTTTTTTTTTAAATTTTTTTTTTCAACTTTTTATTTATTTTTGGTACAGAGAGAGACAGAGCATGAACGGGGAAGGGGCAGAGAGAGAGGGAGACACAGAATCGGAAACAGGCTCCAGGCTCCGAGCCATCAGCCCAGAGCCTGACGCGGGGCTCGAACTCACGGACCGCGAGATTGTGACCTGGCTCAAGTCGGAGGCTTAACCGACTGCGCCACCCAGGCGCCCCGTCTCCCCTCATTCTATGCCAGACAGTCATTATTACTTTCCTGCTATGAGAGCTCCCTAACTGGTCTTTCCATTCCTCCTTCACCTCTCTTCCCCACTACATTCTTCACAAAACACACAGAAAAAAGTTTTAAAATATAAATCCTATCAGTTTAATCCCTGATTAAAATTATTCAGTTGTTACCTGTTGCACTTTGTTTAAAATCCAAACTCCCTCCAATGGCTTGTGAGGCTGATTTGTCCCCTTCTGTTTCCAGTAATGCTTCAACCACTTGCCCACCGTCTTGTATTTTCCTAGACTGCATCTATCTGTTTCTTGCCTTGGGATATACATATTTATTTCTCTCTTTGCTTGAATGATCATTTTCAGAAAGGCATTTCCTTTTTTGTGGGGGAGGGGAGAGAGAAAGAAGGCGTGAGTGAGCGAGGGGGAAAAGAACGAGGGAGAGAGAGGGAAAATCTCATGCAGGCTCCACATTGTCAGCTCAGAGCCCAAAGCAGGGCTTGAGCTCAACCGAAGCAGTGCTCACCTCACCCCAAGCAGGGCATGTGCTCACCCCATGCAGGCCCAAGCTTACCTGATGCGGGGCTCGAACTCACGAACCATGAGATCATGACCTGAGCCAAAGTCAGCTATTTAACCAACTGAACCACTGAGGCACACAAATAAAGGTATTTCCTAACCACTGTATAGAAGTATAGTCCCCCACACATCCCCAACTTTATTATTGCAGTGTCTTAGTTCCTTCTTGCATATTTTTCTGTATTTGTAGTTACACCTTTACTTCTTTATCTGTTCTGTGTTTATCCCCTCACTGTTTTGTAAATTCTGCAAAGGGAGAGGCTGTTTTTTTGATTCATCTTTGTAAATACAGCATCATATTTCTTTATTCAACAAATATTTGTTGAGTGTCTAAGACATGCAGGGTACTGTTTTAAGTTCTCCATATATAGTAGAGAGCAAAGCAGATAAAAATTCTTGACCTCATGGCATTTACACTAGTTGTGATAAGCGTTCAATAAATAGATAACGAGGTGAAATTTAAAGCATGTCAGATGGTGGTTAGTGCATTGGCAAAAAATAAGGTACAGAAAACAAAAAGAAATGTTGAATATGTGTAGGGTTTACTTTGTCAAATGGGGATGTGGAAGAGGTCTCATTCTAACATACAAATAGAGGAAAGAGTATTAAATATATATATATGTATATATGAAAATTATATATATATACATACATATATGTATGTATGTATATATATATATATACATACATATATATATATAATTTTCATTTATTTCCATATATTTTTTAATTTCTTCTTTAGTTGCTAGGTTGACCTATGCATTCTTTAGTAGGAAGTTCTTTAACCTCCATGCATTTAGAGGATTCCCATTTTTTTTTCTTGTAGTTGATTTCAAGTTTCATAGCCTTGTGATCTGAAAATATGCCTGGTATTATCTCACTTCTTTTATATTTATTGAGGGCTATTTTGTGACCCACTATGTGATTTGTCTTGGAGAATGTTACATGTGCACTCAAGAAGAATGTGTATTCTGCTACTTTTGGATGAAAAGTTCTGAATGTATCTATCAAGTCTGTCTGGTCCAGTGTATCATTCAAGGTGATTGTTTCTTTTTTTTTTTTTTTTTTTTTTAAACGTTTATTATTTTTGGGACAGAGAGAGACAGAGCATGAATGGGGGAGGGGCAGAGAGAGAGGGAGACACAGAATCAGAAACAGGCTCCAGGCTCCGAGCCATCAGCCCAGAGCTTGACGCGGGGCTCGAACTCACGGAGCGCGAGATCGTGACCTGGCTGAAGTCGGACGCTTAACCGACTGCGCCACCCAGGCGCCCCATCAAGGTGATTGTTTCTTTATTGCTTTTCTGCCTAAGTGATTTGTCCATTGTTGTAAGTGGAGTATTAAAGTCCCCTG
The DNA here is from genome assembly GCF_014898765.1 of Herpailurus yagouaroundi. NCBI lineage: Eukaryota > Metazoa > Chordata > Mammalia > Carnivora > Felidae > Herpailurus > Herpailurus yagouaroundi. Next base: position 77,574,972 of record NW_024412391.1, read on the forward strand.
CAATTACCGTAGTCTTACCAATAAGATTGTTTATGGTTGTGATTGATTTATATATTTGGGTTCTTTTGAGTTGGGGGCATAATCATTAACAATTGTTTGCTCTTCTTGATGGGTAGACCCCATAATTATGATATAATGTCCTTCTTCATCTCTTGTTATAGCCTTTGTCTGATATAATTATGGCTGATATCTAGTTTGTCTGATATAAGTATGGCTACTCTAGCTTTCTTTTGACTTCCAGTAGCATGATAGATGGTTCTCCATCCCCTCACTTTCAATCTGAAGGTGTCTTCAGTTCTAAAATGACTCTCTTATAGACGGCATATAGACAGATTTTGTTTTTAATCCATTCTGATAGCCTATGTCTTTTGATTGGGGCATTTGGTCCATTTACATTCAGAGTTATTATTGAAAGATATGGATTTAGTGTCATTGTGTTATCTGTAGGTTTCATGCTTGTGGTGATGTCTCAGGTCCTTTGTAGTCTTTGCAGCATTCCATTCACAGAGTCCCATTTCGGATCTCTTGCAGGACTGGTTTAGTGGTCATGAACTCCTTCAGTTTTTGTTTGTCTGGGAAAGCTTTGTCTCTCCTATTCTGAATGATAGACTTGGAGGATAAGGATTCTTGGCTGCATATTATTCCTAGTCAGCATACTGAATATTTCCTGCCACTCCTCTCTGGCCTGCCAAGTTTCAGTGGACACTAGATGCCTGGGAATGGCTCCTCCTCCCTCCCAGGCACGTGTTCAGGGTGGCAGGTCCCAGTCTAGAGAAAGACCCACTACCCTTGATCATGTTAGAAATTGGTTATCTGTTTTTGTTTGTTTGTTTGTTTGTTTGTTTGCTTGTTTCCCAGTCCATGGATTTTATCGTGTCCAAATACAATCCTACACTTCCACAGTCTTTTTTTTTATCTTCCTTTTGTCTCTCCACAGAAGGGATCCCTCTCCTCTGTGCCTATGCTGCCCATTTTATCTCTCTCAATTCGCAATCATGCACCTATGGCCTGCCAAGTTGTCCCCATGGGCCCCTGGGATCTTTCTGTCTGTCACTCTGTAACCCAGATTCCTGGAATTCCAAGTCTTCTGGCCTTAAAACTGCTGTGTGTGAGGGACAAGGGAACTTCGGGTCCCCTAATTCCCTGCCATGTTGATTCCTCTCTAGCCTTGTTATTGTTTTAAATAATATACACACATATGGAAAAGTTTGGAAGTCCACATACCAGTAATGGCTATAGCCAGATAGCAGGATATGTTATTTTCATTTTTTTCTTTATATTTATATTTAATTTATGTTCTTTAACCACCTATTGGTTATTTAAACTTAAAATATATAAACCCCTTACAAAAGAAAGGTGATAATTCTGACAACTTAAAATATTGGTCCTTAGATCTGAAAGGTACCTCAGAGGTTGTATATTATATCCTCATTATTTAACAAATCAGGAATCAGATGGTTAAGTAGTTAAGTGAATTTCCCCAAACTGAATTGCAAGCAGACCTGGGACAACAATTGATGTTTTATGAATCTTAATCCATAATTCTCTTTCAGTTCTCTTTCTTTTTTGTGCAGTGGCAATCCCCAAACAATACTTTCAGTAGAAGCTTCTTCTAAAATGTTATTTATATATTCGTTAAACAAAAACATGCACATCACTTTGAATGACTTTATCGCTTTGTTGAAATCTAGATTTGCTGAATCCCAATCCTTCACTTTTTTTTTTCATGGAACAGTGGTAACCTCTAAATAATCCTTTGTAGGAAGGAATAAAATGGACTAATGATATGGGTGTATCTGTGAAATGCAACCATGCAAATTTACTTGCAATGATTTTCTGATCTATACAGTTGATGTCATATAGTTTCAACCATAAGTCTTTTAAAGTTGTTAGGAAAGTGGAGATTTTTTTTTTATTTCTACTCAGAGGAAACATTTCAGATCTATCAACTACTTTGACATCCAGAATAATCAATATTTAAAAGTCTGGCCAATAAATACTTGTAGAGAAAAAAAGTGTTGCAGAGAATTAGAGACATGTCTTCTAATTCCATATATACTCACATATGGTGTATTCTTGGAGATTCAATGCTAAGTTTAAATTATAGATGGATGGGGAGTAAAGACTAAGCTAAGAATTGGGGTGCCTGGGTGGCTCAGTTGGTTAAGTCTCTGACTTTGGCTCAGTTAATAAATGGTTTGTGGGTTCAAGCCTGTGTCAGGCTGTGTGCTGACAGCTCAGAGCCTGGAGCCTGCTTTGGAGTCTGTGTCTCCTTCTCTCTCTGCCCCTCCCCTGCTTGTGCTCTGTCTCTCTGTCTCTCTGTCTCTCTCTAAAAAAAAGTCTGTAGCCAACAAATAGTTGCAGACAAAAAAAAATGTTGCAGAGAATTAGAGACATATCTTCTAATTCCATATATACCCATATATGGTGTAGTTCCTAAGCTAAGAATTGGGATGCCTGGGTGGCTCAGTTGGTTAAGCGTCCAACTTCAGCTCAGGTCATGATCTCAAAGTTTGTGCGTTGGAGCCCCACATGAATTTGAGCCCCGCGTTGGGCTCTGTGTTGAAGCTCAGAACCTGGAGCTTGCTTTGGTTCTGTGTCTCCCTCTCTCTCCGCCCCTCTGCTGCTCTCTCTCTCTCTCTCTCTCTCTCAAAAATGAATAAACATTAAAAAAAAATTTAAAGCCTAAGCTAAGAATGGATACTTAAATTGGTAGTATTTTTCCTTATATGGATTGTCCTGGTTTTTCTTTTCTTTACTTTTCTTTTCTTTTCTTTTCTTTTCTTTTCTTTTCTTTTCTTTTCTTT
>NW_024412391.1:77577788-77719190 GCF_014898765.1 Herpailurus yagouaroundi
TTTCTTTTCTTTTCTTTTCTTTTCTTTTCTTTTCTTTTCTTTTCTTTACTTCTCTTTTCTCTTCTCTTCTTACTTCTTTCCCCCTTTTCTTTGCTTAATTTACCTTTTGTCTTAGAAAATTAAAAGAGTTATAGAAAGGGTATATAAAAGGAAAGGCCTCCTTCACCTTTCCCCAGTCCCTCCCTTCCCAGAGGTGGGTGTCCTGACCAGCCCCAGCCCTCATTCATTTCAAACTTGTATGTAAATAAAAGACCAAGTTTGAGTTTGTTTCTTTTAGTAACCAGATCATGGTATATATATATATATATATCTATAAATATATATATAAATATATTGTTCTTTGGTGTGCTTGTTGGAGATGTTCCCAGCCCAGCACACTCCATTTATCCATGACATAGTCTACAGAATTAGTGTCCCCATTTGGGTTGCTTCATTTTGCTGTTATAATTATGCCCACTTTTGTGCACAGGCTTGAGTATGCGCTCTTTCTCTTAATAAATAAATAAAATAAATAAATAAATAAATAAATAAATAAATAAATAAATAAACTTAAAAAAAGGCATAATTTCTTAATAGTTCCACTCTAGATGGTGCCATCAGAGAAGTAGAAATCGCCTTCAACAGACTACTTTTTGAGGATAAATGCAAAGTAAGCTTTGATAAATTTTGCTCTATTGAAATAGAAACAGAAGGTTAAAATTAATTGCATTATTAAGATTAAAATGATACTGTTGCCTATATTAAAATTTTATAACTAAAATTATATAAATTTTAAAGTCATTACAATGTTTTATTGTTTTCTTTTTTAAAATGTTTATTTATTTTGAGAGAGAGAGAGAATGCACTTGCACACAAGTTGGGGAGGGACAGAGAGTGGGAGAGAGAGAATTCCTCAGCACAGAGTCCTGCAAAGGCAGGGCTCAATCTCACTGTGAGATCCTGACCTGAGCCGATATCAAGAGTCAGACACTTAACCGGCTGAGTCACCCAGGTGCCCCTAAACAGTGTTTTATTCATTATGTTGAAAAATCAAAGAGGATAGTTCAAATCAGCTCTTTTCAGGTACTTTCTTCACTAATAGCCTGTATCTTACTCTTATTTATGCCACCAGTGTCCCATGAGTAGATACTGAGATTTTCCTCTGGATACTTAAGTTCCATTCTAATTGCAGTCATTTCCAAATAGTAACATTTATCTTGGAGGATACCTTTGCTTCTTTAAAACAAATATAGCTTCAATAATTTTTAACAACACTAGTGTTCTTAAGAACATCATATTTCAAAATATTAGGTGTTTAGTGTGGTATAAACTAAATGTCTAAATAGTTTACTAAATCACGTTTCAGTTGACATTTTAGAGATGCTGGTATCATGTATTCGTTATTCTTTCACAATTACATTGGAGATTATCTGTTTTGTCCCAGACAAATGGAACTAGCTTCTGAGGCATTTGGAAAATAAATGATAGAAGTGATGTTATTATGTGTGTTTATGTTTTGGCTTCTATACGTGTATGTATATATGTGTGTATGTGCACACGCTTATTGTTACCACTGTCTTTTTAAGATGAGAAAATTCACCATCAAAAAAAAGAGAATTACATCAATTTGGACCTGACATTTCTGTAAAAGGGCATATTTAAGTTAGTGCTGGTACTTTGTTTTAAGGTACAGTCTAATGACTCAGCAGTAAGTTGTCACTTTGAATTTAGGCCTGATCGTTTTAATTCTGTCACCATTGAGCTTCCAACAGAGTTTCTCAGACCCTGATGGCTTAAGAAGGTTCTCATTAGCTGGATTCTCTCTCTCATTTAAGAAGAATCCATAATGTTAGCCTTATTATCTTCAAAATGCCTATTCTTGAACATGTTCCAATGTTATGTGGCACTTTGCATATACTTGCCTATCATCACATTCATCATATATAATATGTATCTATTTTTAAAGACAGACTCATTTTCTGGGAAATGGAATGATGTGTCTAAATGAGGATTGATTCATTCATTGATTAATTGATTCATTTAGCAAACACCATTGAATACCTGCCATGTAATAGACATGTTGTTGGCCATAAAAATGACTCTGATTTGGTAACCACCTTCTGCAAGCTACAAATATGAAGAAAGGTTGAGTGAGTAGCAATACTGACAATCATTGTTGATTATTGTTAGCTTTAGGTCATGGGTGCATGGTAGTTCATTCTCTATTCTCTCTTTCTCAAATATACTTGAAATTTTTCATATTACAGAAGTTTTAGTTTAGTTGTTTTTTTTAATGAATCCTTGTCAAGTTTCATTCTACTAAATTGGGGGTATGTATCCTAGTCACCTAGAAAGTAACCACTGGACTTTGGTTTGTTTTTCATTTGGATCCTTCTCTTTCTGAAAATGCCAAACACATTCTTCACAGTTTTGCCATTTCTTCCTAGTGCCAATTTCTAAAATTCCCTACCTTGAAAACCTAAATATAATAACATACACTTTTCTCCAGGTGTGGTAATCAAAGTGGGGTTAGGAGCTTGGCTGTGTTGAGCTACTCTCCAGAGTTACCTCTTTCTTTCTTTAGTCTCCAGGCCATTACATTTCATTTGGTCATGAGTCTTCTTATACCTTAAGAACTATTAATTTTGTTATCGTATTTCCCTCTTTGTTGATTTTGTTATATTTTGAGGAAAAGGGGTTCTAAGTTGCACCTTTATTTTTCCATCTTAAATCATATCAGGGGCCTCTGGGTGGCTCAGTCAGTTAAGCATCCAACTTCAGCTCAGGACATGATCTCACTGTTGGTGGCTTCGAGCCCCGCCTCGGGCTGTGCACTGACAGCTCAGAGCCTGAAGCCTGCTTCAGATTCTATCCCCCTCTCTCTCTGCACATCCCCCCTCACACTGTATCTGTCTCTTGAAAATAAATAAATGTTTAAAAAGAAATCATATCAGTCCCCTTTCTTTAGTTCTTTAAAGTCCCAAAGGAAAGAAAAAAAGAATATCTGAAGATTAAACAGCAAAGTGAATGTGTTAGATACAACCAAAATAGCCACCAATGCCTCCTTTTAATTGCATTCAAGCTGCAAATATTAAGAACTTACTGTACTTTATGGCTACTTTACAAGTATCTTTCCTAATAGCTTAGAAAGAAGTGAGCTTCCCCTTCTGTTCTTTTCCTGTGAAGAGTGTATCATATGCTAAAAATGTCCACATTTATGCATATTTCTATTGCCCATTGTAACAACAGCAACAATCCTGAATATGGAGTAAAAATTGAGTCACCGATTTTAGTTTTATTTTAAATGACATGAAAGATCTTTAGGAAAATAAAAAGTGAAGCTGGGAGAAAATATTTGTAAAATATATACCTGATGAAGGACTGATATCCAGAATACTTAAAATATCTCTAAACTCAGTAATAAGAAAACAAGCAGTCTAATTATTTAAAAATAGATTCCAACAGACACATCAGCAAAGAGGTACAAGATAATTTTTTTGGTGATGCACCTGTTCTTTATCTTGATTTTGGTGGTTACATAACTGTACGTTCATCAAAATACATAGAATTATTCACCTAAAATGGTGAATTTTACTGTACATAAATAACACTTTAATAAAAAATGAAGGAAAATAAAAGTGATTTCAGACCAAAAAATGATGTGCAAGATGTTAAGTAAATGTAAATGATATTAAAATATTTTAATATATAGATATTTACATGAAATACTCCCTTGCTTCTTCAAGTCTTACTAGTGAGCCTTTCCCTGGTAATCATAATGTAAATTCGAGTCCTACACACAAATATAAACTCATTCTTCTTCCCCAGTTAACTTTTCTTCATTATGATATTCTAACTATTTATACACTTCTGTTCTGTCTTCCTCCACCAGGATGCCGTGATAAGATGTAATGTAATACCATGATAATAGGGATTTTTCTTTGTTTGTCAAGGTAACCTCAGTCCCTAAAATGGTACTTAGTACATAATAGGCTTGAAAAAGTATTTGTTTAATTAATTAATAATTTACTAATTAGCTCCTTTAAAAAAATACTGTTCCTTTACTAAGTAGAGACCTTGAGTTGGTCACATAAGAAAAAATAATGAGGCTTTGTCTTGTGTTGAATGCAATTTATGGACTTTTACTGTTACTGTGAACATTATTTTGAAGAAAGAGCCATGATGTCAGTGCTTTCAGTTGCCAAGTTTTAGGAAGAGTTTGGATCTAATACTTTTAAGTACACTGAATTTGCTTTATAAAGGTAATTCTTAGTATATTTACATTTATCTAAACCTATTTTCCAATCTTTTGTCTAGACAGTTATTCTTTTTTTTAATTTTTTCTTCAACGTTTATTTATTTTTGGGACAGAGAGAGACAGAGCATGAATGGGGGAGGGGCAGAGAGAGAGGGAGACACAGAATCGGAAACAGGCTCCAGGCTCTGAGCCATCAGCCCAGAGCCCGACGCGGAGCTCGAACTCATGGACCGCGAGATCGTGACCTGGCTGAAGTCGGACGCTTAACCGACTGCGCCACCCAGGCGCCCCTAGACAGTTATTCTTAATACCCATTGTACTTATGCAACTTTTCATTCTGTTTTTCCCAATATCTTCCTAGATTCATGTCATCAGTGCTAGTAAGTATCTCCTGTTTCCACTGATTATTGTAATTTATTATTATGTGCAATAATCTAAGTATAGGCTTAGCCCAAAAGACAAAGTCAAGTCAAAGTCAAGTTTCCTTGTAAATAGTACAAGATATAAAAAGTACACTAGCAAGAGAGATTTAATAGAAGCAGTAAAGGTCAATAGTGTAGGACTTTTAGGATGGTATTTTCATGAAGACATAACCACTACCTTAAAGAAGTGATTAAAGGCTAGCTCATATTTAGAGAGAGAAGTTATGAATGTAGCAATTGATTATCTCTTAGGAAGAATTCTTAAACCTACTACCTAAAAGTCAAGAAGTCATAGATGAGCCTAAAGTACAGATAACATTCATGGGAGTAAAACCACATACTGCAAAATAACAGGTATTTACAAAATATAACTGACCTTTCTCATGCCCTAAGAACAATTAGTGTTAATAAAGAGATGATGATGGAACTCAAAGTAATACTATTCTGTATTTTTTTAAGTTTTTTATTTATTTAGTTTCAGAGAGAAAACGTGCATGTGCATGAGTAGGGGAGGGGCAGAGAGAGAGGGAGAGAGAAAAACCCAAGCAGGCTCTGTGCTGTCAGCACTGAGCCCTATGCGGGGCTCAATGTCATGAACCACAAGATCATGACCTGAGCCAAAATCAAGAGTCAGACATTTAACCAACTGAGCCACACAGGTGCCCCTCCCCCAAGTAATACTATTCTCAACAAAATTTTAAGTTCTACAAAATGAGACTTTAATATTTGCAAAGATTAAGTAGTTAGCATATGCAGAGTGTGTGCTGCAGTGAGTTGCACACGGTAAGCACTCAGCTGTTTGTTTTCATTATTACCGTCATTTTAACATCCCTTACACAATTTCTACTCCTTTGCTGAGTAGAAAATGCTCAATGAAATAAGTTTAAGTCAAAACAAAGTGGTTGAAATAGTGACTTTTCTTACAAATGAATGGCAACAATAAACAAAAGTTAGAAACAACAATGAGCATCATACAAAAAGCAAGGAAAAGTGTTATGTGAAGATAGAACTTGTGGGTATGGGGAATATAAGGGAAATCTCTGCCTTCTACTCAGTTTTTCTATAAACCTAAATTTTCCATAGAATATAGATTATCTAGCTTATGTTTTTTAATCAGAAGGCATTTTCTATTATAATTAAGTAACTTTTAAATGTGGCATATATATGTGACATACACATGTATGTATGACATGTGTGTATATATGTGTGTATATATATATATATATATAACACATACATATACATATATATATACATGTATGTATATATAGTGATGAAAAACCAAACAAGAAAAAATCACTGGTGTTTAGTATGTGAGTTTGTATGTATGTGTGTGTTTGTTCATGTGTTTCATTTTCCTTTTGTCTTACCACACTGTTTTCAAACATGTAGTTTTAATTTAGGGTATTAATACAAAAGAGATTACAAGAAAGAAAGATTCTTAATTCCTCTTTAATTGAATTATCTCGTTTAGTCTATTTTCTATTAAATTTACCCAACAAAAAAACTCTGAGAAAGTGAATATTTACTAATTAAGGACTTTGGAGTTTCAACTCTAGTTATCTACAGAGGGCAGCAAACAGCTTCAAATTCAAAGACTAGCATGTTGAGTTAGCAGGTTTTAAGAGCTGCTTTCTGATTCAGCATCATAGGAAGCACTGGGAAACATGTCAAAATAAAGGTTCAGTTTGCTAAATGTACATAATTGCTACATGTGGAAGAGAGCAGAGGAACCCATGGGTCAGAACCAGCTACGTGACTGCAGTCAAGGAAAGGTAGCAAAATTAGCACATCAGGGTGTCAGTCATTATGTTAACATTGCTCCAAATCTTGATACTACAAAGGTGGTTTAAAAATATATATTTAACTAAAATGTTACCAAATATGTTGCAGACATATTCTCATGAGTACTGATTATGGTATTTTATAAAATTATAAATGGATAGCCATTAATGACTAATGGTCCAAGGCAAATCTATAATGTTTCAAGCTAACTTTGGTTTTGAATGCTTTTCTATTAATGTATCTCTACCTCTATTTCTACATTGTTATTCTTATTTTTACGACATAGTAAAATCAAAGTTATATTCAAGATGCCACTAGCCCAACCTATATTTATAGTAGTAATTTATTGTCCTTGATTGGGTTGTGATTCTAAGACAGAGTCTACTTTGTAAGAGGTTTATGAAGGTATGGTCTTGAGGTCAACACGTGTGGAATGGAGGGGAGGGAACAAAGACTAGGCAGAGGGAAAAAATCAAACTGCAGTGTAGGCCCAACCCTACAGGATACTCTGGACTTAAAATGGTTCTTCAGAATCGCTAAATCAGGCTGAGAGGGGGATGTCTTCATACTCCCACCTGGGTGAGCCAGTGCATGTGGGCCACTCCCATGAAGGGGCATGACCATGGGCAAGGCTCAGGCTATACCTCCTGGGACAGAAAGTCCTCCCATCCACCTTTTTTTTTAAAAGTTTATTTATTTATTTTGAGAGAGAGAGAAAGAGAGAGAGGGAGAGGGAGGGAGAATCTCAAGCAGGCTCAGCGTGGAGCCCAACAAGTACCACGAGGTCATGACCTGAGCCAAAATCAAGAGTTGGATGCTTAAACTGACTGAGACACTCAGGTGCCCCATTAAGTCCTTCCTTAAAGGGACATTTGAGTGGGGCATCACCACATCCCCCACATTCATGCACAATAAAAAGTAACCAAAATGCCGTATCGTAATACAGAAGGGATGACTTTTAGATTTACCAAGTATGCTTTGTTATCTTTTCGAGAATTAACTCATTAATTCATGTTTAATAGAAGGCTATTATCAGCTCGGTGTTAGCTCCTTCAAGTTTTGCTTTTTAACAGGTGAGAAGGCAATAAATTAAAATACTGAAGGGTGCCTGGGTGGCTCAGTCGGTTGAGCATCCGACTTCAGCTCAGGTCATGATCTCACAACTCGTGAGTTCGAGCCCCGCGTTGGGCTCTTTGCTGACAGCTCAGAGCCTGGAGCGTGCTTCGGATTCTGTGTCTCTTTCTCGCTCTGCCCCTCCCCAACTTGTGCTCTGTCTTTCTATGTCTTTCAAAAAAAATAAATGTAAAAAAAAATTAAAAATAATACTGAAGTGAATACTCTATCCAAGCTTTATATTAAGACACACACACACACACACACACACACACACACAAAACCCTGAAAGACAAAGTGACTAAAAGTATGCTTAATTATACTTAAAAGAACAGTTTACAGCACCTCCAGGCATTCCTTATTTATGGAAATCTTGGAGACCCAGTACTAAAGCAACATGGAAGGGAGAAACAAAGACATTGTTGTTTTAAGATTAACTGAATTGCCTTTAGCATTAAAGAAGAGATATATACTTATTTAAGTTATATGAATGAATAGACATAAGGAAGAAAATTAAAATTACCCACGATCTCTCAATTCAAAGAAAACCACTTAATAGTATAATTTTTCTCGTAATCATTTTTTCCTCCATACATAATAAATTTTGATTCAGATGATCTCACATATAGAATACAGCCTTTTCTATTCCATTAAAAAAGTATTCAAATGAAAATGTGCATCTACTGTAGGTTTCTCCACTTATTTGGCATATGGAGCATGTAATTAGCACTGTTACAAGCAATGAGAAGATGAATTACTGAACGATATTTCTTACTGTTGCATATTTCAAACTATTTTTCTGGGAGAAACCACAAAATGGAATTATTTGGCCAAAGATACATAACTTTTGAAGGTTTTTTGCTATATTACCAAATTGGAGTTCAAAATAATGTGCATCACTTTATTCTGCCTTAGGTATTTCTTATATATTTTTCAATAGTCCTTGCAAAATTTGATAAGGAAGAGAATATTTCACTGTTGCCTAATTTTTTGATTATTTGTTTGGTTATTGAGTGAAAGTAAGCATTTTTTAAGTCAGTTATATGTCTTTTTTCTGTAAGTTATCTATGTCTTATAGAATCAGTGCTTTTCTGTATTAATGTATTTTTTAAAAAATTTTTAAATGTTTATTTAGTTTTGAGAGAGAGAGAGAGAGAGAAAGCAGGGGAGGGGCAGAGAGAGAGAGGGAGACACAGAAGCCGAAGTGGGCTCCAACCTCTGAGCCCCAACATGGGGCTTGAACCCAGGCATCCTGAGATTGTGACCTGAGCCAAAGTCAGACACGCAACCGACTGTGCCACCCAGGCACCCCTTTTCTTATTGATTTCTAATTCTTCTTTATACATTAAGGATATTTTCCTTTTGTTGGTGGTCTTGCAATTATTTTTCCCAGTTTGTTACATTCTCTTCAATTTTGATTTTTTTCTGAACTATACATTTTTTGTGTCTGTGAATTCAAACTTTTTTTTATAATTTCTTTTTTGACTTTTACCCTTCTAAAGTTCTTACTCAGAGATTACATACATGTTCATCTATATGTATCGTAGTGATTTCTTTTAAAAATTCTTAAATCTGTCTATATTTTATTTTGTTAGTTTTTAGAAACTAAGAATATACAAATATATTTTTCCAAATAATTACCCCAAATTATTTATTGGAGAAGCAGACTCTTTGTGTTACAACCATATTAAAAATAAGTACATTTTACGTCACTATCGAAAACACACAACATGCAAACAAAAGTGACAAACAAACAAGTGTCAAAATAATTTTTATCCTTCATGTTAGTACTGGAATTATGAACTATTCTATTCTATATCATCCCATCCCATCCCATCCCATCCCATCCCATTTCATTGTTTTATTTCAACTAAAACTAAAAAAAAATGACTGTGGTCCACAAAATAGGTTTCAAAAATTTATTAATGGATTTACCCATTGTCTGGAAAATATAATTTACTAATTCCTTGTTTTGTGATCTGTACCATATCTTACAGAGTTGTTATTTTTTGTATGACAAATAAGTACAAAGTTTGTTCCATTACTGTTGATTTTTGTATATTATTATTATGTTTTAATTATTTTAGTTTTATAATATGCTTTACTGTCTTGCAGGACAAGTAAGTTCCTTTTTCTTCACTCTAAATTTTCAGATTTACCTCAGCTAGTCTTGCATATTGGTTTTTGTTGATTAACTTAATCACTCTGTCACAAGTTAAACTTTTGACAGGTGTCCCCTGTGGTCCTCTCACACCTTAGTGTGCTCTTAGAGCATTAGGCCTTCATCATGCACATGCTTCCTGGGAATCTATAACAATTACAGTTTCTACCTCTAAACCATGTAGCAGCTGTTTAAGCACCAAACCTTTTACTGTTTGGGGTAGGGTGGACCCTTAAGTAAGTATGACTGCTGTCCTTATAAAAAAGGGACAGTTTGGATACAGAGACACACACACACACACACAGAATGCCATTTGAAGGTTGGGGTTAATACTGCTATAAGCCAAGGAATTACCAGAAGCTAGAGAGGTCTAAACAGGTCCTTCTCCAGTGCCTTCAGACGGAGCATGGCCCTGCTAGCATCTTGCTTTCAGGCTTCTGACCTTCACAAACTCAGTGACCCAGTTTGTGGTAGTTGTTTGTGGAAGCCCTATCAAACGAATGCACCCTCTAATTGTACCAAATAAGTTAGTTGATTTCACTCTTTAAAAACAAATGTAAAACTTATGATGGTTTTTGATGTACATTGTGAAGGAGTGCCCCATGAAATGAATTTTAAGTGATTGTTTTGTAATCACAACACAATATAAATGTTAGATACAAGAACAATGGCTAATGGAATGAGTGCACTCTATACTCTCATTTTAAGTAACACTCATTTTCTTTCATGGAGTTTTATTTTAATTAAGGATTGAATGGCTCAAAACATTCCTGCAAAACCTCTTAAACCAGTGAATCTGCTGATAGATCTGTATATATTTTAAGTAATGCAATTTAAAAAATCTCAGTGGGATTTTTTTACACTCATGGTTGTTCTTTTCAGACAAGGGTTATTGAATTAAGTGAGCTATGAAATAGTTAGCAATAATTGTATGCATTTGTAACAATGAACATTAAATCCCCCACTTGCCTGGAAGTTTAAGAAGCAGTTGTTGTGGATAATCAAATATTTTGGATAACTTAATATCTAACATATATAATACATATAATTGTAATCTCTATAAAATATGCTTACTTATATTAATCTGGGAACTTATGGTACCATATAGTCACCATTTAAAAAGTAATTATTCTTGGAAACACCGTGGTTATATAAATTCTATGTAAAATATAGTCATATCTTAGTTATTACTCCCCCAATTAAGGGAAATTGAATTTCAAATAAGCACTAATTGAAATGACCATGTATAATTTAATGAAAACAGGGATATAATAGAGTATTGATGGAGTGACTTCTGGGGGCTGAAAGTACAAATTTAAAAATTAAAAAAAAAGAAAAAGGAATAATCACCCTTTCTGCAAAATTTTTATTGAATTTAACAATTACAGGTCTTCAGTATGTTTTTCTGTTGATGTGGCTGTTAGTTTAGCCATGAGTGTTAATCTTTAGATTTAGTTATAAGTCCAATAAACTGCTGTATGATTTTTTGACAAACTTTTTGAGCACAAGGAAATAAGAAAATATAAAGTACCCCCTTTAGGGAAACTTCAGCAAAGTATTCAGACACATTATTGAAGGTCGTCTAGGCCAGCTTTGGTGCTGAATGTGTGGCTATGAACAAGACAAAGAGGGTTCCCGCTCTGCTAGTGAGACTATACTGATACAAAAAGTTAAATGCTATTTAAAAGTCTTCATGTCAGGGGAGCCTGGGTGGCTCAGTTGGTTAAGCTTCTGACTTTGGCTCAGGTCATGATCTCACAGTTTGTGAGTTTGAGCCCCATGTCAGACTCTACTGACAGCTCAGAGCCTGGAGCCTGCTTTGGATTCTGGGTTTTTCTCTCTCTCTCTCTCTGCTCCTCCCTGCTTGTGCTCTGTCTCTCTTTTGCAAAAAATAAAATAAACATTAAAAATTTTTTTAAAAGTCTTCATGTCAGTACAAGCAATCCTAAAAAACAAAACAAAACAAAAAACTATGTATTTGAATATTTAGAACTATCATATTGCAAAGGATTAATCCTATGGTTGATTAAATTTTGGAAGCCAGTTGCTTCTTGCCCTGGATGCTGAAATAAACTAAAAAGAGTCATTTATTCTAATTCTCTATATTAAAATGCACTCTCCAAATTTCCCTTTCTCAAGAACCATAATTGTGTGAAATTTATCCAACTTATAGAAAGATCCCTGAAGAATACCCACATAATAGGAGGGACAAAGCAAAGGAGCTTGGAAAAGGGAACAGAATGGAAGATGAACATCTTGTGATATCACCAATGCCACAGGTAGGAAGCTTTTCAAAAAGAAGAGAGGGACCATTCTGCAATCCCAGTAAAATACTGACTCAAGCCAGGGCTCAATAATGAATGCTAATACCATAGGTGAAAGACTCCTTGCACGTGCACCAAAATATTACTCCACTAGCTGATTACTAATTGCAATAAGGATATTTTATAGATTAATACATATTTTTATTTTAATATGTTTAGGTTATAAATATATATTACATCTATAATATGTACCATGTATAATCAAATATATTGTAAACATAAGTTAAATCTAAATATATTATATATATTTTATTTATATTTATATAAATATAAATTATTCTAAATAAAATATATTTTTTATTTTATTTTAATACATGTACAATATATATCTTTTAGAAAGAAAACCTGGTAGACATCACCATTACTAAATGATCATACTTAACATCACTAATAGTGGGGCCATCTGACATTAGAGACCTTCCGGAATACAGTATAAAGTATTCTGTATCATCTATAAAGAAATCTTCTCCAGAAAATGTTTAAACTGTATCTCATTAAGCCTAGAGCCTAGGTTACAGCAAATATAGGGGATTAAAGAATAATGTATGAACAAAATGAAACTATCAGCTAAATCTAGAATGTGAGCCATTCCGAAGACAACTGACCTACACTCTTCAAAAAGTTAATGTCATTATGTGGAGACAAAATGGAATGACTATTCAAGATTTAAGAGTTAAAAGAATGTAATTAAATACAGTGCATAATACCTGAGTATGAGCTCATACAATGAGTCAAATGGCTAAAAGGCATTTTAGAGACAATAAGGGAATATCAATATGTACTTGCCAGCAGATAATATTACCAAATTATTGTCAACTTTCTTACTTGTGATAATGGCACTTGGTGTTTATAGGAAAATGTCATTATTTTTAGAAGGTACAAGCTGAAATATTTGAAGATGTGCATGTCCTGATACAACTTAACCTACACAATTGTTAAGAAAAATACACACCTCCATAACACAGCAAATGCAAAATATTAAGGATTGTTGAAGAATCTAGGTGGTGGGGATAAGTGTAATCAATGTACACTTTAAACCTTTCACTATGTTTTGAAATGTTCTGAAAAGGGTGTCTGGCTGACTTAGTTGGTTGAGTGTCCAACTCTTGATTTCAGCTCAAGTCATGATCCCAGGGGCATTGGATCAAGCCCTGCATTGGGCACCACTCTGAGCATGGAGCCTGCTTAGGATTCTCTCTCTCTCTCTCTCTCTCTCTCTCTCTCTCTCTCTCTCTCCCCCTCTCCCTCTCCCTCTCCCTCCCTCCCTCTCTCCTTCAGCCCCTCTTCCCTGCTCATGCTTTCTCTTTCTCTTCCTAAAATTAAAAAAAAAAAAAACAAAAAAAAAAAAACAGGGTTGCCTGAGTGGCTCAGTTGGTTAAGCGTCTGACTCTTGATCTTGGCTCAGGTCATAATCTCATGGTTTGTGCGTTTGAGCCCTGAATCAGGCTGTTTGCTGCCAGCATGGAGCCTGCTTGGGATTCTCTCTCTCCCTCTCTTCCCCCCCTTTACACACTCTCTCTCTCTCTCTCTCAAAGTAAATAAGTAAATAAACTTAAAAAAAATAATAAAATAAAATAAAATAAAAGCAGTGGAAATACGTGCTAAAAAATGTTTCTGAAGTAAAGTGTGTGTGGGGAAGGGGAGTGTCAAATACTGCTGAAAGATCCACCAAGATGCAGACATATTTAGCAGGAAGAAGGATGTTTCTTTGTGAGGGTAGTTTCAGTCATTTTAGAGTGGTTCAGAAAGTAAACCAGAGGTGAGAAAAAGGAAATAGTGTAGACAACACGTGGAAGAAGTTCAGCAGTTTTAAACTAGAAAGAAATTTCAGTTATGAATTAGAAAGAAATAAGACTATAAATTTAGACAAATTTGAAGAAGAAATTTTGCTTATTTGTACTTTTTTATTTGAAGAATTTTGTTTGTTTTTAAAACTCTGGTTTTAAGGAGGACAGAGGTGACTGTTTTGATGCTGATAAGGAAGATTCAGTAGAGAGGGGGAAATTGAAGAGGAAGAAGAAAGATAAAGGAGGGCTGTTTGAAGGGCCTTGGAACTAGATGAATGTGAATAAGAAACTAAAACCCGTGATTTTCTCTGAAAATCCATGAAAGGTCAGCCTTGGGGCCTCACTTCCATGATTCTTCCCAAGATGCTAGAACTAAGTTCTAATTTGTGTTCTTTCATTTTTCTTCCTCTTTTCCTCCTTTTTTCCCCTTCCTCTTTTCCTTTCTCTCTCTCTCTTTCTTTCTTTCTCCCTCTGAAGAAAACTCCCTAAATTGTATAAACTTCACACCCCACAAAAGATGGATCAACATCTCTGAGAAGATGTTAAATATGAACAAAAAAGAGCAAACCTCTTGTGTACATATAAAATAGAGCTTGTCAAGCTTTAACAAGCCTGATAATCACTGGGGAAGCTTGTTAAAACACAGATTTCTGAGTAGTGTTATACTATGAGTTTATTGATGATAAAACTAGGACTTACAAAGATTACATGACTTTGTCTAAGTCTTAAATCTTAGTCTTAACTCTAAGATCACACAACTGTTTATGGCCAAGCTGGTACTAGATCTCGTGTATCATCATTTCAGTGGTGTTTTCTCTTCCTCTATTTATACTCTATCCTCTATTGTTTATGTTACTGGAAAACTTCTACCTATTTTTATTAGGGCTATGAAAAAATTAGTCTTACAGACTTCTCAGAGTAAAGTGCAACTTTTGAGAAACTTAAACTCAACTATCCAGCAATATTTTCCTTTGCTAAGAATAAGGATCTTTTTTACCAACGTTGTTTGCTTTTTAATACAAGCACTGCAGAATTTTAGATAATGTAAACCTTTTCCTTGAATGTATTAGTTTCCATTGAGCACAACAAATTGCCAGGAACATACAGGTTTAAACCAATACAAATTTATGATGTCACAATTTCCATGGGTCAAAACTCTAGGCACTGGTTAGCAGAATTCTGCCTCAGGGTCTCACCAGGCTGTAAGCAAGGTATGAGCTAGGACTTCCAACTCATCTGGGGCTTGGGTTCTTCCAAGTTCACCATTTGTTGACAGAATTTCATTCTCAGGGCTTATGGTACTGAGAAGTGTTCTCAGCTCCAGGAGGCTCCCTGTTATTCTCTGGCAAGTACCCCTCTCTACAGTGTAGCAGTTTTCTTCTCTGAGGTTAGAAAGAATCCTGGGGCACCTGGGTGACTCAGTCATTAAGCACCCAAATCTTGATTTCAGTTCCAGTCATAATCTCAGGATCCTGCTATGGAGCCCCAGATTTGGCTCTGGGCTGATGGTGCAAAGCTTTCTTGGGATCCTCTCTCTCCCTCTTTCTGCCCCTCCCCTGTTCATGCACAAGTGCCTATGTTCTTTCTTTCTCTCTTTCAAAATAAATAAACTCAAGAGAGAGAGAGAGAGAGAGAGAATCCTTTCAGTTGGCTAAAGCAGTTCAGTTGACTAAGGCAGTTATATAATGTAACATAATCATGGGAGTGAGTCTCCTCTATGCCACATGATATGACCTGATCTAGGGAGTGACTATTCCACCATATATACATTCCCACCTGCATTATATTATACTCAGTGGGTGGGAATATGGGGTACTAACTTAGAATTCTGCCTACCCCACATAAAGATATCTGAAAAGTTACCTCTAGGCATTTTATACTTGATGAGACTTCAAAAAATCTTTGAGATTCAAACCAGCAAAGATTTTTCTCTAGATGCTTGTTTTAAATCTGTATTAACAATCAAGCAAAAACATGGGATAAGCATTCCATTCTTGATAAAACAATGGGATGTTATCTGTCTTTGATGTGACTGTAATTGCCTCCTTTGCTAATATTGCTCCTCATTTTTTAGAGAATCCATAATAGCTTTCCTTTTGGTGATTATTATCCTTTGAATATGTATATTTCTGTAAATATTCAGCAAGGTCTTGTAAAAGGAAACTAGAATCCTGTCTGACAATTGAACAGGACATGAGTTTATAATTTGGTATTGTGTTATTTTTTTTAAGCTGTGAATATAATAATAAAGATTAAAACACTGCAGGGAGTATGTGTGGCTGTGGCAGTTGTAGGTGTTAATTATGTTGTCAGATAGGAGAGTGAAAATTCAACCTTCTAAACTTGGGTCTTGGCAGGTAGGCCAAGTATCTGATTTTTTTCTCTATTGTTATTAAAATATATTTGTTGTAGACCTAAATATCTTTGCTCATGTAGACTTATTATTATTATTATTATTATTATTATTATTATTTTGAAGACAGAAATGCAGATAAAATCAGACTCACTCTTTTGGATTCCAGAACTGCATGGGTTAGCAGATTTTACTAGAGGGTTTTTAAAAGCTGAGTAGTGTGAACTGGAGGCTTAAAGAGTGGCGCTTTGATCACGGTAGGTAAACCTTCAAAAGTCAGAGGATCTCTATTAATACAGGACACATAAAAAGCTGTGGTTTTGTCTTTTGGCACTTAAAGGTATTAGTCTATTTCAGTACTTACCAGTAAATATGTCCAACAGTTAAGCTAAAATGCAGTGAGAATTTAAGAAAAAAAAAACAACAATAACAACTAAAGAAACCGCTTATATTAGTGTTTTTTAAGATCTGTGAGATGCTGTTTAGCATGTAAATATTTTTGAGACTATGATTAAAAAATAAGATTCTGAGTTCCTATGTATTCTGATTTTTAGAAACAGAAGGTTTTTGTTTTTGTTTTTGTTTTTTTTCGTTTGGGTGATCTAGTAGTTATTGTTTTCAAAATAGGGAAATTTAATACCTAACTTTCATGAGTAATTGGCTTGCTAACATTATAGTCTGATTTTGAAACATTTCAGGAGGAGCAGGAACAACATTCTATTTCTTATTCTAAATGGATTATATCAAGTGTTAGCATTCAGGCAGCCTCCATTTTGCCTATTGAAGCCAAAGTGATCTGTTCAAAAAGTCTATTTGATGCTTCTTCACCAATACTTCCTGAAGTTGGATGCTCAACTGACTGAGCCGCCCAGATGCCCCGTTCCCTCAATTTTTAATTATACATCTATCAGTGAGATTGTTTAATTAATATCTGTCATTGCCCCTTACCCACTAGAGTATACTCTAAGAACTTACATACTTATTAAATGATCTCCAGGGTAGGGGCACCTGGATGGCTCAGTCAGTTACGCATCCAACTCTTGATTTCGGCTTAGGTAATGATCTCATGGTTCATGAGTTCCAGCCCCACATCTGGCTCCATTCTGACAGTGCGGACCCTGCTTAGAATTCTTTGTCTTCCTCTCTCTCCGCCCCTCCCCTGCTCACTCTCTGTTTCTCTCAAAATAAATAAGTAAACATGGAAAATTTTTAAAAAAAACTATCTCCAGATTCTAGCACAGGGCTAAGTATATAAAAGATACTGAATAAATATTTATTGAATGAATACATGAATGAATGAATAAATGGATGGAGAAGTGAAAGAGCACATAAATTTGATTATTCATGACCTGAGAGCATTGATCATCTCAGTTAAGAGCTATACCTGCAAATAAACAAAGCTTAGATAGCAAAGTCAGCAACTACTCTACCCATTAACAGCAAGACTGCCTCTTAGACTCATGCCTGCTAACCAGCTGGCATTATCACTATTATTTTGATGTGCTTGTCAGGGATTTTAATAAACTCAAAATAACAAAGACAGATGACCTGAACACATTATGGAATTCAACGCAGTTCCCATCCTTTCCTTAGGTGGACCAAACATAAGGACAAGAAGAAATATAGCCTGAAGTGAATTGTACAAGCTGAAGTGAATTGTACAGGTCATGAAACAAAATAGATTTGGACTAGCTCGATAGCTTGTTTGTTTGTTTGTTTGTTTGCCAGAGGTTAGCTCTGAGAAGGCATTAAAAGGAATACAAGAGCAGTGGACCATTCCAGGCAGGCAGATAATATATAAGAAAAAAAGCAGAATGGCAGGAGAAACCAGATGACAAAGAAATAATGTTGGGAAGGAGAGAGTGAAGAGGCTAATTGTTCACCAAGATTTGATGTAGCCAGAGAACAGTTTATAACCTATCTCCAGTTGTCCTTTTTGTTTGAGGTAATGTTACTGCCAACTTAAAAATGGTCCATGCAGATGATGGTCTGACATTTAAATCTCTCTTTCTCTGGAAGCATAAGAAAATGAAATTAAATAAAATACTTTGTCTTAAAAATATTCACGAATGGTGACATTGTCTTGCTCTGGCATTTGTAGTATTCCTAGGAGGTGATGTCCTTCCGATCTACTGTATTTTTACCAGCAATTACCAAAGAGACATTCCTCACAGGTGGTCAAAACAAGATCAAATGCAGTCAGATTTGTAATAAAGTAACATTTTTCAGTAGTCAAGAAAAGGAAGCTTGACATATAAATGTTGTCCCACAAAGTTGATATTTTAGATTTTCTTTGCTCTTTTATCCAATGCTGAAATCAAGACTTTTTTTTGGATCACTGAGATTCAATGACTGTTTCATTGAAAACTTTTGAAATTGCCTTTTAAAAGGTACAAATAGAAATTTTATATAATTAGAGTAAACTGAAAATGGCTTTAACCTGGTAAATGATAACCAAAGACGTGTTATCTACCATCCCCAACAGCTGTGAATGGACCTCTATAAGTATATTGCTTTGCTGAGTAAGAGATATAAAATATTAAAGATTCCAAAAACAGTAATACATAGTTAGAAATTAGAATGCAAAATAAGAGATATACTTAAAAGCGATTATAAAAGTCATTTGCAAAAGATGGCATATAAATAATTCTTTTATATTTCTTCCTTTAATTGAGGTTTTGTTTCTTAATTATTCCATTTTGGCGTGGAAAATGCCAGGACTTTAATTTTATATACTAGATCGCCAGGAAAAGGCACCCTTTGCAGTAATGAGGTGTTATCCATTGGTCTGATGCTTTGCATAAACTCATCTGAATCTATCTGTGTTTGTCTTCCTCAGCCCATCCTCCACTGAAGTCAAATGCCAATCTGATACTGTAGGTCTTTTGGTTAAAACCTTGACACTGCAGCCACTTTTCTTAGGACAAGCCCATCCCAGCCCTCATCCTGGCCTTACCTCTGCTCTTCTCAATCTCCTTTCTGATCCTCCAGCACACCACCTTCTCTGACTTCCTCAGAAGAGCT
This sequence comes from Herpailurus yagouaroundi, assembly GCF_014898765.1. Lineage (NCBI taxonomy): Eukaryota > Metazoa > Chordata > Mammalia > Carnivora > Felidae > Herpailurus > Herpailurus yagouaroundi. The sequence continues at coordinate 77,596,995 of NW_024412391.1, forward strand.
CAGCTCCCTCCTTCTCTCTCTCCCCAGTGATTTACCAATTCCACCACCCCCCTACCCCTCCTCCAGCTGGGTGCATTTTCCTTTCTCTTTGTCTAGTTAACTTTTAGGCTTACATCTCATTTCTGAACTCATTGCTGCCCCTCTGACCAGATCTTGCTCATCCTGCTGTGTGATTTTGAGACTCCAGGAAGTTTTTCTTCAAAGCATTATCAGTTTTTGTTACCCATTTGTAAAACTGTTTTATTATTGTCTGCACTACACTGGATAAACTAGGAGCTTCATGAAGGCAGGACACTGTTGCTCACCAGTGCTTAGGTTCTGAGTAGATGACTAAAGAAGTTCCTTGCAAGTGTGAAACAATAAATAGTTTGTGAGGATGCTTACATTTAGGAGAACTAAGATTTTTGATCATATCAAGATTACTGAAAGCATTCTCAAATAAAAGAATACAGGTTTTTGCTATTGCTGGTGACATGAAATGGCACATATGAAGCAACATGAAATTTTCCTAAGATAATTTTGGGAGTCAAGCATTTTTCAGAAATGGAACCATTATTAGGTATTCAGAGGAAAAAAGAAATACCCCCTAGAAAAGAATTGTAGCCCTCTTGATTGGAACAGCATGTATACATTTTTGGTTGATAAGTACATAAGAAAGGCATATCTTATGTGAAAAGGCTGTACCTATGTCTATTATTATTATATTTATTAAAATTTTACATTCACATAAAAAATCCAAAGAGTACAACAAAATGCGTTTATTTACTTACACATACAGGATAAGCATAGTTTGTCAAGGCTAGGCTTAGCAAAGCATACCAAAATTGCAAGGATTTTGCTTTTAAAAAGATACATATATGAGATCTCCTGAGAACTCCAATAGAGAAAGACTGGTGGGGGTGGGGGGAGTCCATAAGTCTGTATATTCAGAATTACTCTAATTGAGAAAAGCATTTTGCATTGTCATCAATATGCTAATAGGAGATATAATTTATTTGATGCTTATTATATACCAAGTGCTGTACAAAGTACTTTATATATATTAGTTTATTTAATCCAATATATGAATAATTGAAGAAGAAATATATCCACCCAACCAACAACAAACCTTACCAAAAAGTCTCTGTTTCTTTTTTCAGTAGCCCATGCGATATATAGCTGTCATATTTTACTTAATGGTTAATGTAAATTTGATTCCTCTTATTCTTCCTTAAATGAGCATTGAGTTAGGTGGATTTGAATTTAGGTGGGGTTGTTCAGTGTGAATCGGAAAAAAGCTGGGCATAATTTGTTTGGGAAAGGCTGTAATGTCCCAAAACTAGTGTTGAGATACACTTCTCAGTGTTACAAGCTGAACCATCTTCCCAGATAAAATTGTCAAGAAAGTATATCTGAATCAGAGAATGCACCAGCGTAGAAGAATCTACTTTTGTTAGTTCTGCTTTGGAAGAGATTATACAACCAGTAACTATGGATTACCCAGGAATTACCAGCCAACAATTTATAGCATAAATCATTGATCACTTATTTGTTGTTCTATCAATATCCTCTTATATCATCATCATTATGTTACTTTTGATTGAATAATATAAGTTTATATATGTATATGCAACATGATAATATGTATATAAACATGTTGTGATGTATTTTATATACAAAGGAACTCCTTCTTGCCCATCATAATGACACTAACATCTGTAGAACATTTACTAAGAGCCAAGCACTGGGCTATTCATTTTCTCATGTAATCCTCATAACAATGCAATGGACCATTATTATTCACAGCGTTATTACTCTGTTATTATCCCCATTTTACCAATAAAGGCAATCAGAATTAAATTAAGTTCTGTATACAAAGTCACTGCTCTAGTAGTCAATGAAGCCCAGACTGGAATCCAGGTCTTATTGAAACCCAAGCCAGTGCTGCTTTTCACTACCAGGGTAAATAGGCTTAGCCCCCCCCCCCCCCCCGTGGACTTTTCAAGTAATTTCAGGTCATACCACCACCTCCACTCTCTGTGTGTACCTCTTGAGATTTTATGTCTGACCATGGAACCACTAACGCTAGATACTCCACATACCTGTCCTTCTTGTTTCTCAAATACATTGGGCTTCGCCTTTACATTTACTGTTCCTCTGCCTGAACTCCTCCTTCCTCCCATCCTCATTGGTTGGCTTTCAGCTCAAAGCTTACCTTCCTGAACTATTGATTTAAATAAATTCTTGCCTGCCCCAGCTCTTGTCACCTTTCATCACATTACCTGTTTTCTTTTCAGTACTTATCATTTCTTCAAATTATCTTAGGTATTTATTTGTTCCTGAGCTTATTGTTTGTCTCTCCTGTAAGAATATAAACTCTAACAAATTCTTATTTTTTTATTTACCCTTGTGTATTTGTTCTATGAATGACTATACAATAGTAGATATGTCTGGATTTAGTCAAAGCTTGTGCTTACAATGATGAATAAAATAGGAATTAATATATCAAGAAGCTTATAATAGAAAAGTTGGAGAAATAGATTTTTGAAACCTGAAATCAGTTTTATGTCACCAGATAATTTAAGGTTGAAATTGATACCTTAACTCTAGACTCAATTTATCATGCAACCAGGGATAGAGATGAAAACTACTTTCTCTTCAATAAGCTCTAATGCCTCCTAATGAATTCAGAATATGATTTGGGTGGTCAGTATTAGGTGTGGACTGTACTTGTGCATCCCAAACCTCTGCTCTGCATAAATACCTGGAGAACTTTATAACCTAACAGGTTTGGGGTCTCTTAGAGATCCAGATTCAGTATGTGAAGGGTGAGGCCTGGAAATAGGTCCCCACTCCTCTGAGGTTTCTTTAAGAACCACTGGAGGAGCTGCCTTGCTCAGAAACAAACAAGCCCAACTCTGTGTTTTCTGCTGGCAATGAATTTTAGGAAAATAGCATATCTTTACATAAGTTGAATCTAAAAAGCAAGAATACTTTTTTTTAAACCAAACTAAATCTTAAAATTGAAGTTTGTACTTTTAGAAATCATTTATTCAGACATTGATTTAGTTTTCATTTATAAATCTTTCTTACCCAAAAGCACAAGATACTTTACAAACATTAACCACATGAGAAACATGAATCTTTGCAAAAACACTGTCAGCTAGATAAAATGTTTTTAGTAGATGAAAAAGTATAATTCTGCCTTTCAAATTGAATTTCAAATAATATTTCTTGCTCTAGTGACATATGAATTGGTTTGTTGCTTTGTTGGTTCTGGGTACTTTATGTGCATTTAGATATCCTTATACATGCAGGCAGTTGAATGCTCTCTTTTCCATATATGCCCATTCTTCTTTACCTTTAAATGAAAAACTACACATTGTATCCATTCCTTAAATAGGGGGAGGGGAGTTGAAGTTGTACTTTACCATGTTCCCTCAAGAGATCTTTAAAAATATTTTTTTTAATCTTTATTTTTGAGAGAGAGACAGAGACAGAGAGGGACAGAGCGTGAGCATGGGAGGGGCAGAGAGACAGGGAGACGCAGAATCTGAAGCTGGTTCCAGGCTCTGCACTGTCAGCACAGATCTGAACGCGGGGCTTGAACTCACAAACCGCGAGATCATGATCTGAGCTGAAGTCAGACGCTTAACTGACTGAGCCACCCTGGCTCCCCAAGAGATCTTAATTTAAACCTTTTGATTGTTTCTAACTATCCAGAGACAGCTTCCTTGAATTTCACGGCTAGGCCAGGTTTTACCCGTGTTCTGTCACAACCTACTGTAGCACTACAACTTTTCTGAACTTCAGATAATTGAAGTCTTGGTAAAAGATCTAAAAAAAAAAGAGAGAGAGAGAGAGAGAGAGAGAGAGAGAGAGAGAGAGAGAGAGATTGCTGTTTTCTACCTCTAGGGTCTTTTCCACTTCTAATAGCTTTTCTGTAAAAATCAATAGGGAAGCCCCACCTAGACCTGTCTCTCCAAAAGCACCTTGTTCTCATCTTAGTTTTATTTGTGTTTTCTTTCTATCAAATTTACCCACCCTGTGTTACATGCTCCTAAAGTCCAGAATTCAGTTTAGGCTTCCTTTATAATGATTTGAGAAAAGAACTTTACTTAAAGATGAGTAGTTAAAAATTGTTCAACTTCCAGTGGGGAGTGTTTCTGTTGTATACCCATAGTTGCTCTATACTTGATATCAAGGACTTAATTTTAATGATAGAAATCAGACACTCAGTTCTCCCTCTCAGTTCTCACATCTCAGAATATTTCACATGAATTGGATAAAGCGAAGAATTGGCATTATTCACAGTAAAATTTAGCAGAAAGTAAATCACTAATCAACTCATATTGCAAATGCCCAATTTAGCTAGATGGAGCTCCATGGTTAAACACACCGTATGTTGGATTGTCCTCCTTTGGGTACAGTTAGGCACTGAGTTTTTGTAAACCACATTTTTTAACCCATAACAACGAAGAAATATATGAGCTGCAAAGGAACAAGAAAAACGTTACATGGAGTCCCCAAAATGAATAATATCAAAAAATAGTAGTATTTCTTGAATAATCAATTCCTGAGGTATATGGTCGCCTTTGTCTGCAGCAAAACAATTACAACTTGTTATTCAATAAGAAACAGCACTGAGGAGTATAACATGTTTTGTTCTATGTTTTTTTAATCTGCCTGATCATTTAAAAGTTGGGGGGGGGGTGGAAAAGCTGTGAACCCAGTTTAAATGAATAAAAGTCAGTACATGTAAAACCTATTTTTAAATGGAATTTTTTCAATGCCCTTAACGAATGCATTTATTTTAAAACGTTTTATTCAGTTAGCTTTTTAAAAAGAATCCCAGGACATTCAAGCTTCATCTTCTTCTTCCATATTTGCCTAAGGCTGATGCCACTCTCGCTCTTCCAAAAAGGAACTAAAGCCAATTTTGCATATCTTGATTTAAAGCTTGTGCAAAGGGCCTTTTTCTTAAATATGAAACAAGCACAAAAGAATAGCAGTTTGGATTGTAGAATGTCAACAAAGTTTTAGTGTAGCTTTGAGTTTCCTTAAAAGGAAAAATGCACTCCTCCTATCACTTTCTTCAGTGACTACTAAGAAAATTAAAGATATCAGAAATGAGTTGACAGGGGCGCCTGGGTGGCGCAGTCGGTTAAGCGTCCGACTTCAGCCAGGTCACGATCTCGCGGTCCGTGAGTTCGAGCCCCGCGTCAGGCTCTGGGCTGATGGCTCAGAGCCTGGAGCCTGTTTCGGATTCTGTGTCTCCCTCTCTCTCTGCCCCTCCCCCGTTCATGCTCTGTCTCTCTCTGTCCCAAAAATAAATAAACATTGAAAAAAAAAATTTAAAAAATAAAAAAAAAAAAGAAATGAGTTGACAGTAACTGTTTATTAGTCCTCAAAACTCTATCCTTTTCCCATGCCCAAAACCCAAATTGCTGAGTCAGAGAGAAATGCCCTCCACGTAGCAAGGATCTGCATGAACATTGTTTGGAATGCATGACATTCTATTAGTGCCCTATGACCAAATTCCTTAATCATGAATTGAATTTTCCTACTTCCCTACTTCACTTTCCATCAGCCTGCCTAGAGAAAACAAATGTGTCAGACATAATGTACTTCTGATTCCCTAAAAATAAATGCAGAAATTAAAATCCCTGGAGATTTCAGTTCTGGAGTGGCAGAGATTCAGAAGCCAGATGCTGTGTAGGCTCTTTGGAATAGACAAAGTATACACCAGCATTAGCCCTCTGAGGACTGATAGTGCAACCAGTATGTGTTTTATTGGCATTTTTTATTTTTCAACCTGGATTTTCACAGCAGGACTAGATTAGGTCTTCCTGTGTGTTCTCCCTAATTTATCTGCTCTTTTTGCAGATGTTTGCCTAAAATACATTTTGTTTAGTTGTAGGTGGTTTCTTTTTTAACAACTCAAAGATGATATTATACTATTTCCCTGTTGAGACTGTTGAGACCAGACTATTAATCAACAGACTATTATATTAGGAACAGTTGTACTCTATAGAACATCATGCATTAGCTAGTATTCCCTGGAAACCCAGAGTAATGAATGCACCATGGAATATGTGGGATACTTAAAAAAAAAAAAAAAAAAAAAAAAGTTTGTTTGAAAGAAAGGTGAAACAAAAGGCAGGAACATATACTTTTTATGTATATTTATAACAGAAAAATAAAGTATGAAGAAAATATTATGCTTCCCTGGACCAAGCTACATTAAGAATTAGCGTTATCTGGGGCACCTGGGTGGCTCAGTCGGTTAAGCATCCCCTTGGGTTCAGGTCATGATCTCGTGGTTTGTGAGTTTGGGCCCCACTGGGCTCTGGTGTGTACAGCTCAGAGCTTGGAATCTGCTTTGGATTCTGTGTCTCCCTCTCTCTCTCTGCCCCTCCCCCGCTCATGCTCAGTCTCTCTCAAAAATAAATAAACAACAAAAAAAAGAAGTCGCTTTATTTGTTTTCTGGGAAAAAGCAGATCCTCTCTTGTACCCAAACTACATTAAATAACAACTTCCTGATCCTAAAGCCCAGGATCAGGCTCCTGGAGGATTAGCTCCTCCATTTCTGCGAAGAACCATGTTTCTAGAATAACATTTCCAAACCCAGCAGTGAAGTAAGAAATTTGATTTCCATAGAAACCAAAAATGAAATTATAACTTAAATGTGAGTGTAGAGTCACAATTAGAGCAACAGCTTTTTCTGTGACTGAGATAAGTTGTCACGCTGGGTATTCATGGAAACAAATAGGAAGTATAATTGCAGGGGGTCAGGATAGGGCATGTTAAAAATGAAATATTCTGTAGAAATTTCAAAAGGCAAAATGTGAGTGTGTTGACTTTCATATATGTAACGCTAACTGTTTGACCTTTGGGGGATTTGCTTGGATTTGTAATCGTTGTTTCTTTATCTATAAAATTGGAGTAATACTATGTGCTACCTGCTTCTTATATAATTAGCATTCACACTGAGCACTTGCTATGTATCGGGCACAAAGTGCCTTATATGAATTCACTCGATTCTCACTATTATGGTTATTTTTGTAGATAATAGCTAACAACTTTATAGTGCTTTTCATGTGCCTGGCACTCTTCTAAGCATCTTTGCATATGTTTATCAACACATTTTCCTTCAAAACAGCCATGAGGTAGAAACAACCATTGCCCTATTTTACAAATGAGAAAACTAAAGCAAAAGCAAATGAGATAATGCATATTTGGTAAACTGCAAAGTATTGTATACAAGTAGGTATACAATTATATCATCCCCATGGACTAATTAACTATTTTCTGTATATGTAATTACATAATTCTTTCTTCCTACTCTAATTTGGAAGGTAGATTTTAAAAAAAAATTTTTTTTTAACATTTATTTATTTTTGAGACAGAGAGAGACAGAGCATGAATGGGGGGAGGGTCAGAGAGAGAGGGAGACACAGAATCGGAAGCAGGCTCCAGGCTCCGAGCTGTCAGCACAGAGCCCAACGCGGGGCTCGAACTCATGAACCACGAGATCATGACCTGAGCTGAAGTCGGACGCTTAACCAACTGAGCCACCCAGGTGCCCCAGGTAGATTTTAACTAAGGTGATTTTTATTACATGACCTAGTAGTTTCTATAAGAGATATAATTTATTTTATCTTTTAATGTCTTACTCTATGCATGATAGTTATATTGAAATTTGAAGGCACACTTAAGTATCTGATAATGATCATATAGTTATGTTTTAACTATTGTTAAAAAGCTCTACAAATTACCAGAATTAATTCTAATCTGTGCTTAAAAGTAGATGCTCACTTTTGTTCTATATCTAACAAAATACTTAAGGCAGTGCTTCACTGGTTTCTGTTTTTGGCCATTGGTTCTCCACTGTTGTGGGATTTGAAGTTCAATATTACTCATCTACACTTCCATTGTAGCATTGTGGTCAGAGTTCTTACCCTGTTTTCATTATTACTTGAATTATATTACCAAAGTAAATGGAAAATTGTCATCTAAAGTTGGACACAAAAGTGCACTTTCAGAACTATAGGAATGTATGAGCAACTTAATCAATACAATTCTTTTTTTTTTTTTTTTGAGAGGGGGGTTGGGGAGGGGCAAGAGATAGATAGAGATATCTATAGATAGATAGAGATAGGGATAGAGAGAGAGAGAGAGAGAGAATTCCAAGCAGCCAAGCAGGCCCCTTGTTGTCAGCACGGAGCCTGATGTGGGGCTCAATCCCAGAACTGTGAGATCATGACTTGAACCAAAAGCAAGAGTTGGACTCTTAACTGACTGAGCCACCCTGGTGCCCCTAAGCAATAGAATTCTTATGGATATGTTTTTATCTTAGTAGATGTTGTGGTAAACATGCGTTCCTGTACTGTCATAAGTTCACATCACTTAACATTGGAAAGCAGAATTGTCTGGTTATCCCTAGCTATATTCCTAGAGCCTGATATGAGGCACATGTAACTGTTCACTTTGAGGGCTATGTTGTCATCTGTCTACTTTATGCATCTAACTACCATGCACAAGTCAAAACCAAAATTATCAGTAGCACTGTGTAAAATTTTATTGGTTGCATTTATGTAGAATGTGAAAACTGTATGTACTGATTACACCCGATTTACTATGAGAATTTTCCAGATTATAATAAACAAAGGAAATTTTAAAAGGTTTTTAGCAATATTTTGATTCCACTCTGTTCAATTATCAGAACAAAACTGCAAAAGGCTTTTTTATAAAAGGAATAAGACATGGCGTTGTCTGAGTTGTTCTATGAAGCATGGCATAGGGAAATGCAGATGACAGTAGTGTCATAAAGATGACATGTGTCAGTTGTCAGAGTGAAAGAAGGGTGGGCTTTGGGTTCTGACTGACATGCTGCCTGTTTATCGTGAGGAACACTTTCCAGCTTCTGTGCTGGTGGATCAGGGGCCATGACTAAGGACAGTCCAGACACTAGAAGGGTGGGAACAATTTAAAGGTTGCTGGGTGGGAGGTAAAACTGTGGAGCTAGCGATGGTAGATTAATGGTAGGTCGTCAGGGCAAGTAAAATAAAAGGTTCTTCAAGTCTTTGGACCTGCTCTAATTTCTGTTCTGGTAAATACTTGACATCTTTTAAGACTAAACTCCTATGTTGACATCATATTCTGATATTATTATTACTCACACACATGCACATACATATACTCACATAGATGCACATTCACACACATACACTCACTACAAATATTCTCCTTTTTTTAGGTCTTCAAAATACCCATCTTTGGGTCTTCTTCCTGCATCGGTATCTGATGATACCAATCTGATTACCAAGGTATATGGCCTTAAGGATATATGTTTAGTTTAGAAGCCTTCTTCCTATTAAAAAAATTGAGAAAAAAATCTGTCTCTCAGTTATTTTTAACAGAAATTTATGTTTAATGTGAACTTAACCCACATGCCAGTAGGGAAAAGTAAGCTTTCTGATAACACACACACTTTAGTTATGGGAGATTGCTATAGACACTAATGTATAAACATGAGACAAAAGAGCAATCCAAATAATGAACAATAAATGAATTGGAAAATAAAAGAACATGTGAATTTTATCACATGAACATTTATTTCTCATTAAATTTCAGTAGTGTCTATATTGGTTGTAATTAAAACCAGAATGTATAAGACCTAAGGATATATATCCTCACTCTGGAAGTCATGATTGTGAGAAAGTGTTTGTTTTGTATCTATTGTACCCAGCCAATGTGGGTGTCAGGTAAATAGGCAAGAAAGACAGAACATTGACCCTGTCACCGAGATAATGTAAGTAAAAGACTACCATCTGACTGCATGAGAGTACCATATTAAGTGTCACAAACTAGAAATGTATAGATATTCAGAAGATAGATATCCTATGAAACTGATTGCTAGATACTAGAACTTGATCCTCACTAACCTGTTAAGAATCTATATAAATACAGAAAAGCATGGCAGCCATTTCATATCTGGAAAACAACATCATGAGCAAAGCCATAGAGAAGTCAACTTTGGGATGGTGGATGATACAGCAGCAAGAGGCTGGCAAGTCTAGAGTTGAGATTTTCTTGTAGATATTTGTGAAAACAATCTTATTTGCCTTGATTATTGAGTCAAGATATGGTGCATTAATAATTATTGACTTTTGAGAGAAGAAATGCTAAACATGTACCTAAAGGAAAATTAGCATAGCAGTGATGTGCCCCATTGCTTTTGGAAGCGATGAGGTAAAGAAGAGAGGAATGAAGAGGATAAAGAATGACTTTGACCATGAAGTAGGGGATGTTAGATTAATTCATGCTTGAAGTGATGGAGATTTAGACCAGTTGAAATGGCAGCAGGATATCGACATTGAAAGGAAAAACTGGAATGGGCTGGTGGCTTTCTACATAGTCAAATATATGAAAAATCCATCATAAGCAGAAAACGGTCTTCTTGTTCTCTGTATTTTCAGTATCCAAAACAGTAACTAGGACAAAGAAATTATTTGATAAATGCTATACCTGATGAAGATAATGCAAGACAGAGAAACTAAAAACGTTGAAATAAGAATCTAAGTTTTTGAGAAACTATCAAAGACACAAACTGGGATTGTGAGAAGGGGTAACTTACCTGGAGGAAAGATGTAATTAAGAGATTTAGGGCTTGTGGTGATGGTGAATTAGCCAAGGAAAAATGACTTATAGACAGTTGAAAGAACCCCAAAGTTTGACAGTTTATTTCTACTCTTGTTGCTTTTTCTTGAAAAAACTAGAAACATTCAGAAACTGATTAAGGCATTGGGAACTTCAATTAGTATTGGTGCTATAACTAAACCTGAGCATGTCATGTACCTAATAACATTTTCAGTGCCAAATATTAAAATGCCATTCAAATTTTAAAAATACTTTAAAAATAATCTCATAATTTTTTTCCATTATGATTAAACACTATGTCATTTCTCTGATTTTATTTTCTAGAGTAGATCAAATAGATCAAAGCTATATTAACAGTAACTGGAGAATGCACCCTAGAATTTTGAAATAATTTTCTATAATGCTGATTCGAGTTTATAATCTGAAGTTCAGATTATAGATACTGAGAAAAAAATCTTCAAAAGTTGTGCTGTTTTGACTTTTTATTTCCCAAATCATTACTTATGAGGTCAGAATTACCCTGTTTCTCCTTGCTCTTTTCATATTTGAAGACTTTAAGTGACCCCTTATATTCTAGTTCTTTTTGTAAGCATTACATACATCATGCATACACAACCAGACTATAATAATAATTAATATGATCTCAGAGGAGACAAACAGCATTTCAGAGTCTATTAATAGAGCAGAGAGAAATTATTCTTTTGAGAAGCTTCTGGACTTTAAAGATTATATTTTCCTATTTGGAGAATTGAAAAATAGATACACAGAGATTAAATGACTTGCCAAAATCATCTAGTGAGTCAGTGACAAAACTAGAACTCAACTCCCAATGTTTAAAATTCTATATTCAGCATAAAATCTACTGGACCACAACTTTTTTTTTTTTTTTAATGGCAAATAAGAATTGCTTTAAGCCAGCAAGTATGATTGGCTTTCATTGGCAGAAGTCAACACCTTTGACCAATCAAATGATCTATTGAAGACCTGGCCAGAATCTTCTAAAACTAGCCTCTCGGGCTATAGATGATAACAGATGTATTCCAGGAAAGTTACAGTCAGTTGTGTTTGCCTTTAGAAAGCCGCTTGCTTGCAAGCCGTAGAGTATCAGAGGGGCAGTGAAGCAAGCCATGCCCTGCTTAAGGTTCACGCATTTCCAAAATTCAAGGCTCACTCTCATCTTCACTTCCTTTCCATTAACTTCCTGAAAGTATTGTAAATAAGAACTGTGCTCACTATGACTGCAGCCTCTGTGTAATAATTGAGATTCAACATTAGGTTACACATTAAGTTTTTTTGGTTCATTTGCTTAAACTGTTATTACTGTGGAAATAGCCATTACATCCAGGTAATAATGTGACTGGTGCTTATTGATCTAGAATTATAATAAAAAACTAAACATATATCTTTATTTGCACACCACATTTCCTCCTTGTTTCCTGATCACCTTCCTTAGCTATAGATAACACTCCTGAAACCATGACCATCCTAGCTGGAGCATAGCAGTAGTTCAGTAAGTGGCAGTTACTAGAGAAATCATATATCAGAGTGGAGTCATTCAAAGTGGTTTGAGTCCTAGCTCCCTTGCAAATCAGTGCCTATTCTGTATCCAACTCTAACCTCTCTGACTCCCAATTTTCTAATCTGTAAAACAAAGAAAATTATGTCACCTTTATAGAGTTGTTGAGAGGATTCTAGGAGGGAAAAATGTGTACAAGCTCTTTGCGTAGTACATAGTGCTTAACAAGTGGTAAATAAATGGTAGTAATTAAAATCTTATCTATTGGAATAACTCCCTTAGGTAACCAGCAATAGCAGGAACTTGGGTTCGGAACGTGTATTAGTCTGCTCAGGCTGCCATAACAAGATTCTCAGACCGGGTGGCTCAAACAACAGAACTTTACTTTTTCACACTTCTCAAAGCCAGGAGTCCAAGATCAAGATGTCAGCAGAGTTGGTTTCTCCTGAGGCCTCTGTCCTTAGGTTGCAGATGGCAGACTTCTCTATGTCATGTTCCTCACATGATCTTTTCCTCTGTGCATGTATATCCCTGGTGTCTCTTCCTCTTCTTATTAGCACAGGAATCATAATAGCTTATGGCTCCATCCTTATGACCTCATTTATTTTTAAATACCATATCTCCAAATACAATCATCACATTTAGGGCTTCAATATATGAAATTGGGGGAGAGGGGAGCACGGAGGCACAATTCAATCCATAAGAGAATGTCACTGTTAAAATAATAGCTTTGTTAATGGAAAATAGAATAGAAGCCTTCTTAAAAATCTTTTTAAATGTTTGTTTATTTTTGAGAGAGAGACAGAGTGTGAGTGGGGGAGGAGCAGAGAGAGAGGGAGAGACAGAATCTGAAGCAGGCTCCAGGCTCTGAGCTATCAGCACGGAGCCCGATGCAGGGCTCGAACTCACAAACTGTGAGATCATGACCCAAGACCCAAGCTGAAGTCAGATGCTTACCCACTGAGCCACCCAGGCACCCCTGGAATAGAAGGCTTTAAGAGAAGTGTGAACTGCTTTCCAATAGCACTCTTGCATTCATGCTTAAGGAATTTTGTGAAATTAATTATCCACTTTACCTTGGAATAGCTTTAGGGACTAGAACATGGGATGGTTCAGTTCCATTGGACAGAAAAGGAATGCAATTCTAAAGAAAAGTTTCTCTAATGTTGAGGATAAGAGTCGATTGAGTAGCTTATTTAAAAGGCAAAATCTTGGGACCCATCCAGAAAATCTGATTTATTGAGTCTGGTTTTGTTCTGTATTAGTTTTCTATTGCTACTGTAAAAAAAATTACCACAAAGAGGCAATTAAAATGACACAAGTTTATGACTTACAGTTCTGGAGGTCAGAAGCGTGAAATGGATCATACAGACTAAAATCAAGATGTCAGCAGATGTCTCCTGGAGACTCCAAGGGAGAATCCATTTCCTTGCTTTTTCCAAATGTTGGAAGCCATCTACATTCCTTGGATATTGACCCCTTCTTCCATCTTCAAAACACACTGCTCCAACCTCTGCTTACATCATCACATCTGGTGTCTCTCTCTTGTAAGGACCCTGTGATGACATTGTGCCAGCCCAGATAATCCAGGGGAGTCTTCCCATCACAAATATTCTTAAGTTAATTGTAATTGAGTTGTGTTTCTTTTGTCCTGTAAGGTAACATGTCCCCAGGTTCGTTAGGACACGAACATATTTGGGGTAGAGGTTATTATTCTGTCTACCACAAGGTCTAAGAATCTGTAATTTCTGTAAATAACCTAACCAGTTTGACCACTGGTGAACCCTAGCAGGCATCAGGAGACATCACAGAATCATTAAATCTACTGAGGAAGTGGCGTGAGCCAAGGCAGGACTAGTGTTTCATCTCCAAGCTTCCCAGCCTCCGCCTCTTCCCTGTTCAGTTAATTACTCCTGTCTTGTATTCGTGTAAGCAACAAGGCAACACGGCATGCCTTATGAAGAACACAAAGACCAAACTTTAACTTTTACTCAGTTACTTTTTATCATAATAAACCTTAGTGGAAAAGAAGATAAATAGCATCATATAACAGAATGGGGCCAGGGCTCTTAGAATTATTCACTCAAGCTACTTTCAAAAATCCAAAGGGTCAGAGCTCAGTCTATTTAAGAGTATCCCAGAAGAAGTAATATTTGTCTTCAGTAGGCTTGAATAGGTGGCAGGATTTATTTAGAAGAAATTCTTCCCTGGACTAAAAGGACACATTGACTAAAGAAAGACTAAGAGGCAAACAGAGGGTTATTTCAGTGAATGATGAGGGGTGCGATTAGGTTGAGCATATTAATGCCTTCTCTCCTCACAACCAGTGCAAAATGCTAGCAGGTGAGGCTCATGGATTTAAGGAAACTTTTCTAACAGTTTTGGTTTGTCAGGGAGAGGGTCTAGATTAAAATCTAGGTTTCCTGAACCCAGGTGTGTGTCACCTGACTGCAGTTTTTATCTCATACATAAAAGTTGAAGAGAAATAGGAAAGAAGATAAATATGAGCCATTTGAAAATATGTTGCTATCTTCGTATCCCTCTGGTAAACTTAAATGTTAAGAATGAGACCACATACAAAGCCGTAGTAGAGAGCAGTCTTCAGATGGGAGAAGGGAAGGAAAGGATGAAGGCAGGCAGGAAGCAATAGACAGGAAGCAGAGGGCAGCTTTGAGGCCAAATTCACCATTTGGTCTAAAAGTTCTTCTTCAATCCCATAAACATATAACCCTTTAACTTGCATGTGTTATAAATATTTAATTGGGGTATTATGCACGATTTTGTATTGCTTCTGTATGTCCAGTGGCTACGTGTCTATAAGAACATCTTCCTTTGATATGAAGGCTAGAAGAAAGAAAGAAAAAAATACCTATGTATTTCGATTTGTAACACACCTTCAACATAGTTACAAATCATCAGCTGATTGATATTCATTTCAAAATGATATTGAGTTGTCTTTTCAAAACCTGGACCCATTGCTCTGATATTGTTTTCTTTCTGCAATTATTACTGCCTCATTCAACTCACCCTAGAATGATGATGGTAGCCCTTCTTAGCCTGCTTCCTTCAACCACTTTATATCTAAGTCACATCCCTAGTCATAACTGCCTGATGCTGTGGTAATGGTAGGCTTTTGGATTCTTTGCAGGCAGACCTTGTATCCAAGTATGTGACTTCTCAAAATTGCATTTTAAGAAAATTATGTCACCCTTTGAGATCCATCATTATTTGCCCGTCCTCCCTGCATTATCCATTCCAAAAATATTTATGTTGTGTGTTATAATTTCCTGTTAACAAGTCCTGGCTAACTCAACCCTATATTTATTACACAAACAGGGCATTGTATCTGTTGTCTGAGAACCAGCCAATGTCAAATCCTTCTGTTGAGATGTTTACAGACACATGTTCAGACTTGGCATCTAATTATACTCAGCTTCAGATATCCTAATAGCTTCTACTTGTTTGCTTGATTTAAATATTAATATTAGTGACTGCAAAACACTTTGAAAACAATGGAAGCATAGAACTTGTTGGTTATTTTCAATTTTGTTGCCATAATTGGATTTTACAATAATTGGACGGAAGAGAAAGTTTGTGTTTTCTTAATTAAGCATGTGCAATATAGAGAAGGAAGGTGAAAAATCATTCGAAAGTTCCATACAAGGGCACGTGGGTGGCTCAGTTGGTTAAGTGTCTGACTTTGGCTCAGGTCATGATCTCATGGCTTGTGACTTTGAGCCCTGCATCAGGCTCTGTGCTGACAGCTCAGAGCCTGGAGCCTGCTTATGATTCTGTGTCTCCCTTTCTCTCTGCCTCTTCCCCACTCATGCTGTCTCTCTCTCTCTCTCTCTCTCTCTCTCTCTCTCTCTCTCTCAGAAAATAAACATTAAAAATTTTTTTTAAAAGAAAGCTCCATATAAAGTGCCAGTTGATGCCCTGTGAGGTTTCCAGTTGAGGCACATTTTACCAAATTCGTAAAAGACACCTAAGTTAAAATAGGAGGCACCAGTAACATAAAACCATACTGTCTTTAAGTTTTTAGACAAAATTAGAGTATAGCAAATTTAGTAGCAAAAAGAGTTCTACTAAAAACTTAAACATTGATTAATTATTACTAAGGAGGCTTTATTGAGAAATCTGTGGACAAAATCTCAGAGGCCTGTAAAAGTTTTTTTTTTTTTTTTGCTTATTATATCAACTAGTTACTGTGCATTGCACTATAATTTCAGTTTGCCTTCTGTATTTTGATTCATGATAAAGTAGGTTCTCTAAGACTTGTAAAAAAATCAGTGTTTCACTTATTTTTTAAATTATTATTGTATGTTTTTTAGTGTTTCACTTTTAATGTGTTTGCTTAGTATCCTGGCTTGCAAGTTTGATTTGGGTTTCCCAATGTACAAATAACAGAAATCACAGTTTATTTTCCTCACATCTATTACTTTTATCTGTTACAGAAACAATTTTTTTCTTCTTTTTTTTTTTTTTGCAATGAGAATCTGCAATTGAAAGACATGTTAATAGACAAAGATTTAATTTTTTCATTTAATCAGTTGATATTTTGATTTAACATTATGAATATCCTGTCCTACAGATGCACCATTTTCTGTTTTGTATTGGGCTACTAAGTAAAGCAATGAAGACATACTATGTGAATTATACAATTGATGCAGTGGAAGAAGAGATAAAGTTAGGAATCTCTATAAGAACAAAAGTTTCCAAATTAAGAAACGAGTGGTGGGCCATTTAGTTGTCAAAGTGTTCCTATGGTACAGACATGGGGCATACAAAGGATCCTGCTTCTAGTAGTTAGTTAATCACTTTTGGGCAGGTACACTGCCTGAATCCCATCTGAGTATGTGCCATCCTGAAAGAGGTCTAGCAATAATAGTGGAAATTCTGTGATTGAAAAAAAAGATGTTACAATCTTTTCATTTTTATATTTGGTATTATATTTGGGGACACAATGGATTTCAGAGACTATTAGTTAAAATGGGTTAAATGTAAAAAAAAAATATATCGAGGGGCACCTGGGTGACTCAGTTGGTTGATTTTCCAACTCTTGATTTCATCTCAGGTCATGGTCCCAGGGTCATGAGACTGAGCCCTTCATCGTGGAGCCTGCTTGAGATTCTCTCTCTCTCTCTCTCTCTCTCTCCCTCTCCCTAAAATAAACAAATTTAATGAAAAATTATTGATACTGATAATACGATTTATAGAACATATTAATATAGAATATATATCTGTCTATTGTACAAGCCAGTGCAAGTGATATAAATTCAGCAACATATTACCATTTATCACATTAAATTAATATTCTTAACTTGAATTTTACTGAGTTTTTAAGTTTTTGTATTTAATTTGTATTTTTTTGTGGTTTGTAATCATAGAAGTTGTACAAAAGCTAGAAGGAAAGGGAATTAATTTTTCTTGTTTAAAATGTGCATATATCTAGGGGTGCCTGGGTGGCTCAGTCAGTTAAGCGGCTGACTCTTGATTTCAGCTAAAGTCATGATCTCACGGTTCATGAGATTGAGCCCACATTGAGCTCTGCGCTGACAGAGCGGAGCCTGCTTGGGATTCTGTGTCTCTGTCTCTCTGACCCTCCGTTGTGTGCTCGCTCTCTCTCTCTCTCTCTCTCTCTCTCTTAAAATAAATAAACATTAAGAAAATAAATGTGCATATATCTAAGTAGTATTAAAATAAATATAATTTAAGTGAGCACTAGAAACTTGGGAGCATTTTCCTATTTGAAGGAGTCTAATACTCAAGTTTGAAAACACTAACATAGATACTGTAATATCAATGAACAGAATTTTAACTAGATTTTCATTAAAGTTAAATATCCAATTTAAATTTTAAGTTAAAAATAACACTGAGATACCACGACATGACTGTTAGCATGACTCTAGTGTGGAAAATTGGCAGCACCAAATGCTGGTGAGGAAGGTGCAGAGAGTAGGAAATCTGACAGATTGCTGGTCAGAATGCAAAACGATACAGCCACTCTGGAAGATAGTTTGGGGGTTTCTTACCAAACTAAACACACTGTTACTCTATGATCTAGCAATCATGCTCCTTGGTATTTACCTAAAATCAGTGAAAATTTATGTCCACACCAAACTTGCACACAGATGTTTATAGCCGCTTTATTCACAATTGCCAAAATTTGAAAGCAACCATGATGTTCTTCAGTAAGTGAATGAATAAATAAACTGTGGTACATTCAGACCATGGAGTACTATTCAGTACTAAAAAGAAATGAGCTCTCAAAGCATGAAAAGACATGGAGGAAACTTAAGTACATATTACTTAGTGAAAGAAGCCAGTCTGCAAAGTCTATATAGGATATAATTCCAACTATATGACGGTTTGTTAAAAGCAAAATAATGGAGACAATAAAAAGAGCAGTGGTTGCCAGGGATAATGGAGAGACAGATGAATAGGTAGAGCAGAGAGGATTTTTAGGGCAGTGAAAATACTCTATTTAATATTATAATGGTGGAACCATGTCATTACATTGGTCCAAACTTGTAGAATATGCAACACCAAGACTGAATCTAATGTAAATGATGGACTTTGAGTGATGGTGATGTGTCAATGTAGGCTCATTATTGGTAAAAAGTGCACATTCTGGTGAGTGATGTTGTGATGGAGGAAGCTGTGCCTGCGTGAGGATAGGAGGTATCTAGGAAATCTTTCTACCTTCTTCTCAATTTTGTTGTAAATCTGAAACTTTCTAAAAATAGAGTATTTTTTAAAATTCAACAATTATAAAACAAGGGACATGTTGCAATACTTTTGTCATTGAGATGGTTTTTTTTTCATCAGTTCAGGTTTCACAAATTGCAGGGAGGGGAAGCAATAACATGTGATAGGAACAACACAAAATTTAGACTTGGAAAATCCAGGTTCAAATCTAAACTCTGACATTTCTCAGCTTGAATGAGTCAATTTCCTCATATGCCAAAAGCATACAATAAAATGTAAACTTATGGGAAATGGTTATAATAATAATATATAATATAATAATAATATAAACAAATGTCAAAGTACTTAATAAAGAATGAAGCATTCTTCAGGTACACAGTATTTATATTTTCTGAGTTTATCCATCAAAAGTGGAAAATGTGTGGATTCATGCACATCTTCCTACCCAGTCCTTCATCATTATTATTATTTTTTGTTATGTAATCTCTACATCCAATGTAGGGCTCAAACTCACAAACCCGAGAGCAAGAGTATCATGCTCTGCCAACTGAGCCAGCCAGGTGCTTCCTACCCTATCCTTCTTGAAGCAGTAGTATACTGTTTGTCGAGTGTAGATGAAACCTGTCTTAATTCACTCTAGTGATTATCCTTTAGTGTCCTAACACTCACAAACCGGATGAGTCACTCAGGCCAGAGATAGGAGTTGAGAGGAAGAGGACTATGAATAACATTGACTTAGGAACCATAAAATGTTGGACTCCATGCTTGTTGGAAGTCCTCCAACCTTACTTCCTCCCAAACTATCTCCTCTATGACCTTTTATCTGCCTGCTGCTGTACTGGTTGAGTTCCTCCTCTGACATCACCTTTCTTAGATTTTTTTGTTGTTAATGTTCATCCATATTTGAGAGGGAGAGAGAGACAGAGCACTAGCAGGGAATGGGGAGAGAGAGAGAGAGGGAGACACAGAAGCCAAAGCAGGCTCCAGGCTCAGAGCTGTCAGCAGTCAGCGGTCAGTGGTTTGAGCCCAACGTGGTGCTCAAACTCATGGACCATGAGATCATTACCTGACCTGAAGTCAGATGCTTAACTGACTGAACCACCCAGGAGCCCCTCTTAGATCTTTAATTAATCACTTATTACCTTGCATTGTAATTAGCCTAGTACCTACTCCATGACCCTCATAACTATTTTTTATGAACATATCTAGAATGCATGAATGATTGATTGATTGATTGATTGATTTCAGGATTAGCACTATGGAATCCAAAGGGTACTGAAGTCACCTTTTAGCTTGGATAAGTTAATTAACTTCTGTGACCTCTTTCCTTTACCTTTGGGTAGTATTTGAAAATATCGTAGAAAGCACCTGGCATGGCCTCTGGCACATTGTGAATGAAAGTTTTAGGTAGAAGTTAGTTAATGGTGATGATAGCTGGCAACTTTTGGAAACTTCACATTCATTAACTCATTTAATCATCACCATAATCCAGTAAAGTAGGTACTGTTATTGGTCTTGTTTTACAAATGAGGAAACTGCTGTAAAGTAGTATGATGAAAATGCCAAAGCAGATTAGCAATAAAACCAGGGAGTGTGAATCTACAGCCTACATTCCACTGAGCTGGCTTTCAGTTATCATTCATATTATTACTATAAACCCACTTGCACTGGGACACTGTTAACCTCTAGAGTGCACATGTGCTCTCTCTCTGCCCCTCCCCCACTCATGCTCTGTCTCTCTCTCTCTCTCTCTCTCTGTCTCTCTCCCTGTCAAAAATAAATAAACATTAAAAAAAAATAAAAAAATAAAGGGGTGCCTGGGTGGCTCAGTCGGTTGAACGTCTGACTTTGGCTCAGGTCATGATCTCACAGTCTGTGAGTTCGAGCCCCTCATCAGGCTCTGTGCTGACAGCTCAGAGCCTGGAGCCTGCTTCGGATTCTGTGTGTGTGTCTCTCTCTCTGCCTCTCCCCATCTCATGCTCCGTCTCTCTCTCTCTCTCTCTCTCTCTCTCTCTCTCTCTCTCTCTCTGTCAAAAATAAATAAACATTAAAAAAAATTAGAGTGCCCATGTGCAAATTAGAAAAAGAAAATATTTCCTTTCCTGAAGACATTTGATTGTCAACATTAGAAAATTATCAAAATAATTCACAAAATGTGATGCCTATGATGTGTAAAATGACATAATCAGTTATAGTGTACTATACTAGCAAAAGAGAAGGCTGAAAAATCCTTGTTCTTCAAGCTTCTTATAACATATCCTTATTAGGAATCATTATCAGGAAAAGACAAAAATGATTAATAACCCTCAAAAGCCAATTGCAAACATCTCCTTAACCTAAAAGAACTCCACAAGTACATAACTGTGAGACTAATTCTAAAATGAGTTCAAATGTGTAAATTGCATGATTACGGCAGACATTTGTCAGCTAATTTGGCAATGAAACTGGCCCAGTGCAGCTTTACAAGATATGTGCAGCATTTCATTGCTGACACCCAGCAAGATTTTCATTTTACACCTCTATGTTTTTGTTCTGAAGCTTCCTTTATTATTATGACTAAGTTCACATTGCCACTGCTTTTTGAATTTTTCATTCAATGCTATACCTTTGGTCTTTTACTAGTCTGTCATTTTGTTTCTTTAAAGTTCTATGACCTACTCTGCTAAAGCAGTGGGACTTATTTTTTGCAAGCATGGTATTTAAAGCCTCCTTGTGAAAGTGCCTGTCATTATAATGGACTCTCACTGTCTTCTGTCACCACTAAGCAACCTTAAAGTAGCTCATTCTTTAGGGTCAGTTGTAACAAATATTATTGCAGTTCATGATAGGCCACTGTGCTGTATACATAGAGATTAAAAATAAATGTGGAGAGATTTAGTAGTCCTGAAAGTTTTATTAAATTTCTAAGCAGAGTGCTAAAAGCATGGTTTGTTAACCAAACTTGGAATACTATATTTGACATTATGAGTGAATATATTGATACATGCGTATTACCTTTAAATGCAGTTATACATAATATTGAATAAATTTACCTTTATTTTGTATGACTTTGCTTAACAGCCAAAGTTTAATGAATGTGTCCTTGTATTTATAAAGACAGGGCAGAATAGTATAATATTGTAAACAAATGACTATTTCAGCTTGTTCTTCGAGGGGAATTTCACTGAAACATAATGTTATTCCATTTATATTAGATAAGGATAATGATAAATGTTAGGTGATATAAAAGATAATAAGCAGGGTCACAGTGACAGGAACAGTGGCTTTTAGACTTTAGAGTATATTTTCAAACTGACGTGTGTGCTTTTCACAGATTAACATTCAAATGAGGTGAAGAAGCGCATCTTGGCCAGAAATATAATTTGTAATGTCATTATAATTTAGAGGTACTTTTCAAGATGTCAGGTAAGGAAGGTTATGGCACCTGAGGCTATCAAAAAAAGCCCCAAATAACACAACAAATGCTGTAAATCATAGTTTGTGAATCCTGGAACTTCTAAGTGAAGGAAAGAGATAGATTGCTTACATTAAGGTTAGGGAAATTATGAAAATGAATCCACCTGGTATGTAGCCAGAAGAGAGAAATGAGAAATTTAGGAGAGTTTCCAGAAAGAGGAGGTGATTTAGTTAGGACTCTTTAAGGTACCTATGAAGAAAATCCAACTCAAACTAGGCTACTAAAAATTTAAAAGGAATTTGTAAGTCTCTACCCTCAGGCATGCCTAGATCTGGGACTAATACTTTTTCATGAGATTCTGTCACTCTCGTTCTATTTCTCTTTTGGCTCTACTTGTCTCTGTTTCTCTTATCTTGTTAGCCCTGTTCTTCCATGCTGTACAGAGCAAAAAGCCTTGACACTCGGAGCCACAGACTCCTATTAGCAAAAAGGATAAGAGAAACGTTGCTGTAGTTCCAACACAGAAGATACGGGAAAGACTCTGATTACCCCAACTATGTCATATATGTGCTCACTTGTGGCCTAGGGTAGGTTTGGGGCACACACTTTGATTCACAATCCCACGAGGACCATTTGAAGTGAATAAGTGTTCTCCAAAGGGATAAAATGAGGGTCAGGAAGCATTCTAGAAAGACACGCAATGGTGTCTACCTACAAGGGTGGAAGAGCTTTGTGATATGTGTTGCTTTAGTTCCCAATTTATGACAAGAGACATCAATGGCTGTATTTTCTATTATTTTTTTTTTACTTTTACAAAAGTTATTAGGCTTTATTTTTTTAAGTTTTAGGTTTACAGAAAAATTGAGCAGAAAGTACAGAGAGTTCCATTATAACTTCTCATACTCCCTCCCACCACCCATCCCAGTGCCTCTGCTATTAACATCTTGCATTAGTGTGGTACATTTGTTACAACTGATGGGCCAATATCAATACAATGGTATTAACTAAAGTTCATAGGTTGCATTAAGGTTCACTCTGTGTTGTACATTCTGAGGGTTTTGATAAAGGTATGACGATAATGTATCCACCCGTATAGTGTCATAAAGAATAGTTTCACTGCCTTAAAATTACCCTGTGCTTCACCTCTTCATCCATTCTTTTCTCCTTCTGAATCTTTGATCTTTTTTACTACCTCCATAATTTTCCCTTTTATAGGATGTCATATAGTTGTAAACATCCTCCTTGTAGCCTTTTCAAATGGGCATCTTTGACTTTGTGCTATGCAATTGAGATTCTTCCTTGTCTCTTTCGTGGCTTCATAGCTCATTTCTTTTTATGGCTGAATTATATTCCATTGTATGGATGCACAACAGTTTTCTATCCATTCATCTATTGAAAGACATCTTGGTTACTTCCAAGTTTTAGAAATTATGAATAAAGCTGCTACAATAATTCATGTGCAGGTTTTTTTCTGTGTGAAAGTTCTCAACTCATTTGGATAAATACCAAGGAGTATGATTGTTGAATCACATGGTAAAATCTGTTTAGTTTTGTAAAAAACTGCCAAATTGTGTTCCAAAGTGTCTGTATCATTTTGCATTCCCACCAGCAATGAATGAGAATTCTTGCTCCATATCCTTGTCAACATTTAATGTTGTCAGTGTTTTGGATTTTAGCTATCTTAATAGGTGTGTAGTGGTACTTCATTGTTGTCTTAATTTGCATTTCCCTAACAACATATGATATAAAGCATCTTTTCAAATGTTTATTTGCTATCTATAGACCAACTCATTTTATAATTGGGTGGTTAATTTTCTTATTGTTGAGATTTAAAAATTCTTTGTATATTTTATTTCTTTTTTTCAAGTTTTTATTTAAATTCTAGTTAGTTAACATAAAATGTAATATTGGTGTCAGAAGTAGAATTTAGTGATTCATCACTTATATATAACACCCAGTGCTCATCACAAATGCCGTCATTAATACCTATCACCCATTTAGCCCATTCCCCTGCCCATCTCCCCACCAGCCACCCTTAGTTTGTTCTCTATAGTTAATAGTCTGTTATGGTTTGCCTCCCTCTCTCTCTTTTTTTTCTTCCTTCCCCTATATTCATCTGTTTTGTTTCTTCAGTTCCAAACGTGAGTGAAATCATGGTATTTGTCTTTCTCTTACTGATTTATTTAACTTAGCATAATACATTCTAGCTACATCCATGTTGCTGTGAATGGCAAGTTATCATTCTTTTTGATGGCTGAGTAATATTCCTATATATATATATATATATATATATATATATATATATATATATGATAAAACTTCATATATATTAAAACTATTCATATATATATATATAGCATATAGATATATAGATATATAGATATATAGATATATAGATATACATATGGCTACATCTTCTTTATCCATTCATCAGTTGATGTACATTTGGGCTCTTTCCATATTTTGGTTATTGTTGATAATTCAGTGGCTGTTTTTATATCTAACATGCCTTGGCCATTAGCCACTCAACCAATGTTAGTTTCCAATGCTTTTTATTATTTATTTACTTATTTATTTATTTTTAATATGAAATTTATTGTCAAATTGGTTTCCATACAACACCCAGTGCTCATCCCAACAGGTGCCCTTCTCAATACCCATCACCCACGCTCCCCTCCCTCCCACCCCCCATCAACCCTCAGTTTGTTCTCGTTTTTAAGAGTCTCTTATGTTTTGGCTCCCTCCCTTTCTAACCTATTTTTTTTTTTCCTTCCCCTCACCTTGGTCTTCTGATAAGTTTCTCAGAATCCACGTAAGAGTGAAAACATGTGGTATCTGTCTTTCTCTGTATGACTTATTTCACTTAGCATAACACTCTCCAGTTCCATCCATGTCACTACAAAAGGCCGTATTTCATTCTTTCTCACTGCCACGTAGTATTCCATTGTGTATATAAACCACAATTTCTTTTTTTTTTATTTATATATGAAATTTATTGTCAAATTGGTTTCCATACAACACCCAGTGCTCATCCCAAAAGGTGCCCTCCTCAATACCCATCACCCACCCTCTCCTCCCTCCCACCCCCCATCAACCCTCAGTTTGCTCTCAGTTCTCAACAGTCTCTTATGCTTTGGCTCTCTCCCACTCTAACCTCTTTTTTTTTTTTCCTTCCCCTCCCCCATGGGTTCCTGTTAAGTTTCTCAGGATCCACATAAGAGTGAAACCATATGGTATCTGTCTTTCTCTGTATGGCTTATTTCACTTAGCATCACACTCTCCAGTTCCATCCACGTTGCTACAAAAGGCCATATTTCATTTTTTCTCATTGCCACGTAGTATTCCATAGTGTATATAAACCACAATTTCTTTATCCATTCATCAGTTGATGGACATTTAGGCTCTTTCCATAATTTGGCTATTGTTGAGAGTGCTGCTATGAACATTGGGGTACAAGTGCCCCTATGCATCAGTACTCCTGTGTCCCTTGGATAAATTCCTAGCAGTGCTATTGCTGGGTCATAGGGTAGGTCTATTTTTAATTTTCTGAGGAACCTCCACACTGCTTTCCAGAGCGGCTGCACCAATTTGCATTCCCACCAACAGTGCAAGAGGGTTCCCGTTTCTCCACATCCTCTCCAGCATCTAGAGTCTCCTGATTTGTTCATTTTGGCCACTCTGACTGGCGTGAGGTGATACCTGAGTGTGGTTTTGATTTGTATTTCCCTGATAAGGAGCGACGCTGAACATCTTTTCATGTGCCTGTTGGCCATCCGGATGTCTTCTTTAGAGAAGTGTCTATTCATGTTTTCTGCCCATTTCTTCACTGGGTTATTTGCTTTTCGGGTGTGGAGTTTGGTGAGCTCTTTATAGATTTTGGATACTAGCCCTTTGTCCGATATGTCATTTGCAAATATCTTTTCCCATTCCGTTGGTTGCCTTTTCGTTTTGTTGGTTGTTTCCTTTGCTGTGCAGAAGCTTTTTATCTTCATAAGGTCCCAGTAATTCACTTTTGCTTTTAATTCCCTTGCCTTTGGGGATGTGTCGAGTAAGAGATTGCTACGGCTGAGGTCAGAGAGGTCTTTTCCTGCTTTCTCCTCTAGGGTTTGGATGGTTTCCTGTCTCACATTCAGGTCCTTTATCCATTTTGAGTTTATTTTTGTGAATGGTGTGAGAAAGTGGTCTAGTTTCAACCTTCTGCATGTTGCTGTCCAGTTCTCCCAGCACCATTTGTTAAAGAGACTGTCTTTTTTCCATTGGATGTTCTTTCCTGCTTTGTCAAAGATGAGTTGGCCATACGTTTGTGGGTCTAGTTCTGGGGTTTCTATTCTATTCCATTGGTCTATGTGTCTGTTTTTGTGCCAATACCATGCTGTCTTGATGATGACAGCTTTGTAGTAGAGGCTAAAGTCTGGGATGGTGATGCCTCCTGCTTTGGTCTTCTTCTTCAAAATTACTTTGGCTATTCGGGGCCTTTTGTGGTTCCATATGAATTTTAGGATGGCTTGTTCTAGTTTCGAGAAGAATGCTGGTGCAATTTTGATTGGGATTGCATTGAATGTGTAGATAGCTTTGGGTAGTATTGACATTTTGACAATATTTATTCTTCCAATCCATGAGCAGGGAATGTCTTTCCATTTCTTTAAATCTTCTTCAATTCCCTTCATAAGCTTTCTATAGTTTTCAGCATACAGATCCTTTACATCTTTGGTTAGATTTATTCCTAGGTATTTTATGCTTCTTGGTGCAATTGTGAATGGGATCAGTTTCCTTATTTGTCTTTCTGTTACTTCATTGTTAGTGTATAAGAATGCAACTGATTTCTGTACATTGATTTTGTATCCTGCAACTTTGCTGAATTCATGTATCAGTTCTAGCAGACTTTTGGTGGAGTCTGTCGGATTTTCCATGTATAATATCATGTCATCTGCAAAAAGCGAAAGCTTGACTTCATCTTTGCCAATTTTGATGCCTTTGATTTCCTTTTGTTGTCTGATTGCTGATGCTAGAACTTCCAGCACTATGTTAAACAACAGTGGTGAGAGTGGGCATCCCTGTCGTGTTCCTGATCTCAGGGAAAAAGCTTTCAGTTTTTCCCCGTTGAGGATGATGTTAGCTGTGGGCTTTTCATAAATGGCTTTTATGATCTTTAAGTATGTTCCTTCTATCCCGACTTTCTCAAGGGTTTTTATTAAGAAAGGGTGCTGGATTTTGTCAAAGGCCTTTTCTGCATCGATTGACAGGATCATATGGTTTTTCTCTTTTTTTTTGTTAATGTGATGTATCACGTTGATTGATTTGCGAATGTTGAACCAGCCCTGCATCCCAGGAATGAATCCCACTTGATCATGGTGAATAATTCTTTTTATATGCCGTTGAATTCGATTTGCTAGTATCTTATTGAGAATTTTGGCATCCATATTCATCAGGGATATTGGCCTGTAGTTCTCTTTTTTTACTGGGTCTCTGTCTGGTTTAGGAATGAAAGTAATAATGGCTTCATAGAATGAGTCTGGAAGTTTTCCTTCCCTTTCTATTTCTTGGAATAGCTTGAGAAGGATAGGTATTATCTCTGCTTTAAGTGTCTGGTAGAACTCCCCTGGGAAGCCATCTGGTCCTGGACTCTTATTTGTTGGGAGATTTTTGATAACCGATTCAATTTCTTCACTGGTGATGGGTCTGTTCAAGCTTTCTATTTCCTCCTGATTGAGTTTTGGAAGAGTGTGGGTGTTCAGGAATTTGTCCATTTCTTCCAGGTTGTCCAATTTGTTGGCATATAATTTTTCATAGTATTCCCTGATAATTGTTTGTATCTCTGAGGGATTGGTTGGAATCATTCCATTTTCATTCATGATTTTATCTATTTGGGTCATCTCCAGTTTCTTTTTGAGAAGCCTGGCTAGAGGTTTGTCAATTTTGTTTATTTTTTCAAAAAACCAACTCTTGGTTTCGTTGATCTGCTCTACAGTTTTTTTAGATTCTATATTGTTTATTTCTGCTCTGATCTTTATTATTTCTCTTCTTCTGCTGGGTTTAGGCTGCCTTTGCTGTTCTGCTTCTATTTCCTTTAGGTATGCTTTTAGATTTTGTATTTGGGATTTTTCTTGTTTCTTGAGATAGGCCTGGATTGCAATGTATTTTCCTCTCAGGACTGCCTTCGCTGTGTCCCAACGCGTTTGGATTGTTGTATTTTCATTTTCGTTTGTTTCCATATATTTTTTAATTTCTTCTCTAATTGCCTGGTTGACCCACTCATTCGTTAGTAGGGTATTCTTTAACCTCCATGCTTTTGGAGGTTTTCCAGACTTTTTTCTGTGGTTGATTTCAAGCTTCATAGCATTGTGGTCTGAAAGTATGCATGGTATGATTTCAATTCTTGTAAACTTATGAAGGGCTGTTTTGTGACCCAGTATGTGATCTATCTTGGAGAATGTTCCATGTGCACTCGAGAAGAAAGTATATTCTGTTGCTTTGGGATGCAGAGTTCTAAATATATCTGTCAAGTCCATCTGATCCAATGTCTCATTCAGGGCCCTTGTTTCTTTATTGACCATGTGTCTAGATGATCTATCCATTTCTGTAAGTGGGGTGTTAAAGTCCCCTGCAATGACCACATTCTTATCAATAAGGTTGCTTGTGTTTATGAGTAATTGTTTTATATATTTGGGTGCTCTGGTATTCGGCGCATAGACATTTATAATTGTTAGCTCTTCCTGATGGATAGACCCTGTCACTATTATATAATGTCCTTCTTCATCTCTTGTTACAGCCTTTAATTTAAAGTCTAGTTTGTCGGATATAAGTATGGCTACTCCAGCTTTCTTTTGGCTTCCAGTAGCATGATAAATAGTTCTCCATCCCCTCACTGTCAATCTGAAGGTGTCCTCAGGTCTAAAATGAGTCTCTTGTAGACAGCAAATAGATGGGTCTTGTTTTTTTATCCATTCTGATACCCTATGTCTTTTGGTTGGCGCATTTAATCCATTTACATTCAGTGTTATTATAGAAAGATATGGGTTTAGAGTCATTGTGATGTCTGTATGTTTGATGCTTGTAGTGATGTCTCTGGTACTTTGTCTCACAGGGTCCCCCTTAGGATCTCTTGTAGGGCTGGTTTAGTGGTGACAAATTCCTTCAGTTTTTGTTTGTTTGGGAAGACCTTTATCTCTCCTTCTATTCTAAATGACAGGCTTGCTGGATAAAGGATTCTCGGCTGCATATTTTTTCTGTCTAGCAAACTGAAAATCTCGTGCCAACTCTTTCTGGCCTGCCAAGTTTCAAAAGAGAGATCAGTCACGAGTCTTATAGGTCTCCCTTTATATGTGAGGGCACGTTTACCCCTTGCTGCTTTCAGAATTTTCTCTTTATCCTTGTATTTTGCCAGTTTCACTATGATATGTCGTGCAGGAGATCGATTCAAGTTACATCTGAAGGGAGTTCTCTGTGCCTCTTGGATTTCAATGCCTTTTTCCTTCCCCACTTCAGGGAAGTTCTCAGCTATTATTTCTTCAAGTACCCCTTCAGCACCTTTCCCTCTCTCTTCCTCCTCTGGGATACCAATTATGCGTACATTATTTCTTTTTAGTGTATCACTTAGTTCTCTAATTTTCCCCTCATACTCCTGGATTTTTTTATCTCTCTTTTTCTCAGCTTCCTCTTTTTCCATAACTTTATCTTCTAGTTCACCTATTTTCTCCTCTGCCTCTTCAATCCGAGCTGTGGTGGTTTCCATTTTGTTATGCATTTCATTTAAAGCGTTTTTCAGCTCCTCGTGACTGTTCCTTAGTCCCTTGATCTCTGTAGCAAGAGATTGTCTGCTGTCAGCTATACTGTTTTCAAGCCCAGCAATTAATTTTATGACTATTATTCTAAATTCACTTTCTGTTATATTATTTAAGTCCTTTTTGATCAGCTCATTAGCTGTTGTTATTTCCTGGAGATTCTTCTGAGGGGAATTCTTCCGCTTGGTCATTTTGGATAGTCCCTGGCGTGGTGAGGACCTGCAGGGCACTTCCCCTGTGCTGTGGTGTATAACTGGAGTTGGTGGGCGGAGCCGCAGTCAGACCTGATGTCTGCCCCCAGCCCACCGCTGGGGCCACAGTCAGACTGGTGCGTGCCTTCTCTTCCCCTCTCCTAGGGGCGGGATTCACTGTGGGGTGGGGTGGCCTGTCTGGGCTACTTGCACACTGCCAGGCTTGTGATGCTGGGGATCTGGCGTCTTAGCTGGGGTGGGTAGGCAAGGTGCACAGGGGCAGGAGGGGCAGGCTTAGCTTGCTTCTCCTTAGGTGATCCACTTCAGGAGGGGCCCTGTGGCAGCAGCAGGGAGTCAGATCCGCTGCCGGAGGTTTGGCTCCGCAGAAGCGCAGAGTTGGGTGTTTGCGCGGAGCGAGCAAGTTCCCTGGCAGGAACTGGTTCTCTTTGGGATTTTGGCTGGGGGATGGGCGGGGAAGATGGCGCTGGCGAGCGCCTTTGTTCCCCACCAAACTGAGCTCTGTCATCCGGGGGCTCAGCAGCTCTCCTTCCCTTTGTCCTCCAGCCTTCCCGCTTTCTGAGCAGAGCTGTTAACTTATGACCTCCCAGCCGCTAAGTCGCGCTTGCTGTCGGAACACAGTCCGTCAGGCCCCTCCGCTTTTTGCAAGCCAGACTCGGGGGCTCTGCTTGGCCGGCGAGCCGCCCCTCCGCCCCGGCTCCCCCCCGCCAGTCCGTGGAGCGCGCACCGCCTCGCCGCCCTTCCTACCCTCTTCCGTGGGCCTCTCGTCTGCGCTTGGCTCCGGTGACTCCGTTCTGCTAATCCTCTGGTGGTTTTCTGGGTTATTTAGGCAGGTGTAGGTGGAATCTAAGTGATCAGCAGGACGCGCGGTGAGCCCAGCGTCCTCCTACGCCGCCATCTTCCCTCAAAAAATCCCACAATTTCTTTATCCATTCATCAGTTGATGGACATTTAGGCTCTTTCCATAATTTGGCTATTGTTGAGAGTGCTGCTATAAACATTGGGGTACAAGTGCCCCTATGCCTCAGCACTCCTGTGTCCCTTGGGTAAATTCCTAGCAGTGCTATTGCTGGGTCATAGGGTAGATCTATTTTTAATTTTTTGAGGAACCTCCACACTGTTTTCCAGAACGGCCGTACCAGCTTGCATTCCCATCTCTAGACCTTTTTCATCTTGCAATCTGAAACTATAAACCCATATCAACTCCTCATGTTTCCCTGCCCCGCAGCACTTACATGTTTCTGTATTCTTTTGCCCAGTGCAAATAAGAGTCCTGTGGTAAGTACAGATCAAAGCACTATATAACACCATGGTTAATAGCAGGAACTTAAGAGTCATTAAGACATAAGTTCAGATCTTGCTCAGCCTATCTAGCCCTGTGACCTTGTATAAAATTAATTAACTTCCCTAATCCTTTGTTTTTCTCATCTGTAAAATGAGAACAATTTCTATCTTTAAGTATATTAGAAGTACATGTTTTTAAAGTATATGATGCACACACCAGGAACATATCAGTTTAATAATTTGTAGGCATTTCAGTTATTAATTTGTTTACCTCCTTCAAACTAATTTCCCTCAAAACAGTAAACAAATACTATTTTAGGAATTGACTTATCAAAAGTCCTCATAGGAATCTGGCCTTTCTATATTTTGGCCAAAAGAATATTTCCTCATTCTTCTCTGATGCCTAGAATTCCTTTATTAAGAAATAAATATTTTCATTCCAGTTTTAGAAATGAAAATATTAAAAGGCAAACATCTCATTGTAGGGAAACACTCTCATGCTAACAATGCTAACATAATGCTAACAAAATAATATACAAGAGTAAACACCACATCAACTGCTTCCTTAGTTTTGAGAATTAGGGAGGAGGAACAATAGCAGGACAATGGAAGGGGAAGAGGACCACTGGACACAAATAAGATAGTCTAAATGATAAATAAAATAATGACTACTTAATAAACCTTTAACAAGTTACAGGCAATAAAATAAGCACTTAAAAGCTTAGTATAGTTAAAAAGAGAGAGCTTAGTTTAAATTCAGTATCCTAGTATAGATTCAAAATGACTTTGACAAGCGGGAGCAATGAGTTCAACTCTAACAACTTTAAATGCAATAAGGATAAATAAAAAATGTACATTTATATTTACATAGCAGTTATATACAGTCATCTTTTCTTTCCTAAATTACCCCAGGAATACAAATGATATTACTACTGAATACCAACTTTTTAAATAAGGGAGGAAAAGTAAGATGCCACTATATTATCAGAATGTGGACTTAGAATGACATTGGGAAACCATTGAAGTTTCTGGAAAAAGTCATTTACTCATAACTGTTGTTTTCACAATGTTGTTTTCTTTTAGTGGGATTAATATTTATAAGGAGAAGGTAGAAACAAGAGGTTCTTAGTGCAGACTTGCAGGTAGCAGGGTCTGGAATGGAGAAGAACAAAAAACTTATGAATATTTTTATATAAGGAATATTTATATGGGTATTGAAAGAGAGAACAGTCAAAGGTTATTCCAAGATTTTTAGCCTAAAAAATTGCACCAGCAGATATAACAATGTTGCAGAGAAGAGGTAGTTTTTAGGGCAAGATAAGTTGATAGGAATGCATTTTCTGGATAATAGCTGGAGTCGTCCCAGTGGAATTTGCTGTGGGATGGTGCATTGCGCACAAATATAAACATGGACATTATTAGCTTTGCAATGCTACTTAGCACCAGAGATGGTGATGGGAGAGTCTGAAGAATGAATTAAGAAAAGAAGAAAAAGTGAGGGTTCAGCATTCAGAAAATGCTGAGTCCATCTCCTACCAAAGTGGCAAAGAGGAATGCCGAACCAAGGAAAAGCAAGAGAGCTCTAAGAGCATGAGTTCTCATAAGCTCACTGAAGAGCTTGGTCTTGGAGTCATAATTAATTTAGCTTTTCTCCGTGTTAGGAATCTATATCTCATTTTAGTTCTGATAATTTGGATACGTCACATTCTGGAGGTCAATTTGATTATTAGCTAGTATTAAAATTTGTTCTCTCAGTTCTTTTACGTTCCTTCTAGCATGTATTTCTTGTTTTACTAATTGACATTAAGAGCTAATGCTACAGAAGAAATTTAGGGAAACATCTGAGTGTTTATCCTGATTAATGTGTTTTTGATGTTCTTGGCAGAAACACTAAGGTGTCAACTACAACTAACATATTTCTGTGTCCTGATGGTCTTCTGACAACCTCAAACTCGTGTTCAGAAGCAGTTCATTTGGAGAATGCTGGTAGCCTCCTTTACCATGCAGTGTAAAATCCAGGGGAGTATGTTTAAATGGGCAAGAAGCAGTTATAGTTTTTTATACTTTGGTGAGAAAAGTGGGTCATCAGTGGAGTTCCCCACAATTACATAATCTAAACATTACAATACTATATGTAGAACACTAGTATGGAAATGAAATCAATAACCACTACCAAGTGAGTCATTAAAGTAACAACATCAAGTGCCTACTTATAGTGGTCTTCCTTCTCATTTTGACCCTGTTACAGTGTTCAAACATCTGCTAAATTTACCACATTTCTTTAAATAGATTAGGATGAAGCTTGTGAGTTATCTAGTTCCAGAATTATAGTGTCTTATATAAATTATTCCCCAATCAGACAGCATGTCTCTACCATAAGGACTAATTTTCAGGTGTGTATGAAGGTATTTTTTTTAGTTGACTTAGGAATGTTCCCATTGTGTAAATCAATATTATTAATAGGAAAAAAAAGGAAAATGTATCAGAAAGGCCCAGAGCAAGCTCATCATACTGAAAATACATTTGGAAATTGTTAGTAAACCCTTTTCAACATGGAAAATCTTTGCCATGAATACTGTCACTGGAAGTTGCCAATTATAAATACCCCGTATGTAACACAGCTTTAAATAGGTGTGTTGCGTATGTGATTTTTATACCAAAGATCATAACAAAAATTGGAAATGAAGATAAAAGGCAATCATACTGCTTTGTGAGGAATACAAGTTAAGTACCCTATGCAGATGTTCCTAAAATGGTGTTTAATCCATTTCATTTTCTCTTCTGTGCACCTGTTAGTACAGATAGCAGAAAGATCCACTCAAAATTAGTTGAGTTACTATATTTAGTAACAAACAAACCTGCTATCAGTTAATGTCTAATTTGAAGTCATTTGAATTTAAACATATAAATCAGAAAAGATGAGTCAGGGCAACATTTTCCTTATCGTTAATACTCTTAATCAGAGAGTTTCTTTTGGTTTCTATGTATAGCAGCTGCAGATTTTATTTTTTGAAGTCCTAGTCTTTTCAAGGAATCAAAGACTTTTTCTTTGTTTCCCCATACCATAAATTATTATAACTAACATACTATAGAGAGCTGAACCAAGTTTTCTTCTTTCTTGTCTTTCCCTTCTATGTTATTTTAATCCCAGTGAGGAGTGGACAGCATTTAGGAGGGAGAGAGAGTGATGGTTGCTGACATTGATATTCTTTCCCTGCCTTTTTTCCTAGAACATCTCCTCTTTTACATGGGGTAACACTTAAGCTTCCAACTAATATTTCATTCAGTGAAAGAGTTCTTAATAAGACTTAATTAGAAGAGAGAAAAAGAGAGAGATGATTTCAATGCTCGTACATTTGATAAAGATGTGTTCTACTCAGTTTTTTCACTTGGATTTATTCGTCTCAACAAACGTTACCCTCTAAGCAAACAGATCCAGCCCTCAAATGGTACTCTTTCCCTTCCCTCAAGAGCACTGCTGATGGCATGCTAACTTATGTTCATTATTTCTACTCTATATGTATAATGTAAAAATAAACACTTGGATCATGCTGTTGCTTTGAAATGCTGTTGTGTTGAAACATGTCCTGAAAAACAATTATAAACTATAAATGATGAATTCATAGTTATACACTACAACTTGTTTATTAAAATGAAGAGGTCACTAACTACTGGTTAACTATGCAAAATTTTTTAAATTTTTAAATTTTTTAAATTAATTTTTGAGAGAGAGTGAGAGAGACAGAGCATGAGCAGGGGAGGGACAGAGAGAGAGAGGGAGACACAGACTCCAAAGCAGGCTCCAGGCTCTGAACTGTCAGCACAGAGCCCAACGTGGGGCTTGAACTCATGAACTGTGAGATCATGACCTGAGCCGAAGTCGGACACTTAACCCACTGAACCACCCAGGCGCCCCAGCTATGCAAATTATTATGTGAAACGGGAATGGAGTCAGGGTGAAGGTAATGGGAAATATGGGTGGGGTATGAAATGAAATGTACTTCCTAGAAGAGTGCCAAGAAATGCCATGAATTTCTGAAACAGAACTACCAAAAGAAAAATTGTAAAATTTCATTTTATAAGGTGTAATTTAGAATTCTAGGTAATCACCTGAAAGTTCTCACCAGATTTTTCTGCCTTTGAATGATTCTTTCAGAGATGTAGAAATAATCCATTCTCCCCAAATATGCTGATAAGCTAAAAGGTGTGGTAGTCATGTTATAGGAGCTTTAAGCTAAGATACAAAACAGTTTTTCTACTTGATTTCTATTAGATGCACAGATGCTTAACTGTATAGTGATTGCAAACTAGCTTCCCGAGAATCTGAAGCAATCTAAGCAAAAATATGTATTTAATGGAAATTACTAAGCTGGTGTCTCCTTCTACTTGTACCACATCATTTCTGGAGTTGAGTGCTCCATTTACAAGGAGGCTTATTAGGTGATCATACAGTGTGTGACATGTTTTTGAATCCAGAGGAATTTTATTAATAATTACGTCAGAACAAAAGTCATAAATTGGGTCTTTCCTAGGAAGCCTGAAAATGTGGGAACATAGAGGAATCTTTTTTTCAGTCAAGATTACACAGATAAGTATGAGTTTGCTGGTCATATCTGTGTGCTGTTTTATTTGATGATATGGACCTGAATTGTATTTAATAAATCCAAGTTCCTGTTCTTCTTATTTTGGCACCAATATTTTCAAAATTTAGAGACAACAGGTTTCTGTGAGATTACCATAGCCAACATTACCAGCTGCATGAAGTAGTCAGAATTGAATGTGGCCATGAGCCATTACAACTCTAAAAACAACTATTATGGCACATGTTTAGAAATTTTCATATACAATCCTGTATTTTTCCATCCATAAGTATACATCCTACTAATTACCTTCTCCACACTGTATCGTATTGTTAAATATGCCTGCCCGGGAAGGGAAGGGAAGTTAGAGAAGCTTCCATAGCTATATACTAATAATAACTGAACCAATTGTCTGTCCCTTCTTTTCAAAGTGCCCATGCAAGTTAGTCATAACCATTTAAAAGAAGAATTAATATTGAGGAAAAAGTACTCTGCAGTAGTAATTTTTATGTGCAAATAAAAGTTGAACTTTATTTTCTGGGAAACATGGTGGTTCTAGTAATAATAATGAATAAAGACATTTAAAAATGTACAGCTTCCAGAAGACTTTGTACCATTGGTGAAATAAATGCCAAAGATGAGATAAGAAATTGGAAAACTGATTATGATTATAAATGTTTAGGATTACATTTGCAGCAGTCCCTAACTCAAAATTACAGATTTTAATCAAGTGTAATTTTTTTCTATAAATTACCACTTAAATATTATAATTTATATGAGAGTGAATTATATTGCAAATTAACCCTCACAGTTAAAGGTTTTGGCCTAACTATAATCCCCTTTAACATCAGATTAAAATATGCAGCGAAAATAGTTGAGGTTCTTGATTTCCTTACTGGTCATCTACTATGCAGATTTTAATCACTATCTATTAATTGGGGGAAAATTTAAATTTTGATTAAAAACTGTAGAATGGAAACAAGGCATTATATATGTTTACATTATTCAATTAAAACAGCTTTACTTTTTATTTTTACAGTCACATACGTACTTGCTCTTTCACTCTACAAACGTACATTGGGTTAGTTCCTTACTGCGAGACAGTCATGCTCTTGTACCTGGGATACAGAGTTGAAGGTGTGCACAATCTAGTGGGGCAGCAGGTGATATATTCTCCTCAGGTATATATATTTGTACAATGGAGTATTGCTTAGCAATCAAAAAGAATGAAATCTTGACATTTTCAACTATGTGGATGGAACTGGAGTGTATTATGCTACGTGAAATTAGTCAGAGAAAGACAAATAACATATGACTTCACTCATATGAGGACTTTAAGAGACAAAACAGATGAACATAAGGGAAGGGAAACAAAAATAATATGAAAGCAGGGAGGGGGACAAAGCATAAGAGACTCATAAATATGGAGAACAAACTCAGGGTTACTGGAGGGGTTGCGGGAGGGGGGATGGGCTAAATGGGTAAGGGGCATTAGGAATCTACTCTTGAAATCATTGTTGCAGTATATGCTAACTAATTTGGATGTAAATTTAAAAAAAATGAAATTAAGTATTGTGTTGAAAAAAAATAAAAAAAGAAAAAGAAAAGTATTTTTTTCTGGTCACTTCCAATGGATCATAAATTTTTAAAATTATGTTTCTAATGGATATCAGAACTCTTTCCTTGGTTGTGAGGGGCTCTGTGGGTCCTGTAGTAGTAACACTTCAGGACTAAGACCAGTTGAGCATTGTGCTGCACGTCAGCACATTTAATTGATTCTGCCAAACTCTGTTGGGCATGGCAGAAACCATGTCACGGACCCGTCCTTTCTGCCTCAAAAGGGGGCATATTTTGAACAGACATAGAGATTAAATTGAAAATATTTCTGCTTGTTACATTTTAAATTTGTCTCCTTCCAGTTTTAGCCTATCCTCCTCCATGAGAACCAAGGACATCACAGTAACTTTAATTCAGAGATATTTAATACAAGACACTTGCCACCATCTTGACTTTTTGTGAGTCTGTAACATTCAGCTGGCATTTTGGAATCTGGTCCAATATCCATTAAGGAGGTCAAGCTGAGAAGTGACGTCCCTCATACAATAAGGAGGAGAAAAGTTTTCTAATCTAGAACATTAAGGAAGGAAGTCATCCCCTGGTGGCTCTGTTAAATGTACAGTGAAATGCAGGATATTATAGTGCTTCAGTATCACTGGACCTGTAAAAGCCAGGGTTTATTTGACTTCAGACTCCACCTACTGAAGAGAGAATCCAGAAGGTAACCCAGTGCAGATCGCTCCAGATGCTTGCTAATAAACACAGCTACTTTTGAACAAGTATAGTGTTCCTGGTGAGAGCCCTTGAAAAGAAATGTAATTCATGAGAGAAGGCAAGTGTGAAGTAAAGGGAGTTCACTGATGAGAATGGTGTGCATTTGTGTGTGTGTGTTAGTGTGTGTATTAGGAGAAAATTCTAAAACAAAGCCTGTGACACACTTGTTAGTGGAAAGAAAATTAAAGTGCAGAAAATGCTGAAGATTTCAAAATAAACTTAGGGCAAGAAATAAAATTTTAGGCTATTTTTGGAACATCATAGTTTCACTGTTTCAGACAGAGTGTATAATATTAAAGGGTGAACAAAGAAAGCAGAGTCCTTACCTTCTATTTTGCTTCCATTTTCTCCATCAAAGGGACTGATATTTACACAAGAAAAAGCAGAATAAACATGAATAAAATGAAACTGCATCTCCTGATAGGTGAAGAATAAGTGTCCCTGAATGCTTTAAACGTATCCAATTCCCTAATTCTGGAAGAATTCACATTAGGAAATTTACACCTTCACCTTATATAGTACTTTGTAGTTTGTGAAGTGATTTCATATACTTAGTTTTACTTATTAGTTTTAATGACGTAATATGAATACCTGAGCATGCATATTATGCAACTTTACAAAGTAAGTAAAGGCTCAAAGAATGACATTCTCAAGGTAATTCTCAAGTGGCTTAGCAGGGCTTAGTATTCAGAGAGAATTAGAGATGAGAAAGAGCATATTATTTGTAATTTTCAAAATGCAGATCTTGGAAACCATAACCATAAGATTGATATCAGTGATTCTCAAATCTAAAATTATTTTGTATGTGTATGGAAGCATTTAAAAGGCGGGTAATCTTGTACTATGCATGGTTTCACTAAAAGTTGCCGGAATAATTGCCTTTCCCTTTTAATTTAGATTGATCAGATATCTCTATTTGAGAAATTGGCATACTTTTCTTTCTTAGAAACTAAAATGGGGCATTTGTTTGCACTGATCTTTATTTGGAGAATGGAGATTTGTGAAACATCATAGAACTCCATACCTGATCCTGCCGTGCTCCACATTTGGAGATGGACATACAGCACCCAGACAGAAATAACACTCCCCTGGACAGCAAAACACAGTCAGCCCTCACTTTGCACAGTTTCATTACCATGGTTTAATGAAATGGTACTAGTTATGGTTCAAGTTTTGATAATGATGGTGTCTGAACTATGACTAATTACATAAGTACAGATTTTCCTAGTAGGTCTTTGGTCCACAAACCACTAAGTGAATAACAGATGTGCATGCTGATCAGTGACCAATCATAACACTTCTTGCAAAATTTGTCAGTGATTGCTTACTCTGCTTATGTTTTTTTTTTTTTTTTTTTTTTTTTTTTGCTCAAGCCCTACGAGCAAAACTTATTGTGTTGTCTTGTTATCTCGCAGTAATAAACCCATGCACCATTTTACAAGAATAGATATAGTCAAATGAGGTAATTGACCAACAAAGATCAAAGTGCATCAAATAAATGAAAAATAAGAGTGCTGAAAGTGAAATTTGAATCAAACATAGGGTTCTAGAAGAAAGGCTTACCGTGGTTGACTCTGCTGGCATTCAAGAGACTCTAGAAACACAGTGCCAAGAACTAAGTGGAGAGGATCCTAAAGACATGATTGGGGAAAGTGACAAAAAGCAAGCCAATGTCCCAAGGAAGTGATGCTGGCAAACAACAACAACAACAACAACAACAACAACAACAACAAAATTTTCATTTTAAAGGAATTCTCAGAGATATTTCATGACAGTGAAAGCACAAGAGGTAAAATGTAGCTGATCCAAACTTAGAAAGTGTGGCAATCTGCAAATCATAGGAAAGATACTTGCTCTGGATTGTAAATTATTCAAGGAGAAGGCAAGTACTTTTCAAATTAGTTTCTCATTAAAAAATTAGTTTATCCTAAAAAATAATAGCAACGCTTAATTCTCAATGTTTCCCATACCATCATGTGTAAACTTCCTGTCATTTCAAAGGGACTGAATTGTGGGCTGACAAAATTTTAAAAAAGACATTTCAGAGAGATAAGGATAAAGGTATGAATTTAGAGTCATGAGTTTAGCCCAAACTTAATATGAGCAAATACTATGACATATATGGTAATATGATCCCAATCGTTGAATGTTCAGTTCTGGGTTCCACATTTGAATAAGACTTTGAAGGGATGGGAAACCACTTCATTTTGATTATAGTTGAAGAGACTGGGGAGATGGGGGGGTGTGTATCCAATTAAAAATTACTGATACAAAGGAAGTGGAAGTAAATTTAGCCTATGTAACTCTAAAGGGTGAGCCAGGAAGTTAACGGGATGTTTCACAGAGACAGACTTTCCTCTTGGTGAAAATAACTCTTCTTCATATTGGGATGCCCCAAAATGGAATCAGAGCACATGGAATCACATTGCTGTGGTATTGAGGTTTTTCAAAATAACTATCTTCTGGCAGGGATGTCTTTCAGAGAGTTGGGCTGGAAGAAAATTCCTAAAGTCCATTTCAAATATAAAAGGGTATGATTCTAGAATGGTAATTACTATAATCTTTAATGGTGGGTTGTAGCCACCATACCTCTATTTGTTGCTTAATAAGAGATACGTGGATCCTGATACAGCATGGAGTATTGGCAAGAAAAACAGCCTTTACCTCAGAAACACCAGAGTTAAAATCCCTGTTCAGATAACTGTGTAGCCTTGGGCACGCTATTATCTCCAAGCTTACCCTTTGTCTTCTGTAAAATAGAAATACTATCTGCTTATATTTATTTTCTGAGAATTACCAAGTAATGTATCTACCAGGGTGCTTGGGTGGTTCAGTTGGTTAAGATTCCATCTTCGGCTCACTTCATGATCTCACAGCTTGTGGGTTTGAGCCCCATGTCGTGCTCTGTGCTGACAGTTCATTGCCTGGGGCCTGCTTTGGATTCTGTGTCTTCCTCCCCCTCTGCCCCATCCCGCTCACACTCTGTCTCTCTCTCTCCCTCTCTAAAAAATAAACATTTAAAAATTTAAAAAAACAACAACTAATATATCTACCTTGTGTTTGTAAATTTTAGCCTTTGCTGTCTTTAAGAAACACAATGACAATAGGAATACCAGGTAAATTTGAGGGATAGAAGAATTTTTTAAAATACCCAAAATGACAATTTATTAATTGTTTCCTTTTGTATACTGCCAAAATATTTATGTCTCTAGTAGGTGTGAGATATGCATGATACACATTTGTAATATCTCTATGAGAGTAAAAAGTGCAAAACAGTGGCAGAAATATGACTAGTTGAGAGAACACATTTTG
The DNA here is from genome assembly GCF_014898765.1 of Herpailurus yagouaroundi. NCBI lineage: Eukaryota > Metazoa > Chordata > Mammalia > Carnivora > Felidae > Herpailurus > Herpailurus yagouaroundi. Next base: position 77,638,755 of record NW_024412391.1, read on the forward strand.
GATAAGCCAAAATAAAATTAGAATGAGTAAAACTCAAATCACCAAGTTTAAAATAGTAAGATTTAAATATTCTTAACCAAAACTACAACATCAAAGAAGACTTGATTTTATGATTCAATCCTATTTTAAAATTAATTATAAAACAAGTAATTTTTCACTTTGAATCCCTTATTTTTATTATTTTTTTAGTAATATAGTAGAGAATACATGGTATTTACATCGTGAGGTCACTTTTCCCATAAAATTGTAAATGAACTAATTCACTGAAAGTTAAATGGTAAAATCTAAACAAAGTGAATAAATAAATAAAGTGGTCATCAGGCAAAACTTGAATGGAAGTTTAACATATACACTGAAAATATGTATTAATCACAGTTAGGATTGGGAAAGAAAATTAAAGTAGCAAGTCTAAAAATTGCACAAGTAAGCATTTCCACCAGGTGTAAACATCTTTGTTGTGGAGATGGATGCATCAGCTTATTAAAGCCTAACATCATTCTATGTTTCAGTAATATACTGTCCTCTTGATTTCAGTTAAAGCTCACCAAAAGTTGCCTTGTCAACTTGCTAAGACCATGGGAATGTCTGCTCATCTTAAATACCATACAAAGTAATCCATTATCCATTAACATCTGATTTTCTACATCAGTCTTTTGAGCATGATAGGATGAGAAAGAAAAGAAATGCTCAGTATTCTGATAAAATTAAGTTTTTTAATTTTGCAAAGATGAGGGCCAGCTCCTGGACCTTGGTAGCATCACCAAGGTAGGGGCAGCTGGGTGACTTGATCAGTTAAGTGACTGACTCTTGATTTGAGCTCAGGCCGTGATCCCACAGTTCATAGGATTGAGCCCTGCATCGGGCTCTGCGCTGACAGTGTGGAGCCTGCTTGGGATTCTTTCTCTCTCGCTCTCTCTGCCCCTTCCCTGCTCATGCTCTCTCTCTCTCAAAATAAGTAAATAAACTTTTTAAAAAGTTAAAAAAAAAAAAAAAGGAGTCACCAAGGTAATATCCTATCCACAGTATTTCTTGGGAGTCATTGAGTTCTCCCTGGCCATTTTCTAGACTTGGGACTTGCTCAGTTTCTTTGAAATTTCTTAGTCATGTCAGTGTTGTTTTTTTTTTTTTCCCCATAAAATTCTGAAGCTTAAATTATTTTATAGTAATTTTCAGAAGTAATAGAGAAAAACAATTTTTATCTCCAAGGAACTTAATCCAGAGAATTATAATCTGTGGGTATATACTACAAATATAACTAATCACAAGACATTTTCATAGTAGGATAAAATAAGTAATACAAATTAGTACTCTGTAGTTTAAATATGTAAGTGTTAAGAGGGTGCTCAGTTTGAAGCAATCAAAGACTCGGGTGGTCAATTGCATGATGGCTTAGTTCTAAATTATTGATAAGAAATACATTGGAGAAGAAAGACTTAGGGAAAGGATTATCAAATGGCATATTCATAAGAATTTCCATGTGAATTCCCAGTTATCACCCTTAAAGATTATGATTCAGGGAGTATATTACTTTCTACTGCTTCTATGACAAATTATAATGAGTTTAGCAGTTTGCAACAATACAAGTTTATTATCTAATAATTCTGTAAATCAGACTAATAATTATTATCTAATAATTCTGTAATTCTGATTCCTCACATAAGGGTATGGATATCTTTGAGGAGCCTTTATTCAGTTTACCACAGGGACTCTGGTCACACTTTGAGAAATCCTGGTATAGAGGCATAAAACTTAAGAACTAAATTTTCAAACATGGTAGAAGATATATTAATTCCCTAAGAGTATGAAATTAGCAGGAAAGAGATCAGAGATGGCATGGGATCAGCAAAGAGTACGCATTGCATTAAGCAAAAACAGTGATATTTCTTAAACACTCAAATAACACTTGAATTTATTTAGGATCTTTTATTTTCACCTGGTTGAGACAAACACTTTACATAGTTTTATATGCCCACATCTGTATTTAACTTAGTTTGGAATTGTTTCAGAGATTATTGGGATTGTTTCAGAGATTATTGCAAAATTCTTAATAGTAATTATTTCCATTCAATAACATGATTCCATTGAGTTGACATTTATTTTTCTGTGATAATGTTTCTTTCTGATTTGATTCCTAACCTTTTACAATTTATTTTTAAATTTACATAAAATGTACTCTTTTTGGTGTGAAGTTATATAAACATGACAAACGCATAGAGTAGTGTAATCACCATCAGGTTCACGATACAGATCCATCGCATCGCCTCCCTGCCAAAAAATTCCTCATGTTTCTCCTTCGCAATTAATTTTTGCCCCTACTCCTAACTCCTGGCCACCAGTGATATCTTTATAGTTTTTCCCTTTCCAAAATGTAATATAAATATAATCATACAGGATGTAACTGTTTTTTGAGTTTATTTTATTTGTTTATTTAGAGAGAGAGACAAAACACGAGTCAGGAAGGGGCAGAGAGAGAGGAGGCACCCCAAGCTGCCTATCATTCTTAAAGTCTGCTTATAAGTATTTAATGTTGAGCCAACAGGTGAACTGGACTCAGGGATATGGTTTTATGTCAATAGCTTATTACGCTAAAGACAAATGTTACAGAGAGTACAGAAAACAACTTAGTTGGATTTGAGACTTATATACGAATTTTGCTTATGTGATAATTAACATTTTACTTATACTAACATTAAATTTATTTTAGGAGGACCTGGGTGGCTCAGTTGGTTAAGCGTCTGACTTCAGCTCAGGTCATGATTTCACAGTTCCTGGGTTCAAGCCCCATGTCGGACTCTGGGCTGACAGCTTGGAGCCTGGAGCCTGCTTCGAATTCTGTCTCTCTGTCTCTGTCTCTCTCTCTCTCTCTCTGCCCCTCCCCCCACCGGCACTCTCTCTCTCTCTCTCAAAAATAAATAAATGTTAAAAAAGGTTTTTTTGAAAAAATTAAAAAACTATTGTAAATACAACAGCTGCTGGTAGGACAGAGGTAGCAGAGAAGCATGTAGGATGGCAGGAAGAAACTAGTTTAAATTTCATGCATCTATAGATACTTAGCACAGTGGATAAGCCACATTCAGATATTTGAGATTTGAGCAGATGTGAATTTGTTCTCATTAGAATTCATGTTCCAAGCCCTACACAATGCAAGTAAATAGCTACTGAGCAGGAAACTGGAAGCTTAACGTTTTCTGTCTCTTAAATATGAGCATCTCATTCATAGCTCCATACTTAAAAAATAGACAGTTCCATAAGTCAGTTGTGCAGCTAAAAGAATCATTAATCTTTAAATAAGAGATTGTTCATTCTGCACTCTGCTGGGGATTATATAGTGCTTTTCATGTACTATACCTCAGAGTGTTTTACTAAGCAGTGAAGTATTTTGGAGATGTGTGATGAATATGTAACTCACATAACTGCAGCAAAAGCTGATGCTGTTTGTTAAGAACTATTTGTTAAATCAGAAATCTGCCACCCATGTTTGATGCTTGACATGAAAGAATCAGTGGAGAGCAAAACACATTGCTTATTTTCCAACAAGCATAAAGAGAATTTTCCCAAGGGTAATATTTGCATAAAGAAGTTTGTCCATGAATTAAAATCCTCCAAGGATTTAAAAGGACAAGCATCAAGATTTAATGGTATAAGATAAAACTTAGGATGTTTAGCTGAGCTTACCAAAGAGGCATAAGAGCTTTGGTAGACACCAGGCAGTGTGGCTGCTGTGTTGAAGATTAGTACTGTTTGTGGAGATAGCCATGAACTTCATCAAAGATACAGAAGAGAGTTCTCTGTGAAGCTTCCCTGACTCCCCCAGTGGCTTCTGTGTTCTTCCACGACCCTTTTTAAATGATTTCTTTTCTACCACTCTGCTGAATTAAAATTTACCTGTCTAAATTTCTGTTTGCTTGCACTAGCCTGTGGCTTCTGTTTAACCAACACCATGCTTTACTCACTTGTACACCCCAAGGCCTAGTACAGAGTGCAGTAGAGGAGACTAGCTTGGTTGAGGTGTGCTGTAAGAATGAAAAGTCAATATGTAAAGGTCAGTGTGTCCTAGGGAACACACTAAGATAAAAAAGATGTTAAAAAAAAGATGTTCTTAGGTGGATAAGTGCCCCCCAAAATTGCTTTTTAATATTTAAATGGTGGGTTAATTAGCATTTTAAATTGGCTTAGTTTTCTTGGCTGGCATGAATTCTCTGAGTTCTAGAAAATAAATTTCTCTCTATATTAGTCTGGGTTCAACAAGAGACACAAAAACAATAGAAGGTATAGATTAAAGACTTTTTTGTATATTTGTCCATTTATTTAATACAACTCGTGTTCTGAGCTAAGATTTTACAGATTTTTTTAATACAGGTGTACATTTTTGGTTAAACTATGCATGTTTTCAACTTTATTTAGGTATATTGACAAAGTTGTAATATATTTAAGATGTACAACAAAGTGATTTGATAAACAATGTCAAAAGATTCCTCTCATTGAGTTATAATGAACACATCTCTCAACTCACATATTTATCTTGTTTTCCCCCTTTGGTGAGAACATTTAAGTTCTAGTCTCTTAGCAAATTTCAATCATACAATATAGTGTTATCAATTACAGTTACCACATTGTATGTTAGATCATCAGAATTTATTCATCTTATAGCTAAAAGTTTGTAACCTTTACCAACGTCTTCTTATTTCCCCTACCCCCAGCTCCTGACAACCACTTTTCTCCTTTGTGTCTCTGAGTTTGATTTTTTTATTTTAAAGATTCCATGTGTAAGTGATACCACACAACATTTGTCTTTCTCTGAGTCATTTCATTTAGCATAATGCAAACTCCATCCATGTTGTTGCAGATGACAGGACTTCTTTCTTAAGGCTAAATAATACTCCATTGTACATATGTACCATATTTTGTTGATCCATTTTTCCACTGATAGACACTTCACTTGTGTCTGTACCTTGGCGATTGTGAATAATGCTGCAGTGAACGTGAGAGTACAGACATCCCCTGGAGATAATTGTTTCATTTCCTTTAGATATGTACCCAAAAGTGGGATTGCTGAATCATATGGTAGTTCTATTTGTAATTTCTTGAGGAGCCTCCACTGTGTTTTCCTTAGTGGCTATACTCATTCTACTCTCATCGACAGTGTGTAATGGTTCCCTTTCCTCCACATCCTCGCCAGCGTTTATCTCGTCTCTTTGATAGTAGTTATCTTCACAGGTATGAGGTGATTTATCTCATTGTGGTTTTAATTTGCATTTCCCTGATGATTAATGATGTTGAATATCTTTTTGTATACTTGTTGGCCATTTGCATTCTTCTTTGGGAAAATGTCTGTTTAGATCCTTTGCCTGTTTTTTAATTGGTTTCTTTGTTATGTTTGTTTGTCTTGTTTAATTTGAGTTTTGCTTTTGGATTGTTTGAATTCCTTATTTATTATGGGTATTAACCCTTTATCTGATATGTGTTTGTGTTTTGCAAATATCTTCTCCCATTCTATAGTTGCCCTTTGATTTTGCTGTTAGTTTTCTTCAGTGATCAGAAGCTTTTTAGTTTGATGTAGCCCCACTTGTTTATTTTTGCTTTTGTTCCCTTTGCTTTTGGTTTCAAGTCCAAAACTCATTGCTAAGAATTCATTATTAAGAAGCTTACTCCTTATATTTTCTTCTAGGAATTATATAGTGTTACATGTAAATCTTTAATCCATTTTGAGTTATTTTTTGTGTATAGTTAAGATAGGGGTCTAGTTCCATTTTTTTTTTTTTCTTTCATGTGGCTGTCCAGGTTTCCCAACACCATTTATTGAAGAGACCATCTTTCTTCATTGTATATTCTTGCCTCTTTTGATGTAAATTAATTCATCACATATGCTTGGGTTCATATCTGGACTCTATTCTGTTCCATTTATCTGTGTGTCAGTTTTTTTTTGCCAGTACCATATTGATTGATTACTATAGCTTTGTGATATAGTTTGAAATCTGTGAGCCTGATGCCTCCAACTTCGTTTTTTTGTTTTTTGTTTGTTTGTTTGTTTGTTTTTTTCCCTCAAGATTTCTTGGCTATCCAGGATCTTTTGTGGTTCCACACAAATTTTGAGATCATTTCTTTTATTTCTATGAAAAATGCCATTAGAATTTTGATAGGGATTACATTGCATAGAATATCTTCCATTTATTTGTCTTCAATTTATTTCATCAGTGTTGCACAGTTTTCAATGTAACCAACCTGCCTGGTTAAATTTATTACTATTTTATTATTTTCATGCATTGTAAATGAGATTATTTTATTAATTTTTCTTTCTGATATTCATTGTTAGTGTATAAAAATGCAACAGATGTTTGTATATTGATTTTACACCCTGCCACCTTATTGAATTTATTAGTTTAAACAGTTTTTTTGGTGGAGTCTTTAGAATGTTCTATATATAAAATCATGTTGTCCACAAATAGTGATAGTTTTACTTCTCCCTTTCCAATTTGATGGCTTTTACTTCTTTTTCCTGCCTAATTGCTCTGGCTAGGACTTCTAATACTATGTTGAACAAAAGTGGTGAGAGTGGACATTCTTGTCTTTTTTGTGATCTTAAAGGTAAAGTTTTCAGCTTTTCACCATTGAGTATGGTATTAGCTGTGGGCTTGTTATACATGACTTTTATTATGTTGAGGTATGTTCTATCTATAGCCATTTTGTTGAGAGTTTTATCATACATGGATGTTGAATTTTGTCATGATTTTTCTGTGTCTGTTAATATCATATAATTTTTATTTTTTATTTTGTTGATGTAGTGCATTAATTGATTTGTGGATGTTGAACTGTCTGTGCATCCCTAGAGTAAATCCTACTTAATATGGTGTATGGACCTATTTAATGTATTGTTGAATTTGTTTTGCTAAAATTTTGTTGAGAATTTTTGCATCTGTGTTTACCAAAGATATTGGCTTGTGATTTTCTTTTTCTATTTCTTTTTCTTTCTTTTCTTTTTCCTTTCCTTTTCTTTTCTTTTCTTTTCTTTTCTCTCTCTCTTTCTCTCTCTGTTTTTTGTTTGTTTGTTTGTTTGTTTGTTTGTTTTTGTTTTTTGTGTTTTTTTGTGTGTGGTGTCCTTGTCTGGTTTTGTCAGGATAATACTGGCCTTGTAAAATGAGTTTAGGAGTATCTCTTCCTCTTCAACTTTTTGTAAGAGTTTGAGAAGAATCGGTATTAAATATTCTTTCAGTGTTTGGTAGAATTCACTAGAGATATCATTGGTCCTGGAATTTTGTTTGATGGGAGGGGGGAGCATTTGCTATTGTTTTTCTTTTGTTTGTTTTGATTACTGATTTAATATCCTGACTTGTAATCAGTCTATTTAGATCATCTTTTTTTTTTCACATTTCAGACTTGGAAGATTAATTTTCTAAGTATTTATCCATTATCTCTAAGTTTTCAAATTTTTTGGTATATAATTGTTCATAGCAGGCTCTAATGACCCTTTGTATTTCTTTGATATCACTTTTACTTTCTTGTCTTTCATTTCTGATTTTATTTATTTGAGTTTTCTCTTTTTTCTTAGTCTAGCTAATGGTTGGTTTATCTTTTTAAAGAACCAACTTTTAGTTTCACTGTCCTTTTCTATTGTCTTTTTAGTTTTGTTCCATTTATTTCCACTCTGATCTTTATTCTTTCCTTCCATGTATTAGTTTTTGACAAAGGATTTTAAAATTACTGAAAGAGCTGAATTTCAGTGGAATTTGATGTTATTACCTCTAAAGATAAAGGTACAACCTTATAGATAACTCTTAAGATTTTTAAGAATGCCCTCTGGCAGGTGTGTGTGTGTGTGTGTGTGTGTGTGTGTGTGTGTGTGTGTTTTAATTGTCTTGCTTTGTTTTCCCCTAGACTTTATATTATACTTAATTTTATTATTCTTTTGAGTAAAATGTAAAAGCATATTATTTTGCTCTCACCCTAAAATTAAACTTAATATATTGTCTGACACTTACATGTTTAAAACCACTTTCCACAAAATGGCATGTTTTTTTCTTTTAAATGACTGAAAGAACTAAAGGGAAAACGAACATTTAAATTTATTTAATGTTCAGATTATTTTTGTCTGTTCTCCCTTCACAGACATATCTGGCAGGCTGATATACCTTCTGGAGACTCAGGGAAAGGAACTTTTTTTTATATGTACTTTTAAGTTCTTTACTGAAATGGGAAAATAAGCAAATGATTGTTTGGAAGCCAGCAGCTTTAAACACTACTTGCTTTTTTTGCATCATTGCACAAAACTGTGAAGGGAGAATAGTTTCTTCCTTCCCCTCCCCTCTCCTGGGCATACCCCAAGTCTGTATGTCCATTTTATTCCATGGTCTGAAACACAGATAAGACTCTGGCTTTCAAACAGATGGTTGAGAAATCTTACTTATGGTATATGTCAAATATACTATCCAGGTACTCTCTGACTGGCTGAAGCCACTTTGACAGCATTTGGGACACTATAAAAATATTTAGTTTTAGAAACTTAAGGAGGAGTGAAGATTAACATTATAGTCCCAAGTTAGTCTATTTAAGTAGCTTGATGAGTTTCTCAGCATTCTGAAGTTTTTCTCATCCTGCTGACCTGCATACCTGGCCACCAAAACTGAGTTTTAATTCTTTTACCTCGGCCCTAACAACAGCAAAAGTAATAAGAGCTAACATTAATGTGGCTAATTATGGGCAGTGTAAATGTGTTAGGTGCTTTGTGCATTATGCCAGTTAGGATTAATTTAAACTATGAGTAATGGGAAAGGCAAAATAACGGTAACCTAAATACAGTTCTCTTTCATGTAAGAGAAGCATTTTAGAGCTGATACATTCACCATGAAGTTGTCAGGGACACTGGCTCCTTGTACTGCTCCATCATCTTCAGCATAATTCTTTTAACTATGGTCCAAGGGAGCTGCTTAAGCTCCAACTGTTACACCCATGTTCAAATATTCTAGCCAGCAAGAAAGAGGGAGTCAGGAAAGAAGAGGGTAAAGGATGCACACCAGCTGTTCTTAGAGATATTTCTTAAAAGTGCACACATCATATTTTTGCATATTACAGTTGCCCGAGAGCCTAGAAAACATAATAAATCATAGCGTATACTGCAGGCTTGCCAGTAATTAGGTAAAAATTGGGTGTTTTTTACTAAAGTGATTTTTGGTGCAACTAGCTCCCATATGCAATAATTCCCTTGGTCTTCAGAACAGCCTTTTAAGCAGAGCTTTAACCATACCTCTTTATGCCTTTGTTACAGGCCTTGATCTAGTTCCCTTGAGACTGGGTCTCTGTCTCATGGTGGGGAGCCGGTCCTGGAGCCCCAGTATTTCCCCCTCAGCGCTTATGGGTGGGCTCCTCCTATGGACTGTCAGACTACTCTGCGGCTGATTACCTACTGCCTTTTTGGGTCTCTGACTATTACCTACTGTCTGCCTCTGTTTTGATTGTCCTAATTCTGTCAATTTATGTGGTCTTTTATCACAAATCTTCCACCTGACCCATCCTTCTATAATAGAGCCTCCATTATAGCATTAGCTATGCTGGTTTCAGTAACAGTAAAAAGAAGCAATGCTGACTTTGACAAAAATTTTAAATTATTCAAAGTTCAGTGAATATTTTCTGTTTATCATTAGGAAAAAACTGAGACATAGATATGCCAGCTTTCTTTTTTATACTAGATTGTGACTTTGGGCAAGTTACTTGATATCTCTGTGCTTCAATTTCCTTATCTATATAATGGAGATGACTAATAATTACATCATAGAGTGGCTCTGAGGATTCACTAAGTTCATTCATGTAAAATATCTCCTAGCACATTGTACTCTTCAGTGAGTGTTAGCTAATAATAATAACAAGTATAAGCATATACTTACAACAATACTTATTATTATTTTCGACTCCCTTTCTTATCTTGTAGATTGCTTTGGGTTTTATGGCTTTCAGTTAGTGACTGTCAAGGCTAAAGAAAGCTTGCTCTTTGGGAAGCATGTTGGAAAGATAATCAATAACATTTTCATAAGATTCACAGTGATATTTAATTCCTAATTGTCTCTTTTAGAGAATTGGATTGGATTCTCCATACTTCACCATCTTGAGTCTCTGGCTGTCAGGGAACTCTAATATAATTCTGGTTTCTAGTGAAATAAGCTTGAGAGTCGAGAGGAGAGGAATTGAAGTGAGGTGCATGAATGCAATTGAGTTGCTTTATTTATTTAAGTTTTCCAGAGGTAAAAAAAAATAATGAATTGTCTAAATAATATTCATCTTTTTGTTCAAGGAAGGCACAGATCACATGAATATTGGATAATAACAGGGTCTGAATGACTTTGGATACCTGAAAGCATTTTAATGCTGACACATCTAAATGCTTGTTATTTGTATCAGTCAAAACTTGGGAGGAAGCAGATGACATACTCGAAGGAATGAATTATTCCTAGAGTTAAATAGAGGTAAATGCAGGTACCCTTTGTAAAGGTGTGGGCAGGGTTATGGCTCTGAACTCAGGATGGTGGTGAGGCACCAGGTACTAGCCATAGAAAAAAAGCTCTTACACAAGAGACTTGAAGGTCCACAGCAAGGAACATAGAGGATGGTCATGGAGAGGGACTGCTGGACAGGAGTTGTGGCTGTAGGTAGAACACACTGGCTGCCAAAACTGCTTCCTGGATGAGAGGGGTCTGAGGAATACTTACCCTGTCCTCTCTCTCCCTCACTCTGATCTCTTGTGCCTCCCATTGGCCTAATTTATTTGAAACTGTAGGGAATGGGATCCAGGTGATGCCATGTATAGAGGTCCGTTTCCCAGGGCATAGTGTATGGCAGGGAAAAGGAGAAAGTGGTTGAAGAGGCCACAATGCATAACAAGCACACTTCCATCTGTAGGCTCAGCCCTACTCCGTACTCTGGACCTCTTCAGTGTCCTGAAGGCATATTGTGCCTCAGGATATTAACGCTATTTATTCTGAGCCTAGTGATAAGTAGGTCACCTTGTTTCTCAGAGCTGAGCTTCTCTGGGCATGAGCCATCCTCCGTTTACGTGGTGTCTTGATATCCGTTCTGTGTATTTGGTGTCTGAATTCCAGAACAAGCCATTGAAGAAACTGGGCCTTGGCTGTGTCATTTATAAAGTCTTAGGGTTGGAGCATCTCAAAATTTCAATTTAAAAATTCCCATGTAATTCCTGACCTAAAGAATATACCAATCATGAGTTTTCTGTATTCATAAGTTGAATTCAGACAAATTTACTTCTATATAGCTCCAAAGTAACTGTGAAAATTTTAGTTTTAATATAAGTAAATTGTGGGCCCTACCTGTTGTAAAGGAATGCAATAGTAAAGTTAGATAAGAAAGTAAGAGGAATTGCTAAAAAAAAAACACCAAGGATTGATGTAATGAAGTCTCAAAAGAGATAAAGATAGGGCTTGGCAGACATGAGCTTTAGGAATCAGATGTCACCAATTCCTGAGTTAAAAATCAGAAATTCCCTGAACATTTGTATGTATGAGTAAACAAAAAACATTTTCTAATTTATGTTCTGTCTGCAGCAACACAAAATCTATCTATAAACATCTGATTAAAATTAGAAGTTGGGAAGATCCTAGAAAGTTTTCAAGAATTAATAAATTTCATATAGCAATGAATAGCAGTGTATCCATAATTACTTGTTTGTGGTGTGTAAATAGCATTGGTGTTTGTTGTTGTCATTGTTGTTTTTGTTGTAGTTGATGCTATTGATTTATTTGAGGAGAGGTTGAAAAAAGTAATTACTTTTCAATGTTTGCTTGCTCTTTCATACCTTTTCCCAAAGGAAATGTTTTTCAATGTCAAAATCATAATTTTAGTCAAAAATTTTATCCTTAGACTTGATGACAGTTACAGTACATGTATGTCATATGTTCTGACAATGAATGTGTTCAGGAAGCACACAGGGCACACCAATTAGCAAATCAAACAAAACCTAATTGCATCTGTACCCCAATTATTAAGATGAACTGAAAAATTTTAGAGCATGATGAAATTTATATTTTGATAATAGCTTAAAATATGAACTTCTTGGGGCGCCTGGGTGGCGCAGTCGGTTAAGCGTCCGACTTCAGCCAGGTCACGATCTCGCGGTCCGTGAGTTCGAGCCCCGCGTCGGGCTCTGGGCTGATGGCTCAGAGCCTGGAGCCTGTTTCCGATTCTGTGTCTCCCTCTCTCTCTGCCCCTCCCCCGTTCATGCTCTGTCTCTCTCTGTCCCAAAAATAAATAAAAAACGTTGAAAAAATTTAAAAAAAAATATGAACTTCTTTTTTGACTACTTAGAGAAATGCAATATACATTAATTTCAAAAATGAGACTTTAAAAATTTTTTAAATTATGGGCACCTGGGTGGCTCAGTCGGTTAAGCATCCGACTACAGCTCAGGTCATGATCTCATGGTTAGTGGGTTCAGAACCCATGTTGGGCTTGTGCCAACGGCTCAAAGCCTGGAACCTAGTTTGTATTCTGTGTTCCCCTCTCCCTCTGCCCCTCCTACTTCATTCTCTGTCTCTCTCTCTCTCTCTCAAAAGTAAATAAACATTAAAACAAATAAAAATAAATAAATAAAAATTTAAAAAGGAAAGCAAAATTTGGTAAAAAGTTTTGTATTCCTAGTGGATCATAAATGTGTTCTTTTTTCTCTAGTTAGTGTTCTGTATGGTGTATGTCAAAGGCTACTAAAGAAATAAAATTCAATGCAATAGTGTACAACAGGGTCAGCAAACATGGCCCATGGATCAAATCTGGCCTGCTGTTTTTATATGGCCCATGAGATAACTATGTTTTTTACATTTTTAAATGGTTTTAAAGCTTCAAAAGAGGAATGATACATCACAATGTGAAAATTATGACTTTGAAGCTTTTATGTTCATAAATAAAGTTTTACTGAAACACAGCCCTGTCCATTCATTTATTTATTATCCATCACAAATGCAATAACAGAGTTTTCCAGTTGCAGAAGACATCATATGACTGGAAAATCATAAAGTACTTCTTATTTAGCCTTTTAAATAATAATTTTTGTCTACCTCTAGTTTACAGGATTCTATTAAAGTACATTTTCTTAGGGGCGCCTGGGTTGCGCAGTCAGTTAAGCGTCCGACTTCAGCCAGGTCACGATCTCGCGGTCCGTGAGTTCGAGCCCCGCGTCGGGCTCTGGGCTGATGGCTCAGAGCCTGGAGCCTGTTTCCGATTCTGTGTCTCCCTCTCTCTCTGCCCCTCCCCCGTTCATGCTCTGTCTCTCTCTGTCCCAAAAATAAATAAACGTTGAAAAAAAAATTAAAAAAAAAATAAAAATAAAAATAAAGTACATTTTCTTAAAGAAAGAAGATAGAATAGTACCAAAAATAATATTCTATCTATCTACATACTTTAAATAGTGTAAGTGTTCCCTTTTTGTTCAGTTTGGTTGGCCTCTGAAATAATAAATACAATAATAAATAAATCTTATGAATACAAACATTCTCTTTTAGACAAATTATAGTTAGTTCACAAATATTTCTCTGAAAGAATTATGATGCTTTGTGTGACGTATCACAGAGTACTGAGATGTAAGTTTTCTTTTAAGGGAAGACCATTTTCTCCTTTTTGTTGGTGTGGTGGGAGAGTAACAAGCTTCAAGAGAAATTACCTTCCGTGATGAGGAATTTGAAAGACAGTATAATCAAAACTGAAAGATCTTGAGCACTCTGAGAACCAAGGATAAGAGTTAGCAAATGCAGTACACTGTGAATAAATGCTGAGGAGAGCCTAGGAAAAGGAGATAATAAGAGGTAAAATCTGTTAAACTTCAAAGTGCTAAAGAATAATGAAAAGGAAGATTTAAGAGTTTTATAAAGGTAGGGGGAAAGGCTCTTAAATCTTCATACCAAAGTGGAACTGCAGTGAAAAAGACAAACTAGGTGCTGAGCTGTACACTCTTGTGAGAACAGTGTGTTATAAATCAAGGAAGTGGTCATAGCTAGTTTGAGGGATGAAATTCACCCAGTATTTAATACAGTATCAGAATTCACCTTCAATAAAATTTTGATGTGTTCACTACATACCATGGATATGACTTACTATGTATGTTTGGATTCATTCTCAAAGACAGAAGAAAGTCTTCATTTTTGTGACAAAAGGCTTAGAAACCGTAGTAAGGCATTGCTATCTATCAGCTATAGTTTACTATCTAGACACATTGATTTTGTTTTTATAAGTTTTTTTTCAATTCTAGTTAATTCGCAGAGTACAATATTGGTTTCAGGAGTAGAATTTACTGGTTCGTAACTTACATATAACACGTGGGCCACATTGATTTTAAAATTAAATCTCATGTATTTAGTTTTTCATTTCTGTATGCATGTCTCATGAGTTATGAGTTCAGATTTATTTTTGTTCATGTCTATAGAAGTCTTAAGAAAATGTTCTAAGATGGGGCGCCTGGGTGGCGCAGTCGGTTAAGCGTCCGACTTCAGCCAGGTCACGATCTCACGGTCCGTGGGTTCGAGCCCCGCATCAGGCTCTGGGCTGATGGCTCAGAGCCTGGAGCCTGTTTCCGATTCTGTGTCTCCCTCTCTCTCTGCCCCTCCCCCGTTCATGCTCTGTCTCTCTCTGTCCCAAAAATAAATAAACATTGAAAAAAAAAATTAAAAAAAAAAAAAAAAAAGAAAATGTTCTAAGCAAGTCTTCTAATATTCTATGGAATGTGTCATCAATAAAGGAATTATTATATTGTAAACTAGCAAAAAGATAGTACTCAGGATCCATCTTTTCCTAAATGATCTAAAAGAAGTGTCAACATTTTTTGCCATTTACAAACTACAGCGGGATACAGTTTGGAGAGGAAAATGCTTGTAGAATCAAGCAAAACTCTGATGAAATAAAAGGAGATTAATTAAGGTAAAAAATAAGCAAGGAGAGAGGAGTTGTATTTTTAATACAGAAAATTATTAATAACTATCATATTTTCTATATTATTAGGTAATCAATTATTGCTTTATAACTGAAAAAATCTGAATCAGAGTAAACATGGAAAATTCAGCTATGAATTTGTTTTGCTATACTACACTTGATCTTAGCCAAAAGGCTGAGAAGTGATCAGTTTGTATTGCTATAAATGAGATGAGTGAACATTTTTTAAAGGAAAAAAATATATAATTGATCATAGGAGGTAAAATCTTTGTTTTCATCACTTGTAACACATATGGTATCCTTTAAATTCAACATAAGACATTATAAAATCCTACCCTATTACCTTATATTTATAACTTTATATTCATTATGGGAGACTGTTTAAGTACTGCATAACCTTAAATGTAAAGTATTGACTCTATATTAATAGGAAATGGTAACCATAGGAACAACTTCAAGAAATTTTTAAGAGACCTTATCCTTTGATTGATGAAGCCACACAGATCATTTCATATGTATCTCATTAGGTAAAAGGAAAGCAACTTTATTCTATTTTACTTCTAAAGATGTCCCAGAGCTTGATTTTAAAATGAAATTTTAAAATTTAAATACAACTATTTACTTCTGAATATTTAATTGAAAATTTCAAAAGAGACCTCTATTGAACTGTTTCCTACTTGGGGAAGCTATCCTGAAATCACTGATTATTTGGAATTGAGTGAGGGTTCCTTTTTTTCTTTTCTTTCTTTTTTTTCCTTCCTCTTCTATTTATGGAGAAAATGGGTAGAGTATATTTTATTGGTTTGAATTAATCTTCTTTATAAACAAAGAAGAAATAAGTTAATTTTTCCTATTTGCAGTAACTAGACCCCAAATACTTGTCAAATACCCAAATAAATATTTATATTTACATAATTGAGGAGTTTAACTAAGGGAAATGAATACTGAAATGTTTATGCTTTTAGAAAGTCTCACACCCTTCCCCTTTGTTAGCAGCAGCTACATAAATTCATTAATGGCATGTTTTCTGTATTTACAAATAAATACTTTGACCTCTGTAATAAAATATTCTAAAACTATCCACATTTTGAGAAAAGTTAATTTTCAGTATTTTCAATTAGGAGGATCTTTCAGTTTTGCTCACTAAAGTTAGGAAACAAAAGAGAAAGGGAATCACATTTTCAGAATCATAGAGTTAGATTTTCGAAAATCTATATCTGCATTAAGCATCAAGAGCACTAGAAAAAAATGTCAAATTCAACCTCTTCAGAACTCTAGAAATTAAAGGCTTGCAGCAGTCTGAGCAGTATTTATTCAGGAAAATTGGCTGAATTCCATTAAGAACACAAGGATTTGAACATTAAGTCATCAATAATAAATATGTTCAAATAACTAAAGAAAACCATTTCTAAAGAATCAGAGGAATATGTGAGAACAATATCTCACCAAAAACAGAAGAGCGATATAGAAGATATGAACTATGGGAGAGAACAAAATAGAAACTTTGAAGTTGGAAATTACAATAAATAAAATGAAAAACACACTTAAGATACTCAATTTCGGATGTGAACTGACAGAAGAAAGAACCAGTTAAGTTGAAGACAGGTTCATTCAAAGTAGTCTGAGCAAAAGAGAAAAAAAAAAAAATGAAAAAAGATGAAAAGACTTAGAGAGCTGTGGATAAAGCATGAAGCTAATCGACATACCCATAAGAAGAGTTCTAAGAGAGAGACAAATACAGAATGAATATTTAAGAAATAGCAGCTATAAAATTCTGAAATCAGATCGAAAACATTAATATGGATCTAAAGGAAGTTCCACAAACTCCAAGTAGGAAGACCTCAGAGATCCATACCTGACATATATAGCCAAACTGCCTGAAGCCAAAGACATAAAATCTTGAAAGGAGCGAGAGAGAAACAACTCGTCACATAAAAAGGATCAACAGATGATTCTCACCAAATATCATGGAGGCCAAAGTAATTCGATGGAATATTCAAAGTGCTGGAAGACAAAGATTATCAAGAATTCTAAATGTAGCAAAGTTATCCTTCTAAAATGAAGGAAAATTTAAGACAAAAGAGAGGATAACAGTTTGACAATAATATTTGTAGATAAATACTCACTTGTAGTAATGAATACTCAACAGAAGTTCAAGAAGAAAATAGAAGATGCAAATAACATAGAAACCAATTAGACCTAAGATACACACCTCACACAACAACACTGGACTACACATTCTTCCCAAAGTACATTGAACATTTTCTGGTATAGACCACATGTTAAGCCATAAAAGAAGTCTCAAAATAATTTACTTTTTATTTGAGAGAGAGAGAGAGAGAGAGAGAGAGAGAGAGAATCTCAAGCAGGCTCATGCTCAGCAACAGAGCCCAATGCAGACAGGGCTTGATTCCACAACCCTGGGATTTTGACCTGAGCCAAAATTAAGAGTTGGAAGTTCAAGTGAGCCAGCCCCAGAAGTCTCAAAAATATTTAAAAAATAAAACCACATAAAGTATATTTTATTATAATGAAATAAAATTAGAAAGGATTATAAAAGAGAAAATTAGGAAATTCACAATTATGTGGTAGAATATTTTTTAAATTATTAATAATCAATGAATCAAAAATGAAATGAGCAGTGCCTGGATGGCTAAGTTGGTTAAGTGCCCAACTGTTGATTTTGGCTCAGGTCATGATCTCACGGTTCATGAGTGTGAGCCTTGCAGAGCCTGCCTGGGATTCTTTCTCTCCTTCTCTCTGTCCCTCCCCCTAAAATAAACAAATAAACATTAAAAAAGAAAAAAATAAATGAGAAACAAAATTAGAAAATGCTCTTATTTTACTTTGAAATATTTATTCATTTATTTATTTATGTAAAAAAGAAGGGCATATTCCAGAAGATTTAATATGTTATAGTTTCTGGTGATTCCAAGTGATTTTTATCTTCTTTATATTTCTCTGTAATTTTTTAATTAACTTTTTAATTTTAATTCCAGTACAGTTTGCAAACAGTGTTATAATAGTTTTAGGTGAATAATACAGTGATTCAATAATTCTGTACATTACTAAGTACTCATCATAATAAGTGTGCTTGCTCTTTATCCCAATCGTTTATTTCTCTTGTCCCCAAACCTACCTCCCCTCTGGTAACTATCAGTTTGTTTTCTATAGTTAACAGTCTGTTCTTGGTTTCTCCCTCTCTCTCTCTGTCTCTCTCTCTTTTATCCTTTGCTCATTTGTTTTGTTTTTTTTTTTTGAATTCCACATATGAGTGAAATCATATGGTATTTGTCTTTCTCTGACTAACTTACTTCACTTAGCATTATACTCTGTAGCTCCATCCATGTTGTTGCAAATGGCAAGATTTCTTCTTTTTTAATGCTGAATAATATTCCATTCACACTCATGTCTTCTTTTTTAATGCTAATTTATTTATTTTGAAAAAGAGAGAGTGGGGATGGGCAGAGAAAGAGAATCCCAAGCAGACTTGTGCTGTCAGCATAAAGCCCGACGTGGGGCTGAATCCCACAACTGTGAGATAATGACCTGAGCAGAAATCAAGAGTAGGGCGCTTAACCAACTGAGTCACTCAGACGCCCCAACACATTTTCTTTATATATTTATGTTATTAATGGACACTTAGAATGCTTCCATAATTTGGCTATTGTAAACATGCTGAGAGGTATATAAATCCCTTTGAATTAGTGTTTTTCTATTCTTTCAGTAAATACCCAGGAGTACAATTATTGGATCATAGGGTAGTTCTATTTTTAACTTTTTGAGAAACCTCCTTACTGTCTTCCACAGTTGCTCTATCAGTTTGTGTTCTTACCAACAGTGCAGGAGGATTCCTATTTCTCTACATCCACATCCTTGCTAACATTTGTTTTTGTGTTTTTTATTGTAGCCATTCTGACAGGTGTGATGTGATTGATATGTCATTGTGGTTTTGATTTGCATTTCCTTGATGATGAATGATGTTGAGCATCTTTTCATGTGTCTGTTGACCATGTGTATGTCTTCCTTGGAGACATGTCTGCTCATGTATTCTGCCCATTTTTAATTGGAATATTTGGTGTGTGTGTGTGTGTGTGTGTGTATGTGTGTGTGTATGTGTGTGTGTGTGTGTGCTAAGATGTATCAGTTCTTTATATATTTTAGATACTAACCCTTTGTCAGGTGTGTCATTTGCAAATGTCTTCTCCCATTCTATATGTTGTCTTTCAGTTTTGTTGATTGTTTGCTTTGCGGAAGGTTTTTATTTTGATGTAGTCCCAACAGTTTATTTTTGCTTTTATTTCCCTTGCCTCAGGAGACATATCTAGAAAAATGTTGCTGTGGCTGATGTGAGAAAAGTTACTACCTGTGCTTTCTTCTATGATTTTTATAGTTTCAGATCTCACATTTAGACCTTCAATCCATTTGAGTTTATTTTATGCATGGCATGAAAAAGTGGCCCAGTTTCATTCTTTTGCACATAGCTGTCCAGTTTTCCTAACATAAGCAGTTGAAGAAACTGTCTTTTTCTCATTGTATATTCTTTCCTCCTTTGTCAAAGATTACTTAGCCACACATATATGGTGGGTGTATTTCTGGGTTTTCTATTCTGTTCCATTTATCTACCTGTTTTTGTGCCAGTACCATACTATTTTGATTACTTCAGCTTTGGAATCTAACTTGAAGTCTGGAAATCAGGTTTTTTATTCTTTTTCAAGATTGCTTTGGCTACTTAGGGTCTTCTGTGGGTCCATACAAAGTTTTGGATTGTTTGTTCTAGTTCTGTGGAAAATGTTTTTGGTATTTTCACAGCAATTGCATTAAATGTGTAGATTGGTTTAGGAAGTACAGACATTTTAACAATATTGTACTTCAAATCCATGAGCATAGAATGTCTTTCATCTCAAAACTTATGACAAAGGTATAACAATTAAAGAAGTGTGGTAATGGCATAACAGACATATAGAGCAATAGAAAATAACTTGGAGTCCAGAAATGAACTCATACATTTGTGGTCAATTGATTTTTGACAAGGGTACCAAGACAGTTTGATAGGGGAAATAATAAACTTGTCAACAAATTGTGCTGGGACAACTGCTTATCTAAATGCAAAAGAATAAAGTTGGATCCCTTCCAGAAACCATTAAAGAACACTGTCAGAAAAGTGAAAATAAGTGTGCCTGGCTGGCTTAATCAGAAGAGCATGCGACTCTTGTGCTGGAGGTCATGGGTTTGAGCCCCATGTTAGGTGTAGAAATTACTAAAAAATAGGTAAAGACATGCAAAAAAAAAGAAAGTGACAGATAACCCACATGATAAGAGAAAAATATTATAAACCATGTATCGATAAGGGACTTGTATCTATAATATTTAAAGAACTCTTACAACTCAACAATAAAAAGATATAAAACCCAATTAGCAAATGGACAAAATTTTGTTTACATATTTCTCCCAAGAAGATAAACTAATGACCAACAGGCACGTGAAAATATGCTCAATATAATTAGTCATTATGGAAATGCAAATCAAAACCACAATGAAATAGCACTTGGCACTCACTAAGATGATGATTGTCTAAAAAGGTGGATTATAATGTGGAGGAATCGAAACTCTCCTACATTGTGGGGGGCATTACAAAATGGTGCACCTGCTTTGGAAGACATTTATAAATTCCTTACAAAATTGAAGAGTTAGCCTGTGATCCGTAATTCCACTCCTAGGTATATACCCAAGATAAATGAAAATTTATGTTCATACAAAAACTTAGATATGAATATTCACAGAAACATTATTTATAATAGCCAGAAATAGAAAGAACTCCAGTGTCTATCAACTGATGAATTAGGATAAACAAAAGCTATATTTTATTCAGTCATAAATAAAAATAAAGTCCTGGTCCATGCTACAATATGGATGAAGCTTGAAAAACATTATGCTAAGTGAAAGTGACCAGAGGCCACATAATGTAAGATTCCATTTTTGTAGAATGTCTAGAATGGGCAAGTCTGTAAAGACAGAAAGTAGATTAGTGTTTGCCAGGAAAGGAGAGGGAAATGGCTGGGGGGAGGGTGAGTGAGGATTGACTGCTAATGAGAATGGGGTTTCTTTTTGAAGTGATGAAAATATGCTGAAAGTAAATCGTGGTGATGTTTGCATAAGTTTTTTAACATCCTCATGTAAGACTCATTTTGTCAAGTTGTTTCATAGTCTGAAGTTGGATACCATTAATAATAATACTGACCTTTTTTAAAAAGTTTATTTATTTTTGAGAGAGAACAAATGGGGGTGGGTAGAGAGAGAAGGAGAGAGAGAATCCCAAGTGGGCTCTGCACCATCATTGTGGAGCCTGATGTGGGGCTTGAACTCACACACTGAGATCGTGACCTGAGCTGAAACCAAGAGTCAGATGCTTAACCGACTGAGCTACCTGGGTATCCCAATACTGACTTAAAAAAAACCTCAATACTGTCAGTGAAAATAATGTATACGTTGAACTAAAAATAAAAAGGTGATTTCAAAAAGTAAAGCAACAAATCTTAATATCATGCAATGCAGTAGCAGTGGCCCAATTAATGTTATTCATTGATTTGAAATGCTTAAAGAGTTAGGATCAACTGCTAGAATATTATTACTTTTGATGCATCAAATTTTGGTTTTGTTTCAGTGTCTGAAGTGGGTTTTATGAAATACCTGGAAAGTTTCATTTTCCTTTCATAAACCTGTGTCGCTCCATATGGAAAAAGCTTTGGTATGAGCTACATCACAATATGTTCCCCTTTTGGTATTGGGAGCAGAAGTGGCCAGAAATAAATGATACCCTAAAAGACTTTATTTTGTACATACTTGTTTATTGCACTATGACCATGCCTATTTTTTAACTTTATGTACAATATAATTTTTAATTGAAATAGACTACTAATGATTTCTTTTATAAATGAGGCTTACATTTACAACAGATATTTCCTTTCCTAAGCATTTTTCCCAATTATTCAACAAGTATTAACTGAGCAACTACTACAACAATGCATATGCTAATGATGATATAATGATAAGTCGTTTGGTAGGAGAGACAGGTAATAATTGAGTATTCTAATAATTAGAAATATAAATAAAAACTGCAAAGTGAGCAACTGAAATCACTTAGAAGAATTTGTAACCGAACCTGATGATCTTGCATATCTTGGATTCTTTTCTTAGGAAATGCTCTTTGAGCGAAGATTAGCAAGATAAATAGAAATTAATCAGATAAGGTGGGGATACAGTAAGGGTAAGAGTGTCTCAGGGGGAAAAAAAGAAAGAAAGAAAAACTGTATTCAGGGCTGCTGGCCCCATCCTAAGATTAGAAGAAGATTGATATGTGCAAGGCCCTTGTATATACTACTGAAAAGGAACACTCAAAGCAAGTTTAGAGAGAAGCCAGGAGCCCCACGTGTGAGGTTGGGTTTCTATACTAAGAACAAAAGGAAGACATACAGAAGTTACATGTCTGGGGGAACAGAGGGAAGGAGAGGATCAGATATGATTTTGAAAAGTTTCTTTGGCTGCTGTGGACAATGGATTATGGTAGACAGAGAGTGAATGTGGAAAAATTCACTGGGAGATTACTGCAGAGACCAAATAGAAGATCACACAACTTGGACTGGGGTGATAAGACATAGAAAGAAGTCAACAGATTTGAGAGATATTTGGGAGAAAATCAAAAGAAATGTTGATGGGTTAGATACTGAGTGAATGAAGACTAATTGTGAAAGAAAACTCCAGAGTGCTTTGTTCATGCTTGCATTGGATTTGTCAACTCCTTTCCCTCTTTGCCCATAAGAATGTAAGATCCTTGAAGGCAGAGACACTCCTATTTATTTTTTTATGCATATATGCATTTTTTAGGCATATTGCGCATAGGAGACATCCTACACATATTTGATGATATACTGGAATGAATTAGAAACAAATAGAAAGCCTTCAAAAAACTTTGAAAAACATTATACTCCATCACCAATAATTTTGTTGTTTCTAGAAGATATTATTATAGGTCTGAAATAGGACTAAGCAATTATTTATTTTACCTGGTTTTTAGGCAGCTACTGAGGCCAGCAATTGGATGTGCAGAATATACATAATTTATTGACCCTTGTTCAAAGACACAGTGAGCTGCCCAGCATACCTTAACTATGTGTAGCCTTATTTCTCCCTGGAGAAACATTTTATCATTGATTGCATATCTTGGATTGTTGAAAATGCATTTCATTAATACTAAACCTATTTTATGATATCAATATAAATTTGGAATGTATAAAACTATTAATTCAGTGTATGCATCTAAACAGATGTTTCATATAATAAAAAATGAACATTAAGGAAGAGTCACTGTGCGCACTTGGAGTGGTCAGGTTAAGTAACTATGAGAGAAATAAAAGCTCAATCTATAGCTAACATTAAATTGCAAAAGATGAACTCTGTTGACAAATTACTAGTGCTGACAATCTCTTACTCTCTTCTCCTTCCAACATATAATTATACAAGTTTCTCACTATTTTTTAAAGGAAAGGTGAAAGTTTTAGGTGCCGATAATATATTGTAATTTTTTTAACCTAGGAGATTGCCCTTTTTTTGTCTTTTACAAAATATGCTTTCGTGTGTTCCTCTACAATAGAGATCATGGCTTTAAAAATAAAGCAAATTCAAAAAAATTAAAAAAATTAAAAAAAAAAAAAGGGGGCGCCTGGGTGGCGCAGTCGGTTGAGCGTCCGACTTCAGCCAGGTCACGATCTCGTGGTCCGTGAGTTCGAGCCCTGCGTCAGGCTCTGGGCTGATGGCTCGGAGCCTGGAGCCTGTTTCCGATTCTGTGTCTCCCTCTCTCTCTGCCCCTCCCCCGTTCATACTCTGTCTCTCTCTGTCCCAAAAATAAATAAAAACGTTGAAAAAAAATTAAAAAAAAATAAAGCAAATTCATAATAAAGAAGCACTTCAATGTCACATAGTTTCACTAGAGTCTCACAATGTCACTAGAATAATTTTTAAGACTGTCTAAGATCATTTGCATCTATGAAAATTCTATGAAAATCAGATTTCCTAGCTTCATTCTAGATGTTTGAGTACTTCAATTATTTGTTTGTTTTCAGCAGAAGTTTCCCTTTTAATTAAAAAAAAAAAAGTTAGAAATGTCCAGTGCTACTTAAGACACTAATACATCCATTAGTAAAATGGATGTAAGCATTAAAGCACTAAGCATTAAAGCACCATTTTCCTTTGTCTTCTCTGGAAAAGTAAAAACAAACAAATAAACTTTGTTTTTTAAAGCCCTTATTCATAAGTTCTCTTTCCTTGGAGAATGTATGCATACTAATTAGACCAGGAATGTTTAAAATTGACATAGAACATTTTATCTACTACTTTGTGAGGCTATTTTGCCATGAATTGTATGTGAATATGTCAGGGACAACATTGTTAATGTATATTTCAAATTAAATCAATTAATACTTTAATTCTCATAGTATTCTCCTACTTCCCACAGCATCTAGCCGCTTACCATGTTGACACTTTGATGTACCTTTGTTATATATAATCAGATAGTATTTTGGATACAGGGAATACTTGAAAAGTCAGAGATGCTAAGTGATTCAAGCAGCTGAGAGATGAGGAAGGGGAGAGAGAAAAAAAGGCTGAATTTGGGACAACTGGGAATTGAGACTGGGAGAAACAATTCAGGGTATAGCTGCTTTGTAAAGAAAATCAGGGACAGGGAGACAAGAATTCTAAAGATACTTGCTGTGCATTAAAATGCATTTATCTGTGAGAGATTGAGTAAATAATTGAAGTATTTTAATTACTTTTTCCCTGCAAGAGCTGTGATTCTTTGAATTTAACACCTCACTGAACTTGGGCCCCTTGGGGCCTTTGGATTTATTCAGATCACACACATGTACATTCACATTCATGTGCACACATACTTACATACACATGGACTAATATGCCTATTTGGTTCTTGATAAATATACCAAAATTCAAAATATTGTGTTTCTGAGTGTATTTCGTTAGCACACAACAGCTAAGACATGAAAATGGATTTCATCAGCCTCTGCTTTCCAATATACTGTCATTTGAGCACAGATCTACCTAGATGGCCTCATTCATTGTGTCAGTAGGATCACTGTTTACATGAGTTAAAATTGACTCAGGAAGATGCCATGTAATTTTTTACAGAACAATATAGAGAAAACTTTCTGGACCAAGACTAGACTTAGACTCTCTCTGGGCATGCCAGCCCTATAATGGATTTTAGCAGTGTCTTTTGTGTAAATATACTTTTTGTAGTTAGGAAATCCTTCATTCCTTAGCTTTGAGAGTATGAGTAAGTTAGCTGTGAGAAGCAGCTATAATGAAGGCCGGCAGAGTTTTCTTTGATTCTTTCTTCCTCTTCCTTCTAACTCACTATGAAAGCTTTCACAGTATCCATCCACAAGAAAACATATATGGAAATGGGTCATATTCAGTTGTACTAAGAACTCTGGGGGGAACTTGTAAATGGTACAAAGTATGCATTTTGTTCTATTGTAACTCTTCCCCTTTATTACATGGGGCTCCTCAAGCCAAAGATTGATTGCTCTCTAAATTGTATATTTGGGCAAGTAAAGTTGAATGGCTTTATAGTCTCCTATCTTTATAATAAAACTAATGGATAAGATCTTAGAATTGGCACCTTCTTCGTACACTGCTAATAGAATGATAAATAGGTACAACCCTCCTTGCAGGGCGTAATTCAACGCTTTCAAAATTTGTTTACCTTTTGCCCCAATAATTCCACTTTTAGAAATTTATTACAAGGTAAAAATATCAGAACTGTATAGAATGATGTATACATAAGATGCTAACCAAAAGACATCAGTCAGAGAAAGACAAGTATCATATGTTTCACTCATATGTGGAATTTAAGAAACACAACAGATGAACATAAGAGAAAAGAAGGAAAAATAAGATAAAAACAAAGAGGGGGGGACCTATAAGGGACTCAAATACAGAAAGAAAACTGAGGGTTGCTGGAGGGGAGGTTGTTGGAGGGGTGGGTTAAATGGTTGATGGGATTAAGGAGGGCACTTTTTGGGATGAGCAGTGGGTGTCATATGTAAGAGATTAATCACTAAGTTCTACCCCTGAAACCAAGATTGCACTGTATGTTAACTAACTTGAATACAAAAAGAAAAAAAAATTTTAACCAGAGGGTTTTTTATAATGGTAAAAAAGAAAAAGGAAACACCTAAATATCCAGGACTGCTTAAACAGATTCTAGTAAACTATAGTATATCCATGCAAATAAGCCAGGTGACCGTTAAAGCTTATGTTGTGTAATACTTGTATTGATCATGAAAAATGTTCAGGATATAGCAATGGAAAAGAATGCTATAAAACAGTATGTTATAGATACTTCTATTATCTAATTTTGTCTATATTTTAAAATTTTTATTACAAATATAGAAACCAACTCTACTTAAGCAAAAGAGTACTTATTAGAACAATGAGGACTGGCTTGGGATAGGTGTGAAACCAAGAATTGGAGGGGGCCTGGGAAATAGGAACCAGAGTAGCAGGAACAGTCTTAATTAGGACAGCATTACCACTCCTGCCTTTGCTGTTGTAACAAATGAACTCAGTACTTCATTTCATCCTTGCATCACTCAAGATCCAAAGTCCCAGGGGAAGGGCTTTATTAGCCAAATTCATGCCATTTCCCAGCCCCAGCCAGTTTAAGACATGTGAGGAATCTGAGACTTTCCCACTTTCCACTTTGGGAGTGGGATAAAATAGCTGAGAATTACCTTCCCAATAAGATTTTAGGCAATGAAAACAATTTCCCAAGAAAATAAATCAGAGTGGAAGGAGTAGACACCTGACATTGCCCCAGATAGCATATTCCTTTCACAATATTTTATCTTGAAAGTAAAAATAAAAGTTATACCCCCCAAAAGAAAAAAATATATATATATATATAACTTATTGGATGTCTGTAGTATGTCAAGTTGCTTAAGGGGTCAAAATGAAGAAGTATATTGTGCTTATCTTCCAAAAAGAAACATCAATTTAAAACTCTACCATAACAGAAGATAGAAATTGTTTCCTTTTATATAGGAAAATAGGATATGTATTATAACAACTTTTATCAGTATCTATTTATCTCAGGAGATCCATTGCTTCCTCTTCTGTAATTCATCTCTGAATTTGGAATATAAATTCTCAGTGTGTCATTGTTGATAATGATATCTGAGAAGAGCCCTGCTAAGATCCATCAATTGTAACTCTTGATTTGGAAGTAAAATCATGTTTATGGAAGTCATGTAAGACAACTAATAGGAATGTGGTTTCACTAACATCATTTGAAAATAGCCCTAAAATATTTTCACCATCTGCTATGATACAGAGACCATGAGATATTTTTCCGAGAAGATCCTATAAATTTGACCTTGAGAATCCTAGTCCATCTGCTCAGAATTAAAACTAAACTAGTTAGTACCTGGGTATTTGGTTCAGAGCCATTATTTCTCTAAGATGCAACTGAAAGATTGATGTGATTTGAGGTGGTTTTTTTATCATTGGGTTGGATGCGATATAAAATTAAGAATGTAATTAATTACAGGTAGATTGAAAGTGAGAGTTTGAGTATGAAATGAATCTCCACATTTTTGTTTGTCTTCTTTCCTCTTAAATGTAACATAATTATGAAATTCATGCAGCTAAATAAAACCTTTTACCAATTACTGTGTATTTGCTGTATTGATTGAAATGGCTCTGAAAGAAAGCTTATTTTTAAGTGTCATATTATTTGAGTCTCTTAAACTGCCCAGATAGTTATGTTTTCAAAAATAGAAAGCTTCTAACAATTTATATGGCTTCATATTTAGTTTATCCCCTTCTGTGTTAGAAATAGTTATTTTTCAGGGCACCTAGGTGGCTCAGTTGGTTTAGCATCCAACACTTGATTTGGGCTCAGGTCATGCATGATCTCATGGTTTGTCAGATAGAGCCCTATGTTGAGCTCTGTGTTGACAGAGTTCAGCCTGCTTGGGATTCTGTCTGTCTGTCTGTCTCTCTCTCTGCCCCTTCCCTGTGCTCTCTCTCTTTTTCTCTCTCTCTCTCAGAAATAAATAAACTTAACAACAACAAAAAAGAAATAGTTGTTTTTCCCTGAAGTTATTTTATGTTAGAATGTATGGAAACAAAATTTCAATTGTATAACTATGTTCACTGTTACCACTTTACTTTTCTAGCTCAGAGGAATCTGATACAACTCTGAGTTCTATGACAGTCAGTTGTTGCCTACTCAAGATCTGACTTGTTTGCTCATATAATGGGCTAAGATCCTTTGTTCTCATGATTACTTTAAGCCTTAATGGTAATTCCATTACTCTTTTTAAGTGATAAATCTTGAAATGTACATGTGATCTCATTCTGGTCAATGATATACAATGGGAAGTCTTCTTGGCAACTTCCAAAAGAGACATTTTTACTGGATAAAGAGAAGCCCCAGAAGAGAAGGTTCTGTTTCTCCTGCCATTTCATTCCTTCCATGATGGTGGTTGTGGAGGACTTGATATCTGAAGCTGAAGGAGCCATCTTATTTAAAAAATTTTTGGGGGCGCCTGGGGGGCGCAGTCGGTTAAGCATCCGACTTCAGCCAGGTCACGATCTCGCGGTCCGTGAGTTCGAGCCCCGCGTCAGGCTCTGGGCTGATGGCTCGGAGCCTGGAGCCTGTTTCCGATTCTGTGTCTCCCTCTCTCTCTGCCCCTCCCCCGTTCATGCTCTGTCTCTCTCTGTCCCAAAAATAAATAAACGTGGAAAAAAAAATTAAAAAAAAAATTTTTTTTTATGTTTATTTATTTTTGATAGAGACAGAGAGAAAGAGACAGAGAGTGAATGGGGGAGGAGCAGAGAGAGGGAGACACAGAATCCCAAGCAGGCTCCAGGCTATGAGCTGTCACACAGAGCCCGGTGAGAGGCTTGAACCCACAAACTGTGAAATCATGACCTGAGCCAAAGTCAGACGCTTAACCAACTGAGCCACCTAGCCATTGATCCAGCCACAGTGAGTTGAGTTTTCTTTGTGTTGTAACTAGATTCATCCTAACAGAAATGGATCCTAAATATCAATTGAATCGTAATACAAGTAATCTTCAAATTTCATGTTTGTCTTTCCTATCTGCATGTTTGGCTTTATGATAATGCATTGGTTTTCACATACTTAATTCAGCTTTTCATACTTAATTGATAAATATCTAGTAATTTCATTGTGGTGTTTCCTTTAAGCTACAATTTAAGCAATGTAAGCATTTTTACACATCTCTACTTATATAATTATCTGAATATCTTATTATTTTTACCCTCATTTTGCAAAAATAAAGCATGTGAAATAATTTTTGAATATAAATGTTGATTATATAAGCTTAACATGATTGTAAACATGAAATAATTAGATGTACCAAAATATATGTACCTTTTACCTTAATCTGGTATTTGTTGGACTAAATCTAGTTTATTGTATATTCAATTATGGAGTAGAACAGAAAGTAACGTACATTATGAAGTGTTGGCTTGTTCAAAGATAGTGTTTAAAGTTAAGGAGTAAATAGGTACTTTATATTTACCTGCCTGAAATTGGAACTCCCCATTTGGTTATTTCAACAAAAAGCTGTTGGACATTCATTATATGCTGAAGTGTTGGAGATCTAGCAACAAGTAAAATAAGATATGATCTCTCTATTCCTGGAACTTGTGACTTAATGGGGCATATTGAGTAGTTTACACATATGGAATTCTCTGTCTGTATGTTATGAAGAATTGTGCATTATTGTCATTGCTGTAGGAACAGACCTTGCCTAGTTTGTGAGGATCTGTGAAAGTGTTTCTGAGGAAGAGGTATTTAAACGGAGATCAAAAAGATGAATACGAATAAGACCAAAAGAAGGGAGGTAAGAGGAGAAAGTCTATTCCAGAAAGAAAGAACAGAAAGAAGTGAAATCTCTTAAGATAGCTAAGAGGCCTAGAAGAAATCTAATTGGGCCAAAGAATCAGAAAAGAAAGGAGTGATACCAGATGGGGTTGGAGGGGCAGGCAGAGTCAGGATTATGCACATCTTCCTATGTCTAAACACAGGAATATGTAAGAAGTTTAAGGAGGGAAGTGTCATAAGTTTGTTTTTAAAAGATTCTCTGCAGTATTATGCAAAATAATTTGGAAAATAACAAGAGTAGAAAAAGGATACCAGACATGAGATTCCTACAGTAGTCCTCATGAAAGATGATGTGAAGAAAATAGAAGCGGGGCAAAGTGGACAGGTTCAAGAACATTTGGGAAATGGAGTTAAGAGACTTGATCTTTAAACGAATGAGCATGAGCATGAGCATTTATTATCTGTAAACATTTTAAGAATAAAAATTAATAATCCATTTCAGTTAAACAGGCATTAACAGGGACAGTCCTGGACAAACTGGAGTGAATGGTCGGTCACTCCAGGCATGAGTTAGTGGAGAATAAGGAAGGACTAAATGCACTGCCCAAACTCCTTATAACATCTACATTTCCAACGATAATTACCTTTGGCCACGGCCAGTTTCAGGAGACACTTAAATTCCTTTTTTTAAAATGTTTATTTATTTATTTTTGAGAGAGAGAGAGACAGAAAGAGAGAGAAAGACAAAGAGAGAGCTGGGGAGGGGCAGAGAGAAAGGGAGAAAGAAATCCCAAGCAGGCTCCACACTGTCAGCACAGAGCTGGACTTTGGGCTTGACCTCACGAACCATGAGATCATGACCTGAGAAGAAGTCAAGAGTCTGATGCTCAACCGACTGAGCCACCCAGGCACCCCAGGAGACACTTAAATATTTATGTTGACTTAATTTATGAAAAGGAAGACATTAGACTCCAATAGCCCATTGTCCTGGTACTTTGGGATCTCCTGCTTAGACTCGGCCCCAAGGGTTTAATTCTTCAAGACAAATGCATGGTGCTTATAAGATTTTAGATGAGGGGTGCCTGGGTGGCTCAGTCAGTTAAGCGTCCCACTTCAGCTCAGGACATGATGTCAGTTTGTGAGTTTGAGCCCTGCAGCAGGCTCTGTGCTGACAGCTCAGAGCTTGGAGCCTGCTCCGGATTCTGTGTCTTCCTCTCTCTCTATCCCTCCCCCACTCACAGTCTCTCTCTCTCTCTCTCTCTCTCTCTCTCTCTCTCTCTCTCAAAAATGAATAAACATTGAAAATTTTTTATTTAAAAATAAGATTTTAGATGACATAAGCACGCCCTCCACCCCTGTTTTTGTTTTTGTTTTTGTTTTTTGTAGAGCTTATCTCTTAGCCCCTGTTTTGTGTGTCTCTTTGTCTCTTTGACTCTGCTACAGAGGAGACTGTGTCAAATACATTACTGATTCTTAAACCTATGTGTGACTGTCATTTAGGGGTCAAATTAAAAACCATTCAACTGGAGCATTGACAACCATAGAACCTAGCCTTTAGCCAGTCTCCTCTCTAGAGATTTACTGGGCAGCTGCTGAGAGTTTCACTTAATTACATAGTTTTACAAAGAATTCATGCCTTTGCATGCTGTCAGAGATTAAATGTGGTTGGCCTGTCAAGCAAAGACCTCACTGCTATGCCAGATATTTCTTTTGGCTTACCTCTGTCTGGTCTCTTGTACATAATCACACTTGGCTAATTGCGCTCAAAACCACTTTTCTTCTTGTTCTGTCTTCTATTTTCAAGTAACTAATTTACTTTTAGAGCAACTTGTTTTATTTCTATGTTTGGATTTTTTCCAATAAATAGTGTCTACTAAGAATATTCTCTGTTGATTTTGGTTTTCTGATTTCAGCTTCTTATACATTAACTGTATAATAGTCTGTACCAGCAGAAATTAGAAAGGTAAACTCATTTTTAAAAAGCAGTAAATATTGAAAAATATATATGTGAGAACCAATTAAAAATAATTTGAAGGGTAATTGCACTTTGGGAAGATAGTGATGATAACAGCCTTCAATCTGCCAAGAAAGGTACTAAATCTGATACACTATAAAAAAGTTAAGTAGGAGATGATTCAGTGCCTTGATTACTTTGGAAGAGTCATATTTTCCTAAGTTTGTAGAGAAAAACTTGGCCTTTCTGTTATTATATATGGTGATAATTTTAAGTAACCTCTGATATAATAAAATTAGTATTAAAGTTCATTGAACTGCAACATTTTGATATTTATTTTATATCATCAAGGAGAATATTAAATAATCCATTAATTCAATATCTATTCCTTGAGTACCACGTTAAGCATTAGAGAAACAAAGATGGGTTAAGGTAGTCTTCCTGTCCTCTAGTACGTCCAGTCTAGTTTACTATAAACCAATAGGTACAATTAAGTGTTGTGCACACTCCAGTAAGATCTATAAAAGGTACAAAGGGGCTGCTTTAACCTGTATTGGTCATAAAACAGCTGTATAAGGAAGTGATTCCTGGTAAGGTTTATGTTAAATAGTTATTTCCACAAAAAGAAGGCACCAGAGTTAGTATATGTCTGTTGGGTATTGCTTGACCTGATATAACAAAAATACCCTCAAATACAGAGTATCAAAAAAGATGGCATATCTCTCTCCCACAATGTAATACAGAAATAGGAAGATAATCTAGTGTATAAGCAGCATTGTTGTATAATCCCTTTGGGGACCAGGTTGATGTTGGTTACACCAACAATTCGTGTTTTGTGGATTACTTGGGCTGCAGATTCACGGCAGATTCCTATTTAATGGAAGTGGGGCAAAGAGGATACAGAGAATAAGCACATTTTTCAAGAATATGAAGTGCAAGTTGAACATATCACTTCTGTCATATCCATTGATTTAGAATTTAGTAAAGTAGCCATGTCTAGCTGCCAACAAATCTTGGAGACATAATCTCTCGCTGGGTGACCATGTACCTTGCTGAAATTCAAGTGCTAGAGGAGGGGTTCTATTACTAATAAGGAGAAAGGGAGAACGGATTATGGGGAAAAATCAGTTTCTGACACAACTAAGAAGAACATCTAAGTGGAGCAAAAATCAAGAATATAAATATACTTACATGTTAATGCTTATAGTTACCCTGTAGAATATATGGAAGCTTTTAAAAGGTGGGAAATTTTTGCCCAGAGGGGAAGAATCCTAGCGTCAGTGTAAAGGTTCGTGATGAATACCAGAGTGATTTACACTTTGTAAAGCAATCCTTATTACAACATGAAAAACAATCACATATTTTGCTAAACAAACTGTAAAAAAGATATACAGGTTTGATGAGACAACATATGTTCTTTAAAAAAAAAAACTTTTATATTTTAGCTGTAGTACAATTTTGATTTAGCTGGCAATAATGTAGGGTAACTGGAATCCAAAGGAATCATAAACTTAGTTAAACATTTGTTGGAAGCACGGTTTTTGAAGAGCAGGTTATAATAGTAAGTAGGTATGTCACATTGTTTGATTGGGTCACTCCTACATAAAAATGGGTACAATGAAGCCAGGTCAGAATGAACTCCCTCAGTATACCCTATTGCTGTTTTTGCAAATTACTTTTAAATTTTAGGTTCAGGATTTATAGAAAAATCCAGCTTAAGCCTTTTACTCGGAATTTATCAGGCAGTATAGGAAAAGCATACTGAAGCTTCAGGCCTTACAAAACAAGCAAAGAAAATAGTTGAATCCTAACTGACTTTTACCAAGTTGTTTCTTTTAGGAGTTTGTGGATAGAGCTGAGCTAACTGTATATTTTTTTATGTTTTATTAAGTTAGGTATTAGCCTCATCAAAAAGTCAGAATAGCTGTCTTTTTCCTGCCCTCATGGTTCATCCGAACCTTGTCATAAAGTAGATGAGGAAAAATAAGAACAGGGAAGAAGAGATGATAGAGAGAAACTGGAATTTCCTGGCTGATATAGTGGTGCACAGGTACAGATGGAATTTGTTTTTTTTTTTTAATTTGAGAGGGAGAGAGAGAGAGAGAGAGAGAGAGAGAGAGAGAGAGAGAGAGCACTCAAGCCAGGGAGAGAGGCAGCAGGAGAGAGAAGTGACAGAGCGAATCTTAAGCAGGCTCCATGCTCAGTGCAGAGCTCAACACAGGGCTGGATCCCAGGACCCTGGGATCATGATGACCTGAGCCGAAATCAAGGGTTGGACACTCAACCAACTAAGCCACCCATGTGTCCCTGCTGTTTTTTTTTTTTTTTTTAATTTCTATCATAAAGTTACGAACAAATTACTTTTTAAATTAACCTATGATTTTTAGAGCAGTTCTAGGTTTCAGCAAGAAACCTAGGTTTCAGTTCTCTGTTCAGAAAGAACAGAGAAGGGGTGCCTAGGTGGCTCAGTTGGTTAAGGGTCCGACTTTTCAGCTCAAGTCATGATCTCACAGTTGGTGGGTTGGTGAGCTCAAGCCCTGCGTCAGACTCTGTGCTACAACTCAAAGCCTGGAGGCTGCCTCAGATTCTGTGTCTCCCTCTGTCTCTGCCCCTCTCCTGTTCGCACTCTGTCTTCTCTCTCAAAAGTAAATAATCATTTAAAATATTTTTTAAAAAGAAAGAACAGAGGGTTTTCATCTTTTGCATTTTCCAAAGGAGTTAATGTCAGCATTTCAATTCAATGAAAACAAACTACCTTATGCATAGTTTTTAGGCACTCACTGCAAGAACTTCATTTTTTTCCAAGTCAGTTATAAACAGTCTGTGATATGTGTATTTTTTTTTCCTTCTTATTTTCCAATAGCAGAAATGACAATGTGTGGACCCAGAGTATAGGGTGATAGAGTTGTGATCAACCGTGAACCTGTAGTGTGGGCTATATAGTTGTGACTAATCATGAGCCAAAAATTTGGACTGATAGAGTAATAATCAATCATAGACTGACAGTATGTGCTGTGCATTTGCAGTTAATTGTGGACCAATAGTATTGCAGTTGTAATCAAAGATTTTGAAAGATGAAGCTAAGGAAGACATTTTATTAGACACCTGGTGTGTGCCTGGAAATCTCTTGTGGACTTTACCTGTTAAGTCATTGAATTCCCACAGAAAAACTGTGAAGTAGGTGTTATGATTTATATGACGAGAAAACGGAACCTAAGGGAGTTTAGATAAGTTCCCCCAAAACCCTTCACATATAAGATGTGGGACAGGTATTTGAACTGCAAAGCCTCTACTCTTTTCATGCCACCACCCCTTCTACCTGTGACTTCACTGTGGACTTGCAGACAAGTAGCAGACCTTCCTAATTGATTCTAGTACATTGTTCTGTCCCCAGGTTGGCTCTGTGGTCCTTCTCTTCACTGTACTCTAGATAGCCATTATCAATCAACTATGATGGACATATAAGGTAGAACCTATTTGTCATCCCTAATCTTAGTCCCGATGCATAGAATGTCACTTCTTTATTTAAAAAAAAAAATTTTAAGTTTATTTATTTATTTTGAGAGTGACAGAGAGAGGGAGAGAAAGAGAGTCAGGGAGAGGCAGAGAGAGAGGGAGAGAGAGAATCCCAAGCAGACTCCACACCATCAGCACAAATCCTGATATGGCTCTCGAACTCACGAACCACGAGACCATGACCTGAGCCAAAACCAAGAGTTGGACACCCACACGACTGACTCACCCAGGCACCCCTCCACCTCTTTAAAAATCTCTTGCCTTCATCACACCTTCCTTTTTCCCTGTTCTTCAGTGTTTCCTCCAACAAACATCAGTACTAATTTGAGCAGGTCCTTATTTGGGTCTGTGAACCTTTGATACTTGTTGGTCTGTGCTATCCTAAACACTTAAAGACTTATAACTACAGGGTGCCTTCAAATACCACCACCACCATTTCTTCTTAACTTGTGCAGCAAATAATTCCTCTCTAGGTCTCTTTTGAGATTGAGTATAAAAGGGGAGTGTCATACAATGAAAGTTCCTTTTAACTGCAGTTGTTATTTTATTTAAGCTTCTGCTGTAAGGAAGAGACCCTCAAGTAATTTCATGTAAGGGCATTTATTGTACTCATACAAACACCTGGAAATAGCTAAATCATCCAGGCTAAGTCAGGCAGGAAACAGTAAATTCATGCCCCAGGAAGGGCAGGAGCTCAAGGCTAAGTCCGGCAACAGGATGTTCATTCTTGTTCTTCACCATTACCTGGAGTCCATTGCTTTCTTGGCCTTTTCTCTCTATGTAAATTAGTGACATCACTTTATACTCTATATTTTTAACTGACTCCTGACTTCCACTTTCTCTTAATTTCTGCTTTCTCATGACTTGGGCCTAGATGTGGTCTATTATAGTCTCTAGAATTTTCTGCACAATTCTTTTTCTTTCAGTGTCAGCTCCCACTGTGGTCAATGCCTCATGTATCTTTTATTTTTCTGAGAGTAAGAATCTAATTGACCTAACATGCAAGTATTAAAAAGAAAATAAAAAGCATATTTAAGATAACTGACATTATCATATTTACACATTTTTTCAGTCTAAGAACAAATGATCTTAATATACAAACATAATTGTATATAATTGAGTTCTTATTGTATATGGTTTTCCATTCTCGTTTCACATTTCACCTTATATCATTGGCATTTTCCTATGACATTAAATATTCCTATGACTTAAAATATGTCTTTTAGGGATGCCTGGGTGGCTCAGTTGGTTAGGCATCTGACTTCAGCTCAGCTGATGATCTCACAATTCGTGGGTTCAAGCCCCATGTTGGGCTCTGTGCTGACAGCTCAGAGCCTGGAGCCTGCTTCAAATTCTGTCTCCCTCTCTCTCTGCCCCTCCCCCGCTCACGCTCTGTTTCTGTCTCAAAAACAAACAAACATGAAAAAATATATATATATGTATATTTATGTGTGTGTGTGTGTATATATATATATATATATATCTTTTAATGGCTATTTTTTACCACAACCTCGTTATGAAGATTTTCTGTGCTTTCTTGCACTTAACAAGAGATATTTTGGTTTCATAGGGTGCCATTATTAATTTCACAGCAGGGTAGAGAAAGGCCATTGATTTCTTCTTCTTGGTTCATCACGTTTCCTGTTACTGTCATCTTCTGCTGATGATGAAATTTCTCCAGCCACTGGCTAGGTCCCAGCAACACCTCTACATTTCTACATTAGAGCACAACATAAAACTGGCCTGTGCCATATATAAAATATTGATGATTCCCAGCAAATTCACCAGTGAGCACAGGTAGGCATATTAATTTTTAATTTAAAATCAGAGAGTGCAGAGTGAGAACACACTGCTTTGGCAGAATGGATCAATTATATTCTTTATACTAAGATCAGTGGCTTTTCTTTCAGGAGCAGAAAGTTATGAAAACAATATCTCCCTTCACATTTTATTTATGGATTTTTGTTCAAAGGTACAAACATGTTACAAATTTAAATACAAGCCATTTTGATAGTTACGAGTCCAAGATATGGTATAAATAGTCTAATAAATAATGCACTTGAAGGACACAGAAACTTGATTAGCTTAGTCTTATGGTCAGCATAAGTTTGAACCAAAACCACTAAACTTGATTTGCGTAACATTTATTAGATACTATCTCCCAGACACTGTTGGAAGTTGTTGTATTTATCAGAATATCTTTCTCCTTGACTCCTCACAGCAATTATATTGGGTATTACTATTGCCTCCATTTTATAAGTAAAGACTTGATGATGGAGAAGGTATTGGCACACACAACTATAAACGATAGAATTTATATTTTATCCTATGCTTTCTCATTCTGCTCCATTCATTCACTCAGGCATATTTTCTGAGCACCTATGTTATGTCAAAGATTATGCTTGACTCTAGGAATACATTTATGGGCAGACAAGGTTCATTCTTCCTGGGGCTATAGCCCATGAGAGAACCATATCAAAAATAATTTAAAATGAAAATTGTGCAAAAAGACAAATCCTGTATAATATCACTTATATGTGGAATCTTAAAAAGCCAAATTTATAGAGACAGTGAGTAGAATGGTGTTTACAAGGGGCTGGGGAGTGAGAGAATTGGGGAGATGCTGCTTAAAAGGTTCAGACTTGCAGTTAGAAGATGAATATGTTCTGGGGATTTAATGCACAGCATTGTGATTATAGTTAAGAATATTGTATTATATACTTGAAGGTGGCCTAGGGACTAGATCTTAAATGTTCTCACCACAGAAAAAAAAATGATGATTACATGCTGTGATGGAGATGTTAGCTAATGTTATGGTGGCAATCATATTGCAATATAAAAGTATACCAAATCAACACACTGTACACCTTAAATGTGAACAATGTTACATTTCCATTATATGTCAATAAAAAGTTGTGCCTGGAGATGTAACATATAGCATGGAGAGTCAATAACATTGTATCAACTTTGTAAGGTGACAGATGGTAACTGAATTTATTATCATGATCATCACTTCACATTAAATTACTAGGCTGTATACCTAAAACTAATATAATATTGTATGTCAATTATACATCAATAAAATTTTGAAAATTGTGCTACGACAGTACAAGATTCTTTGAATTAACTGTGAGAACTGACCAAATGTTTTTTGTTTTTGTTTTTTGCTATCTCGTAGGTTCCACCCATTATTTTACTCTTTATTGCTGCTATTTATTGGGTACTTGCTCTCTTTCAGGCACCATGTTAAGTGTTTTGTCCTTGTTTAATTCAGTCCTCTGAACCCTGAGAACAAAATGCTATAATTATTCCCTATCTATTCATGAGGATGCTGAGGATTAGAGAGGTAATTTACTCAGAGGTACAATGCAGGAGCTGAGATTTAAACTCATCAGAGCTGTCTTGTTTTGAGACCCTTGTGTTCCACCACAGTGCTATTCAATCATTAGTGTTTCATGTTTGTGTCCCTAAGATTATGCATTCATGACTTTTATATTTTTCCTTTCCATTATTCATCGTATGCACTCCCCATTCATTTACTCTGTTCCTTACAGGAAAAGGTTGCCGACCTCTGCTTTAGTGCTATTCCTCATAATCAGTAAACTATAATGCATTTTATTTGGTATAATATATAATATGGGGAAATTAGAAATGATTACATGTATGTATTTTTTTTTCCATTTGAGAGGGAGTGTGAGTGGGTGAGGGGCAGAGAGAGAGGAAAAGATAATCCAAAACAGGCTCCACACTGATGGTGCCGCGGTTCAATGGCAGGGCTCAAACCCATGAACTGTGAGATCATGAATGACCTGAACCAAAGTCAGGAGTCGGACACTTACCTGACTGAACCACCCAGGCACCCCACCTTTGATGCTTTCTGAAATGTTAGGTTGGTACTTGCCTCTTATCACCTGTGTTTGCCCTTGGGTATAATGCTTTTCTGCTTTCCCAGAACCTAAACTTCTCTACATCTATTTTCTAAAATTATTACGTTCTCCACATCTTTAATGTTTTCCATTAAGTGTATTTGTTATCCTGGGATAAGTGATTTATGTTTAAGGTAACTTTACCGCATGCATCATTAATAAGCCGATTTTTTCTTCCTATATAACATATAAAAACTTGAAATAATGGCTGTGCCTATATAATCTATAACATAAATCTCTGAGTTTAAATTCTAACCCGCGCTGTTTTTCCCAGTCCTCTGCCCTGTTATTCTCTAAGTTTCTTTCCCATTCTTCTTCCCCCCTCCTCCTACTTCCTCTGCTTTTATCATTTCAGTTTTTCTCAAAAGTATACATTATATGGAAGATAAGCTAGCCTTTTGAAAAATACGCTTTCAACCCTTATTTATATTTGATTCAAGTGTATATGATTTAAAAAAGTGGAATTGTGCCCCTCTACAAGCAGGGACAATTTGTATAGTTACAGGCACCTGCCCGCTTTTGGATTAGCAAACAACACAAGGTAAGTGGAGATCCTATCTCCTGCCTTCTTTCCCTACCATCCCTGTGGCAGTGTCTCCCTATCATACTTTAACACGTTTTTCAGATTTCACTGCATTATAATGGAAGTTTTTCCCCACACTTACACATAAATACGCATGAGACCACGTAAAAAGTTGTGGATTTCTCAGGAATATGAGGAGTTGAGACTGTGCTACAACATTAATACTAACTAATTGAAATACACTAAGACTAACAAGATGTTAAGTTAAAGTTAGAAGAGGTACTATTAAGAAGGAGGTCTGAGAGAAATTAGTAAGAAACATACGTGGGTTCATTTCTAGACTGAGACAGCCCACGGGGTATCATTAGATTGCTAAATATTGAAAAATATTCTTCTGTTTTGAGAATACAATAGGTTTACATATCTGAAAAAAAAATAGACATACCCACACTCAAGGCAGTTTCTTAAAACTTCCCATTGACATTCAATTTATATATTATTCTACCTTTTTAAAAAATTTTTGAAACATACAAAGAAGTATGCTAAATTTAGGTTTCCATAATACAAATTACAAAGGCTTTTTTGATATATTTCAGGGTATTTTGGAGACTTTGGTTAGTGTTTTAAAACCACTGAGTTTCCCACTAAATACCTAGCCCATGTAACATTTCCAAATCTCTTTTTCCTCATCTATAAAAAGTGAAAGTTGGACCATATCATTGCTCAGGGCTCTTTAAGCCTTAAAATTCTATGATTCTGTCTATATAAAATCCAGAGAGTCTTCTGTCCATATACTCAGCACAATGTCAAGCAGCAGAAATATAAAACACATTGTGAGTCTGAAAAAAAATAATGTTTTAAGGACAGCACTTTTAAACAACAGCAACAAAAACAAAAACAACACTGGCACTACCCCAGGAAAACCTCTTTAGATTTCTGAAATGTATTATCTCTTTTATGTATCATCTTAGGAAGGAAAACATAGAAAAAAAGTGATGTTCAGGAATATGAGCAGAAGGCAGGATTTAAACTCAGGAAACAGTTTGTCCATGAAATTTAGTCCTGAGGGAAGACGGGGATCTGAAAGGAGTTGCATATTATACTTTTTGTGTATGCATACTTTTGTCTGTGGAATATTTTAGTAAATACTCATAAATAGGACAACATGTTATTCTTCATAATAATTACAAATAGCATTATTCCTTGGTAATATCTAGTTTTTAACTTACCTGCCATTGCCAAGGTCATATATAATTAAGCTGAGAATGTTAAACAATGGCCTTCACTTTTCTCATCTAGCCAATTAAAAGTAGGCAGTTGTTAAACACTGGAAGTAGTGCCTCTAAGGAACTTTTTGTCTCTCTGATACTCTGTGCAAGTATTGAACTGAATATCTGAATGGATTCTAGCAGGCAGGAATCAGTGTAATACAGGAGAGTCAAAGATTATTTTGACCTTGAAGGGATACTTTTTAAGAAATACCTTTTCAATTATGACCATCTTGAATTTTCTAAATTAAGACTGAGTTCCTTTCAGAGATTTGGAGGTAATAGTTGCCTATAAACTTATTTCTTACAACCCATCTGAACATAAAATTCTTAAGACACCAGTGTGCAAGGGTACTGTCATTCAATCAAATGATTTTGGACATGTGTTATTTAAGACTTATTGTATGAGGTTAACATACTGGGGCTTTTGTTTTCTACTAAGTTTTACCTCTTTTTCTTGGCTCTGCATTAGCATTAGCCATTATGTCTCTCACCTGTTAGTCTTTCTAGAGCTGATTCAGGGTAGCTGGTTAGCTACATGTCACTCTCATTAAGTGGCAGCCACCCCAGAACACCAGGACCAAGGAGGTTAAGTGTGCAGAGATAAATCATTTTATAACCATAGGAAAATAGAATAGTATGCAGTCGGCATGGAATACTAGGAAAGTAAAACTCAGTAAAATAAAAACCAGCTCTAAGTCCATAGTTGCATTGAATGTTCTATAAAAATTCCTGATTTTTTTTTTAAATTTGGGCATTCCTATTTGTACCATCTGATTGTATCATTATCCATGTAATCAACCTGGCTGGAATATTGTATGTAATAAATAAGTACTTTAGAGTTATTTGCAAGAAGTGTATATTCTAGAGACAAGTTTGCTGCTCCTGTCACATTCCTGTGTTTTTGTTAGTATCTGTTATCTGACAGGCTTCATACAGTTGTTTACGTGAGCAAGTATTTACTATAAAATTTCTGTTGAGCTGGGGCACCTGGGTTGCTCAGTTGGTTAAGCATCTGACTCTTGATTTTGGCTCAGGTCATGGTCTCACATTTCTTGAGTTCAAACCACACATCAGGCTCTGTGCTGATGGTAGGGAGCCTGGTAGGAAATCTCTCTCCCTCCCTCTCTGCCCCTCCCTGGTGCTCTCTCTCCCTCTCTCAAAATAAGTAAATAAAAACTTTAAAAAAATGTCTGTTGAGGTAATTAAAAAATACATGGACACCATTGGTTGGAATTGCAGAATATTAAATTCTTAAGGAATCTCATTCATTCATTCATTCATTCATTCATTCATTCATTCAAGGAGTATTCATTGTATGTGCAGGCATAGTTCTTGGCATCTGCACTACATCAGTAAACAGTAAAGAGCAAAACCAAACAAAACTATGCTATTGCAAAGTTTATGTTTCAGTGAACCTAAACTAACCCAATTTCCCATCTTATGACTTTAAGTTAGCCCAGATAAATAATATTCTAGGTCTAGAGAACAGCAGAAACAATTAAAGACAGGGGTATACAGCAGAACATTATGTAGTTCAGTTTAGTTGAAACTTAAAGATAGGACAGGGGAGCAATGTATGTGAAGAATGGAAAGTGCTTATCAAATCCAAAACATGGAGGGTCCAAAGTTGGGGTGCCTGGCAGAGTCAGAACTAACTGTAACCAAACTATGGGGAGCTAATTTTGGCTTTAGAGACATCAAAAGATACAATCTTTTTGAAGAAGATGAATGTTAGTGGGGGTAGAAAGAAACATGGAGGGAATAGAGTGGAGAGACATTTGGAGTAAATGTATCCAGCTAGTAAGGACAGTATTGAAGTGGCCCAAGTGAGAGGTATCAGGGCCTAGCAGAGGTGGCAGAAAATACATCTATACATACAAATACTGACCATTGAATAGAGTGAGAGTTAGCAGTGCTAACTCATAGTTGAAATTCATGTATAATTTTTGACTTTTCAAAATCTGAACTATTTAATAGCCTACTATTGACCAGAAGCCTTACTGATAATATAAGTGATTAGTTAACATGCATTTTGTATGTTATATGCATTATATACTTTACTTTTAGAATAATACCTAACTTTTCCTTTTTTATTTTTTTATTTTTATTTTTATTTTTTTTTTGGTATTTCTAGGCTGGTTTCTCTGCAGGTTTTTCAAATTGTCACAAATGTCCAAAATTTTTTCCAATATATTTATTGAAAAAAAAATCCATGCATAAGTGGACCTGGACAGTTCAAACCATTTTGTTTGAGGGTCACGTGTGTGTGTGTGTGTTTGTATTCTTTTTTTTTTTCTCTCTTTCAAACATGTTGAGTTTGGTTACCAGAGTTACCATCAGTAAGATGGAAATGTAGAATTGGAGATCAAAGGGAGTTTATGGATGGAACTTTGTGACTAGGTTTTTCAGGGGGATACAAAATCCAAGTGCCTTACACCGCCATATATTTGTCCCTGGAAAACCTGGTAGTTAATATATTATTTATTTTTATATAATCTTGTTTATCTAATGCTTTGCCCTACACTATTTGATAGTGAAGATATGTTAAGTAGTGTTATGTAGGAGAGGCTCAGAGGCACATCTGGCTGGAAGGAGGGCTAAGGGACTTATCTTCCATAACAAGCACCTATTTTATTTACCTTTACTAACGATTAATGAAAAACCATCAAAAGATGCTTTCATCCACTCTACATGAGATTGAGAATATGCCAGTTATGCATTGGTGCTCTTGAACCAGGGCTGTATTTTCGTAATGTGCCTTTAAGTCTTAAGAAGTGGTCAGTAGCTGGTTTTCAGCTTTAAAATGTACATATACATTAATTGGTAAAATGTAGAGCCATTGTGCTTCATTTAAATCATCTTATATTTTCAAGTTTAATTCATTTTCATATTGTGCACAATGAATCGTAAGAGTTGTCAGGGTCCCAAATGAGTGACTTGCTCAAGCTGGCCTGGGCCA
Organism: Herpailurus yagouaroundi; assembly: GCF_014898765.1. NCBI lineage: Eukaryota > Metazoa > Chordata > Mammalia > Carnivora > Felidae > Herpailurus > Herpailurus yagouaroundi. The sequence continues at coordinate 77,682,755 of NW_024412391.1, forward strand.
TAAGCGTCAGTGTGTGGAAGTTAGTGAGATGGGGGCATACAAGCCAATGCCAGGAGCACCTGGGTGGCTCAGTTGGTTAAGAATCTGGCTCAGGTCATGATCTCATGACTTCGTGAGTTCAAACCCTTCATCAGGTTCTGTGCTGACAGTGAGAAGCCTGCTTGGGATTCTCTCTTTCCCTCTCTCTCTGCCCCTCCCCCACTCACACTGTTTCCTCTCTCAAAATAAATACATAAACTTAAAATAAATAAAATAAATAAAAAGTCAATGCCAGAATCACAGAGCCGCTTCTTGAGAAGAGTGGGAATGTCATCTGCAGGACCAGCTTCATGAGTGTGTTACCCACAATCCCATGTTCAAAATGGCCCTTGTGCTTGTTTGGATGTTTTGCTATCGCTCTCTTGAAATTTTAACAGTGCTGAACAAGGGACTCCACTTTTTCATTTTGCACGATCCTGCAGGTTATGTAGCCAGTCCTGACCATCTGTGTATCACTTGGGCTCTAGTCATCTGACATGCTTCGTCTTAGCTCCGTTGTCTGCTTCTCTCCTCTATTTCTACTTGTCCCTCTGAGTTGCCTTTCCTCTCTGCGTTATGGTTTGCACTTAGCATGGCTCTGCTGACTTTTCTCTGTGTGACTTCTGTACTTTCCCACAGTTTTTGCTCTTTTTATGCCTTGCCTCATTACTATTTCCCAAGAGAGAGTGTGGGATTGGACTATTAGACATTATATCCAAAAAGGACACTTGCATCCATTAGGGATTGTAAGAACAAGTCCTTTAGTTTATGAGCTTTCCAGAGGCCTATTAAAAATCTTTGGGATCAGGAAAACAAAGTTATCTTGGCTCAAAAATAGAAATAGAAAGGTACAATATCAAAATTACCACACATTTAAGTAATATATTTAAGTAATTAAGTAATTACTTAATTTAATTTAAGTACTAATTTAAATAATTAAGTAATAATTTAAGTAATATTAAGTAATATATTTAAAAATATAGTTAAATTTTAAATTATTTTTATTTAATTTAATTAAAGGTATTTTATTTAATTAAAATTAATTAAAATTATTAAATTTTGATTAAAATTAAATTATCATAAAAAGTTCATGATATTTTAAAAACAATTTTGCTAGATGTTTCTCAGTTCTGAATTCAAAAGGAATTTATTTATGACGAAAAACATGACCAATTGAAAAAAAAAGAAAAAAGAAAAACATGGCCATTTATAAATTGATTTACCCATAGACAAATAAACACATTAAAAAAAATATCTTTGCATGCATACATTTTTATATAGTTTACATGATATGGGGTACCCAGATGAGTAGTGTATAGAGTTTACATAGGTGTTAAAATGGTCTGGTATCCCATATAGCGAGATATTTTTACATGGTATTCTTAAAATAAGTCACATCATAGGATTTGAACTTCCCTTGGATATAAGGTACAGATGACTATATTTCAGTTAGGCTCCCATCCCTGGTATAGTAAGTTGCGGTTAAGGTTTCTCTATGGTAAAAACACGGTGTGATCATAACAATAACATTGGAAAGTTCCACAGCTTGACCAGTATATATTTACCATTTACAAATTAATTCTAAACTTGTGTTTGTTGTCTCAAAGTAGCAAAGTAAGTGTACTATTACTCAATGCCAACTGCTTTTTAGATTGTTAGGAGAGGAGGGGTTTTGCCAGATTTTTCTGGATTATCTTAAATATACTTTATAGAAGGTATTTGCAAGAAGCCATTTTAGGTATTCTGAACTATGTTCCTGCTGCAACACAGTGAAAACCGATGGATAAATTATCTTTAAAATGTTTTCACATTCTGTACTGACCTGTAAGCTGGCAAAATAATGATAATGATAAGAAACAAAATCTTTATTGGCTGTCAGTGTCCTTCAGCTAAAGGCCACCAGGAATGCATTGAGAGTTAAATAGGTTGGGATTTATTTATTACCCATTGCATTGAGGGAGAACATTTGCCTGGAGAAACCATGGCTGTCTCAATAGATGCTAGAAACAACCTACTGTTTGGGCTTTGGTTGGGAGATTTGGGGAAGGGTCGAATGAAATAGGGTTTTCCTCTAGATTGAATGCAGTAAAAAAGCAATGGTAGTTGGGTAGCTCAATAGATCTTATCTACGGGGGATAAACTAGAAAGAAGATAGAGCAGTGATAAGTCATACACATTTTAAATACAGTGAGGTGGTGTTTTCATAGTTTGTGGGTAGCATGGTGACATTGTTTGCCTCGATGTTTAGAGACAATTATGAAATAGCTTTGTTTTGTCTCCTTTTATTATGGTTTCAGAGTAACGGTGTCTGAGGTTGATATTCTGTGAGATTATGTTATTAAATACTTACAGATTGGAACACCTGGGTTACTCAGCTGATTGTGTGTCTTTCGATCTCACCTCAGGTCTTGATCTCAGGGTTATGAGTTCAAACCCCACTTTGGTCTCCATTCTGGGTCTGGAGCCTATTAAAAAACATAAACAAAAACTTACAGACCTATGTTAGCAAAACCTAAAGTTAAATCAATCGAGGAATTTAGGAATCATGTCACAATAAATCATCAGGGTACTTACCACAGGATAACCTTCATGTTCTAACCTCTGTATTACTTTTCAGCCTCATTTCTTTTCTCTAGACATAGACAATTCTTGGAGTTCTCTCAGTATTTTCTCATTGGCTTTCATCTACATACTTACATTATCACATTTGTCATATTATGTTGTGAATCTGAGTACATGTCTTTTTTAGTTGTTGAACTGTGAACTCTGATGGCAGGGGAAAAAGTCTTATAATCACTCTTTGATTTTCTATTAGTATTCAATATAATATACTATTTGTACTAAACCCCTAATGCTTGTCAAAATACCCTGAATTCTCCAGCTTTCATTTTATTCACGTTTTTAATCATGCCATCAGTATTCTCTGTTCTTCAACCTTTTTTCCTCTTTGGATGAATAATATAAAAAAATATGAAAGTAGTAACTTCCCTACATGTTTTTATGGACTTTAAAAGCATGATTCTCTTGAAATTAGCAACATTTGCCTGCCCAGAAATCATAGGAACGGAACATATTATTCCTGCTTTATGTAACTGTTTGTGTTCTGCAAAATGTTTATTTTGTTGTGGTAATCTACATTTCTTGACAATACTAATTAGAAAAGCATAAAGACACAAGAAAATTCCAAGACTGTTCTTAAGCTTAAATGAATTCTGTTAACATAAAAGTACCAAAGCCTATCCTAATATTATAGTTTGAAATTAAAACTTAAAAGACTTTTATCTAGTACCATTTCTGAAATAGTTATTTGATTACTCAGTATTTATGTCTAAATATTTAGTGTGGCAAGTTCAAAGCTAAGGCACACTAAAAATCACCTTTAAACATACCATGAGATTTGCAGTTAAGAAGAGAAAGTCATTTATTTTTCTGACTTAAAACATGAAGAAATTAAGCTACTATGGACATAATATTCATGGCAGAATATTTTAGAATTTTTTTTCTAAAATAAAGATGAGTATGTGTGTGTGTGTGTGTATAATATTATTTCAGTGTCATTCTAATATCAAGTGTTATAGTGCCTAGCTAATGAAAAATAATTTTAGTGTGTTTTTTAAGACTTTACCTATTTTATGTATCTGTTGCTCTGCTCTTTTACCATTCTGATAAGTGTTACTAGTAGAATTATTAGAATAAGCTCTGGATAGTTGGTTTTCATAGGTTAACCCACAAGCAATTTATGAAATCACAAAGAAAGGGATAAGGATGCAGCCTATTAAGATGCATTACAGTGACACTCATTTTCTACAATTTTAAATAAAGGACATACCAGGCAAAGACTCAAGCCCATGCTTTGGCAGTATTTCACCTTCATGCTTGGATAACTCTCCTAATAGGCCATCATAGTGGGAGACTTATATTTCATAGTTCAGACTACAATGGAAAGGAGTTTAACGTTTACGGAGTTCTAAAAATCTGCTTCTGCTGCTTCCATAGCACACAATCATAATCCTTCCTCACTATATGCAGAAAAAACAATGTCATCTAAAACATGAAAATAGCTTTAAGATATTATTTAAGTAATTAATTTTTAGTAGAGACCTTTATAATACATGAATTATGAGGGATTTGAATAATTAATAGTGATGCTACATAATAATATAAAATATATAATTCTAAACCTATTCAAGTGGTATATGTAAATCTTGTATATGCTTATATATTTATTTCACAGATCTGTGTACTTTCATCAATGTTTATTCATGTAACTTAGGGATTTACCAAATTTCTTTATTTCATGAGACACACACACACACACACACACACACACATATATAATTGTTTGTGTACTGTATGTGTATTATAAACTCGTACCTATTTATGTATGGGCATTTTCATATTTTGTTAGTCTAATATGGCTTATTGTCTTTACATTGCAGTAATGTTAGGTCAATTCATAAAGAGCTATGTTGTATTACTATTTTTATATTCCCTGTGTTGTTATAAAATATAGCCCCTTTTATATGAATATGGTATATATCATTTTATATCTCTATCTTGCTTTCCTTAATTTAATGAACAATAATTTAACACATTATCCAAATTGTCTTAATTTACACTATCTTGTGATAAAACGAGTATGTGTCTTTCAAGTTTCAATGGTTTGATTGATGTAACCTAAAATATACTAAATAGTTATATGGCAACTAATAACATGTCTTGCTGGCTAATACAGTAAGTGTCATAACAGAAGCTTGATACCCTCTTATAAAATCATTAGTTAAATAGTCTCATTATGTTTTTACTCCTGTTTCCAAATGGGAGAATGTAAGCCATAAACTCATTTTTTTGTTTTTTTAATATATCCATTCAAAATGATCACTTGATAATACTGTACATTGTCATTTTACTTAATATAAGAAGAAAATGAATTGACTTTTTCTTCTAGACTTTAGCCAGAAGACATCAGCTGTCATTTCATGAAACAAAACTGTATATTATGAAACAGGCTTTATCTGCCTATTACTTTTTTAGTGAGGCACTACATTTCTTCCTTAAAGTATTTAACTTTTAGAAAATGTTTGGTTCTAACTTTAGATGGTGATCAGAATTGCCTTTATTTTTCCCCCACAATGCCTTAAAATAAATCTTGATTTATAAGACTTTGGTACCTGCATCATGCAGTAGAAAGAGTGAGATGGGCAGAGCAGAGTTCTTGTCTTAATTCTAAATCTTACCAGCTTTATGACCTTGAACAAATTTTGCAAACTCACCAAGGTTTAATTTCCTTATGTGTAGAGTAGAAATCATAATACTTATCCCTTAGAATGTTTTCAGACTTTCTTAGGTTCTAATTATTCTTACGTTTGAGAAGTGTTAGTTGCTAGAGTTGCCATACCGAAGTACCACAGACTTAAGTGGCTTAAACAACAGTAATTCATTTCTTCACATTTCTGGACCCTAGAGGTCCAAGATCAGTGTGTCAGCAGACTCACTTTCTAAGGATGTTCTCCTTGGCCTGTAGATGGCTGTTTTTTCCAGAGTCTTCTCACAGTCTTCCCTCTGTGTATCTGTGCCCCAGATTCCTCTTCTTATGAAGAAAAACACCAATATTGGAATAGGGCCCTCACAAGGGCCACATTTAAGGGCTAAAAATCTTGAAAGGCCTTATTTCCAAATACAGTCACATTCTGAGGTACAGCGGGTTAGGACTTCAATATTTGAATGGGAAGGAGGGTGGTCACAATTCAGCCCATAACACGACTCCATATCAAATCAGACATATTAATTAATTATTTTGAAGTATATTTGAATTGATCATAAAGTCATAGGAAATTGCAAAGACACTACTGATCCTGTGTTTGTGTGTATCTTTTACCTAATTTCCCCCAATAGTTACATCTTACATAATTATACTACAATTTCAAAACCAGCAATATGACATTAGTATAAAGCATGTGTATTGTGTTATGTTATTGTATTGCTTATGTAGATTCATATAAACATCTCAAACAAAATACAGAGCCATTTCATCATCAGAAGGTTCTCCCTTCCCCGGACAATCGCTAATCAGTTTTCTATCTGTACAACAATTTGCATAGATCTAAAGATAATATGCTTTAAAAATGAAAATGAGTGAAAAAAGTCAATATCAAAAGGTCAGATACTATGTGATTCCATTTATATAACATTTATGAAATAACAATTAAAAAATAAATATTTTAAGTTAATTTTGTTGGGGTACAATTTGTAAGTAATAAAATGTACCCATTTTAGGGGCGCCTGGGTGGCGCAGTCGGTTAAGCGTCCGACTTCAGCCGGGTCACGATCTCGCGGTCCGTGAGTTCGAGCCCCACGTCGGGCTCTGGGCTGATGGCTCAGAGCCTGGAGCCTGTTTCCGATTCTGTGTCTCCCTCTCTCTCTGCCCCTCCCCCGTTCATGCTCTGTCTCTCTCTGTCCCAAAAATAAATAAACGTTGAAAAAAAAAAATAAAATAAAATAAAATAAATAAAATAAAATGTACCCATTTTAAGCATACACTTCAATGAGTTTAGATACATGTGTATATTCATATAACTACCGCCCTAGTTAAGACATAGAAAATTCCAATCACCTTCAAAGTTCTTTGCTATTCTTTTACAAGCAAACTTTACCCCTACCCCAGGAATCCACTGATCTGCTTTCCATCAATATAGATTACGTTTATTTTCATACAAATGATATCATACAATAAAAACCTTTTGTGAAAAGCTTTTATCTGTTCACTATAATGCTTTTGAGGTTCATCCATGAGTTGCTGAGAAGTACTTCATTGTGTAAATACACACAATTCATGTACTCATTATTCTGTTGACATATATTGGGGTTTTTCCAATTTGAGGATATTATGAATAAAGGTGCTATTTACATTCAACTGCAAGTCTTTTATGGACACTTATTTTCTTGATTCTTCCTGGGTATATAAAGAGGGGGATTGTTGTGTTATGTGGTAAATACATGTATACATTTATAAGAAACTATCAAACCGTTTTTTCAAAGTGGTTATACTATTTTGTCCTTGTAGCAGTACCATATGAACGTTCCAGTTGCTTCATATCCTTGTCAACATTTCATGTTTTAAGATTTTGTTGTTGCTGTTGTTTTAAATTTTAGCCATTCTGAAGGATATGTAGTGGTAATTAACCGTAGTTTGAATTTGCATTCTGTAAAAGCTAATGATGTGTAGCATTTTCATGTGATTGTTGACCATTCATTTTCATTTATTTTTTAAAAATGATTTTTTTAATGTTTATTCATTTCTGAGAGACAGAGAGACACAGTGTGAGCAGGGGAGGGGCAGAGAGAGAGGGAGACACAGAATCACAAGCAGGCTCCAGGCTCTGAGCTGTCCGCACAGAGCCCGACGCGGGGCTTGAACCCATGAACCACAAGATCATGACCTAAGCAGAAGTTGGACACTTAACTGACTGAGCCACCCATGCACCCCTATTCATTTTCATTTATATTCTTTGGTGAAGTGCCTGTTAAGATCTTTTGCTAAATTTTAAAATCCAGTTGTTGGGGCGCCTGGGTGGCGCAGTCGGTTAAGCGTCCGACTTCAGCCAGGTCACGATCTCGCGGTCCGTGAGTTCGAGCCCCGCGTCGGGCTGATGGCTCGGAGCCTGGAGCCTGTTTCGGATTCTGTGTCTCCCTCTCTCTCTGCCCCTCCCCCGTTCATGCTCTGTCTCTCTCTGTCCCAAAAATAAATAAACGTTGAAAAAAAAAATTTAAAATCCAGTTGTTTATCTTAAGTTGCAAACATTCTTTATGTATTGTGGATACAAGTCCCTTGTCAGAGATCAATATTGTGAATATTTTATCCCAGACCATGACTTGCTTGTTTCATTTTCTTAATACTGTCTTTTGAAGAAAAAAGCTTTTAACATTGGGGAAATCTAGTTTATATATATATATATATATATATATATATTTTTGTTGTTGTTGTTGTTGTTGTTGTTCTCAGTGTTTTTTAGGGTGTTGACAAATTTTGTTTATTAAGTTTGTGGAATTTTTCTCCTGTGGTTTTTTTTCTAGAAGTTCTATGTTTTTAACTTCTACATTAAGATTTTACATCCATTTCAAATTAATACCTGTCTGTGGTGTGGTAGGAACTGAGGTTTTTGTTTTGCATACATATTTAATTAGTCCAGCAATATTTGTTGAAAAATCCTCCTTTCTCTATTGAATTGCCTTGGCAATATTTCAAAAACTAACTGAACATATGTGTCAGTCTATTTCTAGAATCTCTTATGTCCCATTTATGTACTTACCTTTTGTCATATCTAGATATAAGCATGTGTCATATTAAAATAATATTTCTAGGTTCATGAGATGATTAGATATTACTTTCGTATTAATGTAACAATTGTACATTTCCTGATACAACATGAACTTTTATAATTACTTAATCATAAATATTTTATTATAATCATTATATTTATTCATATTATCATTTATTAATCTTCTCTAGATAATTCTTACTATAAATACAAGCAACAATCAAAATGAAAATTAGTAAATACAAGATAATTGAAATGAGATAAAATAGAGTTTTGATAACCACCATGTTTTGACAGTGGTTTGACACATTCCTATTCAAGGTCTCTGTTGCATTTAAAAATATAGTTTAAGAAATAGGCTCATAACAATAGAAAACAAACTGGTGGTTGCCAGAAGGGAAGGATGTGGGGAGATAGGCAAAGTAGGTGAAAGAGATTAAGAGATACAATTTCCAGTTACAAATAAATATGTCACAGGGTTGAAAAGTAAGTTATAGGGGAAATTGTCTGTAACATTGTCATAATTTTATATGGTGACAGATGTAAACTACACTTATTGAGTGAGGTGAGCATTTATTTTATTAAAAAATATTTTTAATGTTTACTTATTTTTGAGAGACAGACACAGAGTGTGAGCCGGGTAGGGGCAGAAAGAGGGAGACACAGAATCTGAAGCAGGCTCCAGGCTCTGAGCTGTCAGCACAGAGCCTGACGCGGGGCTCCAATTCAGGAGCCATGAGTGAGATCAAGACCTGAGCCACTTAACTGACTGAGCCACCTCGGTGCCCATGGGGTGAACATTTCTTAATGTATATAATTGTCAAATCAGTATATTATACACCTAAAACTCATATTATATTTAAACCATACTTTAATTAAAAATTAAAAACATAAGTAAAAATAAATGAAAAGATATACATCCAGTGAAACAATAGACAGTTTGGAAGATTTTCCAAAATCCAGAATTATTTAATGCAAAAATAACTTGCATAAATAAATGTTAAAATAATGGAAAGAATTAAAAATTATTCCATTTGCTTACTTAACACCAAAACTATTTAGCAAAGTTTTAGATTCAAATGCTTTCTCCAAATAAAAATTAAAGTATATTTTCATATATAACTTACAGGATTATGAATTGGATTTCAGTCTTTTTTTATATAAGTGTTTACGTTTAGAAACATAAGTAACTGGATCTAGATAGAATCAGAAATTTTACATTATTTGGAGGAAAAGTCCCCTTAATGGAAAAAAATCAATTTTATTAATTAGAATAATGAAAAACTTTATCACTAGGTATATATCCTATTTTATATATTTTTGAATATCTTAACTATCTTTGAGCTGAATTTCTATTTTCCTTATGATATTGATTGAAATAATTCTCAGTGGAATTTACGTAATTATGCCTTTACTTATTTTTAGAAAGACTGCATAAAAGGTGACTCATGAAGTCTTTTATACTTTAATTTACTAACATCATAATGTTGTCATGTTAAAGAGCTTTATTTGACATAGGGCAGCTATTTTACTAATGCGAGGTAGATAAACCTATAATTTTTCAAGTAGTTTAAGGGCCAGCTTCACAACCATATAGTAAGAATTATATTAGAATGTTAATAGATTTTTGCTGCTTTTCATTCCAAATGTCTCATAAAGCAAAAATTCAGTTTATGGTAGAGCAACAAAAACTCACCTTAAATTGCAGCATCACTTTTTTTTAAATTCCAGGAATATAGTGAGTCAAAAATGGCCATATATTCGGAGATTAGATATTCCAAAAAAAATACTTTATAAAAAAGAATCACACGCTTCTCAATTCATTATATGTCAAGAAACATCTGTAGAGGTGATTATTTCCCTTATAATAAGCTGAGTAGGGGCAATTGCAGAACTTTAAATGTCTAAGTGGTAATCATTAAGGTTTACATTTAGGATATCAGTCAACTTTCCAGTCTGCTCTAAACAGCTACTGAGAGCCTTAATTCCTTACTAGGAAATTCATCCTTTTTGAAGTTAATACCAGATTAGATAGCAGTTAAATCTGGGAAAACTGCCAGTTGTTATTGCCATATTATTATTTTTTGTATTTGAAAGTGCTACTAAAGCAGACTTCTGCTGCCACCAAGGCTGAGGATGAGTGGCTTTTTATTATATGCTTATGGTCAGAATTCAATTGTTCACATTTACCTGCTGCCATTTTGGTCCTGCTTTGGCTAATTGACAAGTGGGAGCATCTGGGAGTGAATATTTAGTAACAGCTCCCTGGAGAAGGCTTCTCGTGTATGTTTTATAACTTTGGTTGTAGTTCTCTGCCACAAAAATTTTGCATGATTATATTTGCCTTCCTCATAAGGTGGCTCTACCTCTAAGCATTTGAAAAAAAAAAAAACAAAAACAAAAACAAAAAAACAACCAACCGATCAACCAGACAAACAACATAAACAGAAAATAGAAATTACAGGGGATTTAAAATAGGAGAATCTGGGGAAATGGTTGATTGAACTCGGAAAAGAAGTAGTAAAATGACCTGAGCCAATATGCATATTAGCAACTGGGAAATTCTCTTGGTAAATATTGGAATTTGTATGGAGGTATGGAGCACAAAGTGGGCTATATGTCTTAACCAAAACCTGGATGCCAGGTGGACTGTTACATTGAAATGTAATTTGAAAGGACCTTAAATTACATTTGAAATGAAAGGTGAATTTTAAGGAAACATATCAATGTTTATTATGAAGCAGGAATAAAAGGAAAGAAAGAAAGAAACAGAACACTTGCACAACATTCTCAGTGTTTTAGGCACTGTGACAGCTCCACGCATGAAAGGCTCGCACCTTGGAGGATGCAATAGCATTGTGGTGGCAAGATCCACAGTATCTATTCAGAGTTGCTGTGTGGCCCTAAGATTAGCAAGAAACCGGGAAGGGCGGGGTAGTGCCTGGGTGGCTCAGTGGGTTAAGAGTCTGACTGTTGGTTTCAGCTTAGTTCATGATCTCATGTCCCATAAATTCATGAGTTTGAGTGCCACATCTGTGAGTTTGAGCCCCTCATTGGGCTCACCGCTGTCAGTGAAGAGCCCAGTTTGAATCTTCTGTCTCCCTTTTTCTCTGCCCCTCCGCTGCTCATGCTCACACTCTCTTTCTTTCAAAAATAAAAATAAAAAATAAAAATAAAAGATTGGCAAGAAACTAGGATAGTGTGTCTCGATGTGTCACTTATTTTGTACGCTCTTGCAGGCCAATAGTTTTGTAAAATACTATAAAAATGAGTTACTAGAAAAAATTTTTAAATAAAAGTCCCTTGTGGTTTTTGTTAGTGTGTTTGTTTTGCTATTAGATTTAAAGCTTAAAGATGAAATCATCCTGACAATTACTGGCAATATTTCTTACTTTAAATTTCTGAACAGTATCAAGCAGTTCACCCACAATCACTGGATTAAGCATTATGCAGAAGTGATCTGGAAGCTCCAGAGTCCTATTTCAAGTGCATTTAGGCTATTGGGCCAAATTATTATGCTGTGTCCGTATAATAAAGCCACTACAATTTTTCTAACCATCTATTATCCTGAACACTTTATTTTGCCAAAAGAAACTTATTTTAGTATTTCTTATGCTGATTGATAACACTCCAAATATAGATTTGGAAACAATATTTGAAATCCCTACGTAATCTCCTCTGGATTGTTGAGTCTTGATTAAGGTAGTTTAACACGAACTGTCCATAGGTATACACTTAAGTTCACTTACACATCTTACACACATGTATGCACAAGGTTTATTCTAAAGTATTTTAGCAAATATTCCAATATGTATTATTAAAACAACAATAGGTCAGAACCCAAATGATTATTTGAGTTGAGTTTAAAGAAAGACCCTTCACTTAGGTGATCAAATGGTTTAAAATCTCTAGGAAACATAAGTCTATATACCTCCCTTGCATTAAATAAAGTTACACCTCAAAGCACATTTACCTATGTATAGTCCATCACCATCTGCACATTTCCAGTGTAGATAAGTCATGGAAAGTTCTGTGTCCAAGATAGTTTTACCAATACAGAAACCAAGACTGGAGCAGATTTAAAAGAGTTCTATATATGGAACAGATCTAAGAACATCCTTCCACCAGATCTTCTAAACCTGGACTTGTGATTCAAATATCTCCTGGCTTCTAGTATTTTTCATGAAATGGTTTGTTTTCTTGAGAATTCATGTACTTAATGAATCTTTATGTTCTCTTATAGTCATTCCTCATCACTGAGAAATAAATAATCGTTTCAGGAAACAAAATAACTACACCAGCTGTAGCCTATTTTACCCAAAATTCTTTAGAATTCTAGAAATATTATAATTATTCCACATTTTAGAAAAATAAAAAATTACTTTTTTAGCTGGCTACAGCTAATAATAAATGACAAATGAAATGCCTACATTTTTTACCATATGCTTACTGCTTTGAATATTAAATATTTTCTTTAGAAACTCTGTCCTTTGACCAATGTCCTTTGCTGCAGGCTTAATTTTAATAATAGATCCTCTAAAAGTTACAGATAACCTGTTTTTACTTCAAGAGTTTTATGTATTTTAAAAATTTAACACTTAATTCTAAGTTTATAGTTAAATAAATTTAGACCTAAAGTTAAAGTTTCACTTTCAGAATGGGTAATGTGCCCTATAATCTTGTGTTGATTGAAATCAAGAGAATGACAGAGAATATTTGCTTAGCAAATACTGTTTTGAAGCATGAAAAGTTACATACTAAAACTAATTGCATTTGGCATCCACTTTTCTTCATGATGATTCACTAGGTCAAAAGCTACCATTTTCGCTAATATAAATTTCAGCTGAAGGCTAAATAGATGTATTTGAGTCTGTGCCATCATTTTCTGGTACTTTCTGGTAGCATCATAATATGATCACATAACAGTTAATATTCTATACAGTTTCATACCTTGTGTGAATACATTGCAGATAGTAAGGATTATTTTAATTGTATATTTGATGATTCTTTTCTGTATGTTGATTGCTAAAGATGAAATTTGTGATGACAGATCTAAATCAATTTTAATATAACATTTATATTATACTCATAAATCATCATATACTTTAAACTTCAATCAATCTTTTTCTCACAAAAATGTGATTTGACTGTGGGATTTTAAAATTATTAATAGAATTAACTGAGTATGTATTTTACAAAAGGAAGTGAAAATCAGTAAATATTTTTTTTATACAGGCACCTTTAATCAAGACATAAAACTTGACCTCAAGATGCCACCAATTTTCCATTGTAACTGAAATGTAATGAGTTAGCATAATTTATAAAATTTGCTAATTGCCCTTCGTGGTCATGGATATTAATCTAGCTCTTAATACAAATAAGTCATGGAGCCTGTTAAACATTTAATGTAGAAAAATTAGGCATTTTTGAGACATAATGGGATCTTATTATTGTGTTGGACTATTACTGGTTTATAGTCTTTCCAGAAGTGTTTTTATTTGCATCCATTTTGTTTACCAATGAGCAAATACCTATTAAATACCTACTAGGTGTCAGACTCTGCTCTCTCATGGAACTTACATTCTAACAACCTCTAAACAAACAGGCAAATAAAAAATATAACTTAGGTAGTGGTAACAGCTATGCAGGCAAGTAGAGAAGTGAATGATGACAATGGGGTTGTGGGAGATAAGCAAGTTTAGGCAGGGTGAGGAGTAATATTTGAGCAGAGATATGAACCAAGTAAAACAGGGAAAGGGAAGGTAATTCAAAACATGATAATTTAAGAATGAGGCACGATTTGTTGCAGCTCCTTGGTGATTTGTATCATGCTTCTAAAGAACATGATTGCTATCTCTCTTAGCATGCTGATAAGGTGATAGTTGTTTAGAAAGAATGGGAGTGATTTATTGAGATTCCCTTTCTGAGAGCCACTTGTGAAGGTAATCAGTGATAAGTTCCCTATCGGTATTCCAGGCTTTTGCAATTTTATCATGGACTGTGACAACATATTTGCATACAAATTATCCCTCAGTGTTATATAAATAATCCAAGTCATATAAATTGAAAAGCATCATCCTAAAATAGATTTGGGGAACTTTATTTTCAGGGAGAAATCTGGGATTTTTGTTCTAATATCCTCACTATTGACTGATTTTAAGTGAATCATAAGATCAATTGTTTGAGAGGGATATGCCATAATACCACTCACATCATCAATACAGTAGATTCTGTCTCCTATTACCTCCTTTTTTGTTCATTCGCCCAGTATGGTCAGCCAAGTTGCCACACCCTTAAAAAATAGTGCCCCCTTGTCTCAACAGTCTTATCTCTGCCAGTGTCGCCATCATTTTCTCAATCACTCAGCTGAAAATCTTGGTGAAATCTTTGATTCTTCCTTCACCAAATCCAATTCTATTTCAGTCACCAACTCCTGTCCACTCATGTTTTGTTTTCTCAAGAATTAAGCTCAGCATTTTGCATGTAAGGCTAGGGTCTGAACTTAAAGCAGAACTTCAGACCTTTCTTTGGGCCCAGTACCATGGAGAATGTGACACACTTCTGTCAGCAGGAGCAGCTCATCCTTAGAGATGAGGAACCACTTTTGTCGTACACAGAATAGCCAGGTAATTCTGATAGGTCTTCTTTGGAACATGCTCTCTTGTGTGTTGCTGCTAGTTGCTTATTTCTCTTCTTCTTCTTCTTCTCCTTGCTAGTTGCTCATTTCTAACATAGAAGAGATATTGCCTGGCACAGAATCAAGAGAGTTAAGTAAATGTTGCAGCCCTGTACTATGATTAGCCAAGTCAATTAATGTCTGAAATGCTTTAATCATTTGTAAATTAAAACACAACATACATGTTACTTTCATGTATTTTACCCTATTTACTGTATACAGTTCTTACATTGGACAAATGCAGTGATAAATACTAAAAGGTTTTGAAATAAATCACATTCTACACACAGAAAGGGCAATCATATTATTGTAGTTAGTTAACGTTGAGTAGATGAAACTTTAAATAATCTAATTTTACTACTCTAGACTTCATATTCTGTATTTTACACTAAAGAATTTGAATTAAAAATTAGTCCTCAAATGTATCCTCTCTCACTGCAAAACAGAATTGTCTAGTTTGAAGCCAGAATCAAGAATATAATAACATTTTGAGTCAAGTATAATGATAGCTACAAAATCACCAAAGATTACACATTGGAGAGGGTCTTTACTTAAAATGGTGTTTTCTGTCTAATATAAACCCCATCTTTAGCAAATTGTCCCTGAAATCTTCCTTCTTCTTAATGAATTGTTTCAAATATCTTTATTGTTAAAAAAATTAATAACTGTCATGTTGATATTAATAAAACAAGATAATTCTCAGGTCAGTGGATACTTTAAAGTAGTGAAAATTTCAGATTTTTCAAGTTAGCTATTAGATATTATCTTTAAAAGTGTTACTCATGAAAAACTGATTATCACTGTACTATGTTGTAAAAATTATGGAGAAAGGAGACTTAAAATCATTGTATTTCTTTGCTATACTATGATTTTCAATAGTATATAATAAAGGCACATGGCTAACCAATCAATGTTAATATCATCCCAGATGATATTAAGGATTCTTGGTCACATACTTCCTAAAATATAAAATAAACATACTACAAAGTATGTTTGTTTTTATTCTTACTTTCAAGAACAATAATATTTCTCTTAGATTATGGTGGTGATTATTTGGCAAAAGAAAGTAAAACTTCATTCAAATGAGATATTTACCATACAGGGTTAATTGTATAAAAGCCACTTGTGTGACCTAACAAAAAACTCATAGTATCAGTTCAAAAAAGAAATATACAGAGGCACCTAGATGGCTCAGTAGGTTAAGCATCCGACTTCAGCTAAGGTCATGATCTGGTAGCTCGTGAGTTGGAACCCAGCATTGGGCTGACAGCTCAGAGCCTGGAGCCTGCTTCGGATTCTGTGTCTTCATCTCTGCCCCTCCTCTGCTCATGCTCGGTGTGTGTCTCTCTCTCAAAAAGAATAAAAAAATTTTTTAAAAGAAATATATAGTAATGGTAGACAACTCTTTTATGATAAGAAGCTTTTCTGAACTTTTAGAAATCACACTGATTATATTGTTGCTTTCATGTATTTGAAATATTTATTAATACTAGGAAAATCATTTAAGTCATCAATTGAGAAAGAATGTAATTCAACCAATATTTATTGAATCCAAATCAATTATACAGCATTGTACTACGCTTTAAAGAATAAAAGTTGCACTAGTCAGGAAAATGAAATTTGTCCCAACTGAAGAATAGCAACATTTATCTCTACTACCCCCTAATTTTCGTAATATAATGGTGATGTTATGTGATAAATATTAGTGGGCAGCATAAAAATCTTTTCTACTTCTTGGGCCTTCCCACAGAAAGCAGTTACCTTCAGCTCCTCTTAATACAATTACCCCTTTAACAACACCCCAAAATGTGAACTCCTATACCATATGTTTGTGTGTATGTATTTCCTCCCCTTGTCAGATTTGTTTTTTTTATTCTCCTCTATGCTATTTCTTTTCATAAAGCAGTAAAAACTAAATTCCTATGAAGTTTGTAACCTCTACTTATTGTCTTGATTCAAAATATATCCTTAGGGAAACAGTCACATAATATTTTCATTAAAAAATGTTAAGATTAAATAATAATAGGTCAGTCAAATGGAAGTTTACTTCAAAGAGATGTTTTCAGTAGGTTTCTATTGCAAGCAGTTCAAAGGATGAGCGGGGTTTGCTTAAGATGGCAACCTCTAAATATCCCTTTATCAGCTCAAAAATCATGCACAATTTTACATGTAATCAGGGGACAGAAAGCAATCAAGAATGCCTTGGGGGGGGGGCACCTGAGTGGCTCAGTGGGTTAAGCAAAGCATCTGACTTCATCTCAGATCATGATCTCATGGTTCATGGGTTAGAGCCCTGCATGAGGCTCTGAGCTGACAGTGCAAAGCTTGCTTGGGATTCTCTCTCTCTCTCTCTCCCTTTTTCTCTGCTCCTCCACAACTCCCAGACATGCATGTTCTCTCTTGCTCCCAAAATAAATAAATAAACTTAAAAAAAGAATGCCTTTGGTTAATTGTATATTCTTTCTTCTTTCCCATTGTTGGCTCAGTCTTCCCTATAATTCTACAGGCAATACAGTCCCAGATGTCTAAAAATGAATTCTTAGGAAATTTTAATTGATTGCCTTTAGGTACAGATAATTGAATTTGCTAATCTATAGCACTATGTCTGGAAAGTATATAAATAGCCCCTAAAACTCTAGTTGGAGGAAGTAATTTTGTAATTCAGTGAAAGTCCATTATAATACAACTCACTTTCAGGGTCCTCCACTATACTTCTTGTTTGAATCATACACTTCTCTTCCAGCCACTTGGGGGCACAACAGTGTTGGTAACAGGCATGGTTTTCTCTTCCAGCTTCCAGTGCTTGAGAGTTATTTTCCTCCCTCTTCCCTTTCCACTGCAATCTCAGAATGTCATTTGGATTCAGTCTCTCAAACCCTCTGCTTCTCATTTCTCTTCTGAGTCAGACCAGGGCCTTGGCTTTCAGGGGTGAAAGTAGTAACAACATAGGGGGACAAGAATGATAAAATCCGGGGCGCCTGGGTGGTGCAGTCGGTTAAGCGTCCGACTTCAGCCAGGTCATGATCTCGCGGTCCGTGAGTTCGAGCCCCGCGTCGGGCTCTGGGCTGATGGCTCGGAGCCTGGAGCCTGCTTCCGATTCTGTGTCTCCCTCTCTCTCTGCCCCTCCCCCGTTCATGCTCTGTCTCTCTCTGTCCCAAAAATAAATAAAAACGTTGAAAAAAAAATTTAAAAAAAAGAATGATAAAATCTTCTCTCTACCTGCATTCTCATAGCCCTCAGTGGCTATTTTCTTACTCCTTATTGTCCACCCACTTAGGCTTCCTTAACACACATATCTATACATTCAAGCACACAAACACACATCCTATTCCTTGAATGACATATGTAACTGAAGTAGGTGAGCTTAGATTTCTTCTGCAATCTGAAAATATCTTCTAGGCTTTGTAACCATCAATTTTCACTATTATCCACTACCATTGTCTTTTCTACAGGGTCCATAGTATGTTTATAACACATACTATGTACGCAATCCTTATGTATTGGGCAAAGGAGGGGGGTATGCAGATAAAATGGCTAGGGAATTACAAGGTTTTATGGGGAAACACATTTCAGATTTTTTTTTCATAATTCGATGAGTAATAAAGTATTTTTAAGAATGCTCAGGAAATCTCAAAATGATTTTGTGTTTGCTTCTAAAATAGTAAATAGGGAAGAGATTACAGTTCATTTTATAGTGAAATCAAACCAAATGGATGATGGTGGAACAAACTGAGGCAGGCAGGACCTCAGAATAAACTGTGGGCTGAGTATCTCCAAAGAAAAAGGGAGTTTGAGGGGCGCCTGGGTGGCGCAGTCGGTTAAGCGTCTGACTTCAGCCAGGTCACGATCTCGCGGTCCGTGGGTTCGAGCCCCGCGTCAGGCTCTGGGCTGATGGCTCAGAGCCTGGAGCCTGTTTCCGATTCTGTGTCTCCCTCTCTCTCTGCCCCTCCCCCGTTCATGCTCTGTCTCTCTCTGTCCCAAAAATAAATAAACGTTGAAAAAAAAAATTAAAAAAAAAAAAAAGAAAAAAAAAAAAGAAAAAGGGAGTTTGGGCTGAGCAGGGCTGTGAGGAAATACATGAGCACAGAGCTTATGGTTCCATAACCATTTATACAAGGGCATATGGAATTACCCTCCCAGTTGTCTGCCCCTCTTCTGCCTACTCCTAACCTATCCTTGCCCTGAGGACTCTTTGACAAGAATCCCCACCAAGGTCTTGGAGCTGGGGGTGTTCCATTCTAACTCCCTTTGAAAGAAGTGTTTGGAATTTTTAGAACCTGTCAGCCTAACTTGGAACTGTAGCCATTTTTCCCTTGCCCCCACCTCTCAAGAAGCATTGTTATACATGGCAAATGTAACAATTATGTGTTTCTAGCATACCATAGATAATATATTTTAGGGGCCTAATTAATTTAAAAGACTTATAGATGGGCCAAAGGCATAATTATAATATGCTGCATTATTTCTATAGGAAAAAAAAGAATGTTCTGCATTTCAAATAAACTTTTGGAACACACTCCTCATTAGTCGAAGTCAGCCTTGTAGCAATTCAAATCATGTGCCTAGAATTCTTATAACTTCATTAGCTGTAGTCTGTCAGGACACAGTCCTTATAGAGGATATATTAGTCTGTTCTTTGAAACCAGTTTTGTAAGGGAATTTCTTTGTATTGTCATTGTAAAACGGGCTCATAAAAAAAGCTGTGGTTTTTAAAATCAGTTTGGGCAATGTGGTCTATGTCATCATACTTTTAAGCATGAAAACATTTGGAGTGAACTGTTGATTGCACCAGGTCATCTGATGGTTTAAATTGCAGCAGGTTAGCAAAAAATCAAGTGAGAGGATGACCTTGTTTTATCATTCTCAAAATACAAAATAATGTCAGATGTTTACAAATTTATTCTTGATAATACGTATCAGTTTTACCCACAATAAGTATCACCTCTTTAAAAATACAATTTTTCAGTTAGTTGACTTGAGGATAATAGCTTGCTAATATAAAATGAAGGACACTTGAATATTCATTGCTCAAATATCATTCACATGTTCACTTTTAATTTTATAAGTGCATATGTTTCAGGCATACCTAATATGAGCAATTTGTTTTATGCCTTTAAAAATTAATGTGAATAGATGCTTAGATTTTCAAAAAACCAATTTTAATATTTTTATCACTGCATTTTTTAAAAATTATACTTAAACTCTGGAAAATAGTTTAAAAGGCAATAAACCAAGACCCCAAGTGAAAAACAAAACAAACAGAACTTTACCTGGTGAATTATGTAGATATTTTGGACAATAGTTTCTTCCTATGACCTTAGTCATTTTACATAGAAACCTTAGAGCGTTGACATTTATAAATCTTTAATTAAAAATTTCAAATCAATTCATAACTATCCTACGATATTGTTTTCTCCCTTTAAATTTACAGTGGTATAATCTCCTATTTTAAAAAAACAAATCGAATGAATTCAGCCAGATTAATTTTTCAACATATATCTTTTTTCTTTCATTATGTTGAATTTGTTGTGACATCCTGCTTTTTATAAAGAACACCTAATGTTTGAGTTAGATGAGCCAAAGAAATTAATAGAAAATACCCTATTCCTGCACTGAATTAGCCATCTTGAAATATTATAGAAAATTTAGATACACTTGAGTTTGTTTTCAACTATGTGCCCATCCTTTACCTTTCCCTATTATAAAATTTGGGGGTAACGCCTATACAGCACTTAGCACAATACCAGGCATACAGCAAGAATTCATTTCTTCTTTTCTATGGGAACCTATAATCATAACTATAAGAACAACTCTAACATTTACTTTGAAACCAAGACTAACAATGAAAAATGAAACTCAATAATAATATCCCATCTGTGCAGTAGTAGGGGGAAGGAAATGATAAAAAGCCATTTTCAATAGAGCTGGAGAATATTATAAACCACTTACATTTATCTTTGTCATTTTTTTCTGAAACAGCAATTATTCTCTGCAGTTTTGAATCTCCTAATGATTTGCAACTGCTTAATATATTTAGTTGACTCTTCTATTATTGCATTTCTTATACAAAATATGAAGAAAACAACTAAAATTTGAAGAAAAACAACACACAAAGATATTAAAACATGATGAAAAGGATTGACTATACTCTCTAAGATTACAAGTAACACATAGAAGGGATACAAATTTTCATATACCTAAATGTTTCCAGCTATGGAAAATCAATTAACCAGATTAATTCATCTACAGTGAGTTACCATGGGTCTTATATGTGTACTCCTATTTAAAATAGGCAAAGGACAATTACTGGGGGAAGAACAGTTTTACTGGCTCACAATTTATAGAATGGCCTGTATAGATGAAATGCATCCAGTACTCCAGCTGCCTGAAAATGAGATGGGCCTCTAGATCATCAGAAACCACAGATACAATTTTCCACCTAAAAAGGGGTTGGAGCCTGATCCAGGAGACTGGATTAGATATGTCTGTCACCTATTTTGTGGCTGTGGATCTTAAAAGAATAAATCAACTTTCCTGTGATTTATTTCTCCATTTTTGAGGTAAGCCAAGCAGAAACTAGTTTTTGAAAAGGAACATAGCAACATAGCCTTATAATGCTTTCCTATTGTCTATTCCTCGACTTCCCCACCATCAAATAAATTAAGATAAAATAAATGTGCAATTACTCTAGGGGCATTATTTTAAGAGATATGGATAGATCTTTCTCTTCTTCCAATTTCTCCTAGACTGCTCTGCTTGGTTATTTTACTACTTATTTGACAAAGACAATGTATGAAGTCAATTGTCTGCTGATGATGTTAGCTTCCTGGACAATTCAGGAAAAAACAAACAAACAAAAAAAACCCAGGATCCTAGGGAGATATTATCCATGGCTTTATTTCTTATGGACTATGGATAACTTGTGATCTATAATTATAAATACTTAATGAAATTAATTTGCTTGATTACAGAAAAAAAGATCCTCAAACTCTAAAATGCACTTAGTAAACACTTTATATGGAAGCCTGGAATTTAGATCTAGTGGAGACCTTATTTGGTTCTGCACATACTGTTATGGACTGAATGTTTGTCTCCTCCAAAAGTCGTAAATTGAAATTCTAACCTCCAATGTTATGGTATTAGGAAGTGGGACCTTTGAGAAGTTATTAGGTTATAAAAGTGGAGCTCTCATTAATGGGACAAGTACCTTTAATAAGAAACATCAGAGAGATGATTTCTCTCTCAGCTATGTGAGGATACAAGAAAAAGATAGCCCTTTGCTGACTAGGAAGAGTGCCCTCACCAGACACCCAGTCTGCTAGCTTCTTGATCTTGGACTTAGCATCCCGAACTGTAAGAAAGAATACCTGTTGTTTAAGCCACTCAGTGTAATGGTATTCTGTTATAGCAGCCCAAAATGGTAAAACACCCATCTTTTACAAGTGAGAAAAATGAGACCAGAAGTGAAAGACAACTCCATGAGTAAGTGTTGGTGCACTGCAGTATTTGTGATCTATTTATTCAGGAAAAATTACAGGGCCTTGTATATTAAGAAGGCACTGCTTTAGATATTGAAGTGAGAAGAGAGGAGAAGATATATAATGACTAGGGAATTCCCTGTCCTGGAGGGCTCACAGTTTACTATACAACATAATGTAGACTCTCCAGTCATTGTATGACCTATTAGAATGTGCGAAGTGATTAAGAAAGGTGACCTGGATATAGAAGTTCAGAGAAGGAAGAAGACCAAAAGATCAAAAGGAAGGCCAAGGGAAGGATAATTTTAAGCTGAAGAGTGGATGAGAATTCCATGGGTAATATCAAAGGGAAGACATTCTTATTCATGCAGTTTCTTCAGTTGCAAACAACAAAGGGGAAACTAACAAAGGTGGCTAGGAAAATGCAGAATAAGGACAGTTCTGTGTGTCCAGAAAGCAAAAATGATGGCTGCCACTTTCAGGATGAATGCATTTTGCATTCACGTTCTTGGGTCACTCCACTTATAAGGTCCACTCCTGGAAGAGAAACTTTTATTGGCTAAGCAAGACACAAAGGCAGATTGACTAAAAGTCTAACCCCATTTAAACAGAATGAGATCGATTTGGCTACTGGGAAAAAAGAAATAAAGGTGCCGCTAACAAAGGAAGGTAGTGCAACATAAAGCACAAAGATGAGTACAAAATATAAAGCACAAACACAAAAATCAAAAACCCACTTCAACATCTTGTAGAGGATTAATGGAGAAAACAAAAAACAAAACAAACAAACAAACAACAACAACAAAACCTGAGGAAAAGAGAAGGAAGTACAAGATGAATAGATGACATCAGAATGAGCCAGACTTTGGCTTTCTGGTCATCTTCACCTTCTTCTTTCTATGCACCCTCTACCATCCCAATCAGTAAATTACTCTTCTCAATGTACATTTAGTTTAGAAAGTGCAAGCTGATTTCAAGAAGCATTTGACTGAAGGGAAGAGAAAGTTTGAGCTAATAGCCATGCCCACTAATGAGGGATGGGACTACACCTGTCACGAACTAGCAATCAGACCCTTGGCACAAACATTACAGAGCCTCGTGTGTTTTTCCCTCAACCTTAGATAAGTGACCAGCGTTAGCTACAAGACTACAACTAACAATTTGTCTTAAGGAAAATGCCAAGAAGTTTCTGTCCACCTGAGCTAAGCGGCATCTTCTTTCATAGCTTCCTCAACCTAGGCATTCAAGTAGTAAAGGGGGCAAAGCAGTTCTACTGGGCAAATTTCTGAAAACTTGGAAACCATAGAGATGCACACTACTTTCAAATGGTAACATTTACAGTTTTCATTCTCAAACTCCATGGGAGTTTCTTCCTGATGCTCTCCCCAGTACCCATTTCATCTTTGCTCCAAGCCCAGTGTCAGATAATTTGTGAGAGCTCCACTTTCTTCATTCGCAATACAAATGAAGAGTTTGAATCACGTTCTGTCTTAAGGGTTCTTCATAAGTTAACCTTTGATGTCAGGCTGAAAAGCTTGTTTGAGGTCATGTTGAGAAAGGACTTGACTGCTTTGAACTAAGAAGTTTGGTCTTCAGCGGTGCCTGGATGGCTCAGTCGGTTGAGTGTTTGACTTCAGCTCAGGTCATGATCTCACTGTCCATGAGTTTGAGCCCTGCATCAGGCTCTGTGCAGACAGTTCGGAACCTGGAGCCTGCTTCTGATTTTGTGTCTCCCTCTCTCTCTGCCCTTCCCCTACTCACATTGTCTCTCTCTCCTTCAAAAATAAATAAATATTAAAAAAATTTAAAAAAGAAGTTTGGTTTCCAGACTATAGGTTAAGAAACTTAAGTACATGTTCTTTAGCAGAATCTTCAGCTTCAAATCCTTCCCAGATCTCTTACTAACAAATATGTGATTTGAAAGCGTATTATATCTTCTAACTTGTTTTATTTTGTAAAATAAATGGGAAAAATCACAGTTAAATGAAGCATTTCAAAAAATTTTAAATATAATAAAAGAGCTACTGAGCTTTTCAAAGAATAAAATGGCTAGGGCATTGGCGGTGGCAGTGCTCTGCTTAATAGAATGGTTGATGTAGGCATCTTCTAAGGCAGCAAATCTATTATCACTAACAAATGACACAACAGAAACTCCATGGGAAAAAATAACAATACAACCAAAAGTTATAACTATGGCAAATAATGTAGCAGATTATTCATTTGTTTTAATAATAGGTAACATTTACTGAACACTTACCATGCATAATTTTTTAAAATGTGAACTTAGATACCTGAAATCAGGTAATCTTGAGACCCAAGAGCTATTTTTCAGCTCAGCTATTGCCCACTCCTGTTGCTTAATTCTTCTCTAATTTAACTTGCTAATTAAGGGAACATGTGCCCTTAAGTGTGTGTGTGTGTGTGTGTGTGTGTGTGTGCTCTCTACACATATATACACATATATACATATATATAAAATAGTTCTATACCTACACATGTATCAGTTGGGATCATGTAAACTTGCAAATAACATAAAACCATAATAGCTTTAGAAATATATGCTATGTAGTTGCCTGTATTATTTTAGCTGCTCATTGAAGCCATCAGGGGTCCAGGTTGTTTCTAACTTCTACTCCAGTATCCTTAGCATGTTGGATTTTTCCCTTATGCATGTCATATCCCTTTATGGCTGCTTCATCTTAGAGAGCTGGTCTAGTTCAGTTAATAAAGAAATACTCTCCTTCTATGTTAGGTCTCAATGGCCAGAACACAGCTTCTGGAAGTTGAAAGGGCAGCCAGGAAAGTGAGGAACTAAGTCATATGACTATTTCAGACTACTGTGATCCATGTCCTAAAGCTGAGCATACTTGGGCCTGAAACTAAGTCAGTATTCTTAATTAAAAAGAAAAAAAAAAAAAAGAAAAGAAAAAGAACAAAGGAAAGAATACTGGGTAGGCAAGTAGCAGAAGTTCCCATAATAAGGATAAATAAAATTTTTTTACTTGAAAGATGTGATGAAAAATTATGAAGAACAATAAAGTATTTGTGAAATATGAGGCAAGAGAAATCCTTCCAAAATAATTGTCATCATTTATGTCTTTCATTTTAATTAATGGAAGAAATTTTATATTAATTCTCAGAAGCTTCAGCAGATCCTTCCATGGGGGGAAAAAGTCACTGAATGAATAGACAGCTTTTTGTTGTTGTTTTCTTACAGAAGTTAATTTTTGAGAGGGTGAATGTAGCATATTTGCAGTAGAAAAATGGTTTAAACTAATAATTTGTTTTCAGGGAAAAGAATCATCTTGGACTACAAAATGTGAGCTTATCCATGTAACATTAGGTGAGTGATTCTAGCTCACTTTAGTGGACAGACTGCATCTGTTGTTCTATAGTTAGCATTTTCTCCGGCTGCTAGAAAGCATCTCATCACTTGGCATGTCCCACATATTCGACAGAAAGAAAAAGAGAAGAAAGCCGGAGTGCAGTTGTTGAAGGACCTGTGTACTTAGAACTCTGTGGAAATGACAGCTGAAAACAGGCAGGCATGATGCTGGCTCTGTGGCTGTAATGATTTAGCGGCAAGGGTAGGCATGATCTGTTGACCAGAAAAGTCCGAAGGAGAAAAACAGCATTTCAGGCTCTCTAATAATTAACTACTTCAGAGGGATGTCAGGAAGTCCAAGACCCATGGAAATGCAGGACATTTGGAGGTATACATAATAGGCAATCGTAGATAAGTGTTAGTTTTAAGTGACTCTCATATTTGACTGCTTTGCTTCTTTGACCAAAGAAATTGTTTTGAATTTGGAAAATTAGATGTACAAGCATTCTGGATGTAGTGTTTATGTGCACTCAATAAGCAATATGTTTGCCTTGGATATCATTTGCTTTCTGATATTATATTATATTGTGTGGAAAAAACTAGATTGCAATTATTTGCTCAAATATATGAGAAACAGTGTTTGGAGAGGAAAAATTTTGATAGTCAATTCAGTTAAAAATATTATTTCTTATGGCATCTTACTGAGGCTGTGCCAATAGCATAGACAGCAACTGAAACAATGGATTCAGAAACTTCAGAAATGTTGTGATATGTAGTTTGCAAATACATTAACTACTGTTTGCATAAAAGGTGTTTGTGTTGCATATATGCACACCCACATAATGCTATTTTACATGGTCATGGTGGTGCAAATAGATTGATGAATTGTAATTTGGGAATTCAAAAAGACAAAGAGAATATGATTTATGTGACTCTTACAGATTTCCTATTCTATCTTTAATTTTTTGTCCTGGTTCAATTATCTAATATGCTTGAAAAGATAACCATTTCAGGAAGGATTATTTATATTTTTATAGGTATTTTGACTTATAATTTATTCTTTTAAATAGAATAAGAAGGGCCTTGGATAAATCTTCATAATTTTGCATAATTATCTTTAAATATGAAGTTAGTCTTTGGTAGATCCACAGAGTACCTTTTATTGCCTAGGGCTCAGTTTATTTTTCACTACATTATAATGGCAAATAGGCTTAAAATCATTTCTGGGATAATAATAATAATAATAATAATAATAATAATAATAATAATAAAACAAGTATAATAATAAAAGAAAAATTACCTAAAATTTTTCAAACCTTGTCCCAGGTTAAAAATATCTGCACATAGAAAATTACTTGAAGGGGCACCTGGGTAGCTCAATCAGTTATGTGTCTGACTCTTGGTTTTGGCTCAGGTCATGATCTCACAGTTCATGAGATCAAGTCCCATACCAGGCTCAGCACTGCTGGGATCCTCTCTCTCTCTGCCCCTCCTGTACATGCTCTCTCTCTCTCTCTCTCTCTCTCTCTCTCTCTCTCTCTCTTTCTCTCTCTCTCTCTTTCTCTCTCTCTCTCTATCTCTCAAATTAAATAAATAAACTTAAAAAATAATTAAAATAACATTAACTCATACACACACACTTTAAAAAATTATTTTGATTTATTATATAAAGGGAATGAAACATTAATATTTGTGTAGGTTTTATTCTTTTAACTTTTCAAATTACTGTATCTAAATCCATAGTAACTTTGAATAACTTAAACATCTTCTCAAACCTTGAAGACATACTAAGTGAAATAAGACAGTAACTAAAGGGAAAATATTATATGGCTCCACTTATATCATATACCTAGAGCAGTCACATTCATGGAGATGGAAAGTAGAATGGTGCCTACCAGAGCCTAGGAGGAAAGGGACAATGGAGGTAGTGGGTGGGTGTCTTTTTTGTCAGCAGTGCTATGAGATATACTGTGACATTAGTTCAGGAGTAACACATAACTTTTGACATAATACAGACTTCATTCTAAATGAAAAATAATTTAAAGAATGCCTTGTAAAATGCTGAGCACAGACCTGACAATTATCTCAGTAAATCTTATCTTTTATTATTATGCAGATAAATGTTTAAATGGGTTCATGAGTATATTTAAGACAGAATCAAATTACATACTTAAAACTTATTTTCCAGCATCCTTCATTAAGAAACTTTATCATTCTAGGAGGAATTGTTGATAAGGATCTTCGTCACTACCTCAACTTACGATTTCAGAAGGGTTCTGTGGATCACGAACTTCAGCAAATCATTCGTGACAACCTCTACCTCCGCACAGTGCCGTGTGAGTACAACAGACAACATTATTGTCTTTCTATGTTAAAAGATAAGTGTTCACCTATATGTCTATTATTTAAAAGAAAAGTTAAATTGCACTAATTTTTTATGGTGGACTTTGGGACAAAATTGATTTGAGATATGGATTTTTTTTGAGATATGGAATTTTTAAGTGAAAAAAATTTAACTACCATTGTGTGGTTTGTGATGATGTTGTAGCCAGATGAAACTTGCAGTTGTCAAGCTACAAAGCCTGTCTTACTTCTTAAATTAGTTTTGATAAATATGAACTCTAGTGCAGGATGTTGATGATTTAGAATGAATCATGATTGGGGTAGAACTCCACACTGCGAAACAGGAGAATGAAAATTAAATTTATTAGCTGAAACAGCTATTTTGTAAATAGAATCTACCCAGTAACTCCCAGCCTCATCTCTGGTTTGCAGCAGGGGATCCTCACAAGTGAAAAGAAACTCATGCATTGAAAAGTAAAGCTAAATGTCTGTAACTCTTAGAAAGTGATAATGTTGAGTGTGGGGTACAAATGTCTCATATGCAACCTATAGAAATCCACAGAACAACAATCTCTGATTATGAGCAGGTGCTACTTCAAAAGAGAGGACCCAGTCAAATGATAAAATTCACACATCAACTTTTTAGTACCTGTCAGCTTATTTAAGAATCTTGTATTAACTGTAGGACAATTCAAGGACTTTTCAAGTCAGGTCCTAGATCCTAGGTAGATATCAAAATCCATTTCCTTCAAGTCCCATGATCCTCAGAGACTTCCCAATCTCTCCAGAAACTCTGTGTTGTGTGTATTTCTTTTGTTTTAGCACTGCTCTGAATTTTAATAAACTCAAAGCTATGGGCTCTGGAAAATTGACATTAAAGACAGAAAAACTTGGCTATATATATATATATATATATATATATATATATATATATATATATATGGGGTGTCTTGAACTACCAGAACTATGCAAAAGGCATAGGTCATGGATTATTATACTGAACTGTTGAAAACACACAGAGAAGTGAAATGGATAATTCAGCACCCAACCCTTTTACCTACGCACATCTTAGGAGGGGTAGACTTTTGCCATTGTTAACACCAAATACCATCAAAACAAAAATGCCAGGGCACCACTATCACATATTCTTAAATGAGAATGCTTACTGATTGACATCTTTTCAGTCCAAATGCTACCCCTGTCAGTTTGTGTTAGTGAAGTGAATAGACTTTTGGGCTCTTGCTTTGAAACTAGAAGTTGAGAAAAGTGCATTCTTAAACTTGTAAGTTTGACATTAGAGTGATGGCCAGAGGAAGATGGATTAAAGTAAGTGACTGAACTATTTATAAGGTAACGGGTGGACGCATTTTCAAAGCTGTGATGTTGTCAGTGCAGCCATGTGCATTTATCTTTTGTGACATGAAAGAAAGGAGATCTGAAATACTGAATAAAGAATCCGGGCACTTTATTATGTTTAAAAGCTGAGAGAAATAGATAAGAGGCTGACATTCAGGAATACTTGTAGTCCTTGATAAGGCGATGACATAAATAAGAAGTCTTAATTAAATATGTAGATAATAGGGATAAATTTTGCATTAGTTAATTAACTTCTTAAATAAGTCATCTCTCTTTAGAGTGCAAAAGAAATACTATGAAGGAAAAATAAATATAAGGGTAAAATAACTAGGCTTATATGAGTAAACATAAAGAGTTTCATGATGTGATTTCAGTACAAGGTCATAAATTCAATTAGAATTCCTTGAATAGCTCTTATAAAGGAGATGATTAGAAATTCAATGAATCTGAATATTATAATCAAACAATTATTCTTTGAATTTGTAGCCACTACTCCTAATAGCCAGTTGGAGTAATACCATTCATTAAGGATGCTCTTAACTTGGCATAAAAGTGAAAAAAACATCTAAGATAGTGATGAGTCTGACTTATATTATCTCTAATTACTTTTATACTGATGTACTGGACCTACACAATCTACCATCTTCACCAGTATATCTTTTAATAAAATGTTCAGACATATTCAAAGAATATGCAGCAAAAATGTGTCAGTCATGTAAAAAGTCCTGGCTTTGTTTGGAATCTTACATGTGTGTCCAGCATATCTACTGGTCTTGGCTACAGAGTGATGTTTGTAACATATTTTCTTTGGTCAAAAAATTCTCATTGGTTTTCATATACCCAGTACCATAAAAGGAATAGATGTTACTGAAGAGTATGTCACTGCTCTTACAAATGCATGCATTAATACGTGTGCCTCTTGTGTGGTCGATAAATGGCTCCAAGAATAGGTCCTGGATAACTCCATGAAAAAACAAATTGTAGTGCATTGTAACTATGTGAGGGTGGCTTAACTATTTTTATAAGGCAAGACCCAACTGAATAATTCTGCTAACTCCACCGCCAGTAACTATGACTAGGAGGAAAGGAACAGTCTTGGCACTGGATTTCCTTGGTGTCTAGTGAATAAGAAGATTCTGGGTGAGAGCTCCAGAGACACTCTCCCCTCACAAACCCCCATATACCCAGCCAAATTCAGTTGTGGCCAACTTGGCTCCTGTACCCCTCTCTGGAAGGGAATATGGGCCCAGCTTCTGGTTGATTTCCAAGCTAAGTGAGGGAGGGAGGTGGTTAGTCTAGCTCTTTATGGACCTTAACTGTAAATAATATAAAATCTCATCAGTCTGTTCCCTGCCCCATAAACAAAGTTGACTGCATTTAGGCTTTTCATTTGTCCAGAACCGTATCTCAGGGCCTGATTTTTCAAAAATATATTTTTTGAAGCTGTGTCTCTAGTCTTGAAAGGCAGGGCTTGGTCACAGAGACAGTATTGTTGGGCATATAATGAACATGAGCATACACACTTCTGTGAATGCACACAGAAGCTCCCATGAGATCAGTTCATCCTTCTTTGAAAATGAATCAGGGAGAAAAGATCCTTAGGAACTAATTCTTGATATTTTCTCTAAAACATAAACCATCACATGATTTGCATATTAAAGACCTCAATTTGTACCTAAATATGTGTCTTTTCATCGCTAGTTGTATGATTTATGGGGAGTAAAAGTCTTAAGAGGATCCTGGTGTCCTAAAATGAAAGTTGATTTTTAAAAACTAAATACTGTAGATGAATCTTTCTACCATTAGATTTCAGGCTAGATAGGATTTTTATGTAAGGGAACTTCAGGAGACATGAGTAAATAATCATGAGACAAAACTGTTGTAATTTGGAATGTGATAAAGACTAACCAGGAAAAATGTATACACATAAAGGACTTGGAAAAGTTCAGAACATACATCAAATGGGATTTCAGTTACTTTAATACAATACAAAGGACAATTTCAGAAGCACTAAGTCAGTAGCATCTATTTAGAGATTAGCAAGATTATTTAATTGTATCATGGTAAATGTGCAGTTAAGGCAGCATGGCTTGTTGTTTGGATAATATAGGTTCAAACATATATGAGGGAGTTTAATGGAATTAATACAGAAAAACATTGGATTAATTTTCAAGTGTTTAAACACTTAAAAATGGAGTTTATTTTTGTTTTAGTATTCTACTGTGCGTAAAGATTGCATATAGTTAACTCTTGAGTCTAATCAACCATGGTTAAATTGACTATGCTTCCTAACCATGAGGAAAAAAGATATAACCATTTTCATTTATTGATGAAATGCTGGTCTTCTCTATCCAGTATTTATTAGAGACACAAATTAATTTTCAAGGCATTTATGAGCACAGATATAAATTCCAGATACTTTTTTTTCACCATTATACCAGATGCCATGAAGGAGAACTTCAATGACCAATTTTTAAAGTTTCAAAATGAAATGGAAGGTAGTTAAAATTAAACTTCTCTCTCAAGTTCATACTTTGTCATTTGGTGAGATGGTCTTATTAGGAATTATTTTAAATGTATTTGAAGCCAAAAGAAATACCAGTGTATACCAAGTAAAAGACGAAAATCAATAAAACCAAATATCTAAAACTAGTCCATAAAAAGTGAATAAAATTAAAAACATAGTTTTAAGATATGAAAAAAATTACTTTTATGGAAGAGCTGATTGGGGTGTAACTCACAATGATGTTTCTACATATTTAAGCACCAAGTTAGTACAAACTAAGTCATGTTAAAAAGAAGCAATATCAAGAATAAACTTATAAGATTACTAATATATATTTTAAAATTTTTTCTGTTATGTTAAATTATATTTCATGGAGAAGCAAATAGAAACGGGCTCTTTAAAAATTATGGAATCGGTTTCCCTTTAAGAAAAGCAGTTACCAACACACCAAAAGGTGTAGCTATGCAAAGGGATCAATATCCCTTTCCCCTAATTATATTAGACTATAGTCAGAGAGGACTATAGAAGAGAAGCTGGTGATTACATATGTATTAAAAAGTCTGAAATTAAAAAAAAGTCTGAAATTAGGGCAGAACTTTCTAGTATACTGCATGGGGGAATATGATTTTAATTCTTAAGCGCACATCAGTACTTTTAAAGCTTATATGGTATTTTTTTTAATATTCAACAAGGCAGTATGTTTTTGTGGGCATGAATTAATCTTTCTAGTTATTTGTAATTTTCATCATGAAGGTGTAGTTCTAAGCATGTGCTAAGAAAGGATGGTGACATCAACCTGTGTCACCGTTATATTACTAAAAAAAGAAAACAAAAATTCCAATGACTTGAAATTCTGTGAGTTGAAGTGATCAAGAACATAATTAAGGACTCCAAATATCTTTAAACACTGTAGACTCATGGACTACAATAGTAGGTTGAATTACAGGTAGATATGCAGGCATAGAAATAGAGATATCAGATCCAACTAAATTTTAAGCCAACATATTGCAACCAATGTAGATTATATATCTGTTTCAACCTTAGCCTTATTACTTCAAATTAAGAATCACCAATTTAGAAGCTCCTTTTAATGTTGCTTTTAGTGTATGAATCATGTTCTTTTGCAATTATTTCAGAATCAAGTTGCTGGATTTTTGTTCTTTGAAAATGAATTTTATTTTTTTTTAAACAGCCTAATTATATTTGGTGCTAAGTATCAAGAAAAGAATAGGGTTATTAGAGAATAACTATGGTTATCAGCATTGTGGACCAAAGAAGAAGGAAATCTATAAACAAATGAAACTAAGTATCTTGAGAGATTTATAAACTGCCCTGGAAAGCTAGCTCAAAAGAAAAATTTCAAAAGCTTCTGAGCAGTACAAATACTTGAAAGGATTCTACTCATTTACTCATTCAGATGTATGCCTGAGTGGTACATTTGTTAAAAATGTCTTATTACTTTATAGAAAGCTTTATTAGGTTAACTCTCTGCTCCTTATCACTGAGAATAGTAAGATCTAGCTTCATGTCATATACATGAAAGTACAATACATTTTTCTTTTTCTTTTTCACATTGAACAAAATGAATGTATCTTTCCCAGTCAGATAGTAACATTCATTGGGTTGGTTGACAGAGTACTCTCCAGGAGAGAAATGGCTTCAAAATTTTACTTAAAAGGGAAGTCAAGGAACATTAGAAGTGATTGTATTGATTTATCCATTTGACACCACAGGACACTAGTTTTTGAATAAAGGAACATATCTGGTACAAAAAAGCAACAAATACCAACAGTGAACAGCCTTACTAATCTTCCAAACCATATAAAATCCTCTTTGCCCTGACTTGATCAGCTTTTTTGTGTGTGACTGTGAGCCAATCTTTCCTCTTGGTTTTTCTCTTTTTGGTTTGTATTTCTTTCTTTCCTTTTTATAAGAGGGTGACTCTTCATAGGAAACTTGGGTTTGCAGACCATGGATGGAGTAGGCAGATGGTATGCATGCTCTTGGGTTTCAGTGGCTCCAGCAGCTGGCCCGGGGAAGAATTGGAGATGAGTGCTTGAAGCCTTTTTTCCACCTCCAGAAAAGCCAGTAATCACAGTCAGTGGAAAACAGCTCATCTTCCAGAACCTGCTCCCTGCAGACTTCAAAATTGTAACCCAGTTGGATATAAAGAGGTCAACATATCTCATCGCATGCCACTGCACTTTTTGAATAGAAAGAATTAAGACTCTGTCAGGTTCAGACCTACTCAAGTTTCCAAAGTCTGCTGACTAGTATATAGGCTGAAGGAAAAGCTGTAGGCAGATGGCAAGGATATTTGTGTTCTTGTGGGACTTTAAGGCTGTAAATTTGTAGTAGAACCCTCAATTTCTGATTCAGATGCATCTGTCCAAAAGAACAAGAAAGGAATACTAATTGTGGTTACTGATATTCTAATGTCCAGTGCACTAGTCAGAGTTATTCACAGTTTTCATCTCAGCATTGCTAGAGCTTGGTGAGTAGTGATAACCCTTGGTTTTTCCTTATTTGACAACATGGTGCTATGGAAAGAGCACTCATCTAAGAATTAAGAGCAATTGGTTCTAGTCTAGGCTCTGCCGCTAACTACCTATAGGACCTTGGCAAAAGCCTTACCTTTTGGGTGGGTAGGGAATGAAAGAAATAACTCTAACGTGACTCTTTCTACTCTTAAAATGCTGTGGTTTTCTGATTCTGCTGGCTTACTTTTCTTTATATTATTGTTATTCAAATCAATTCATCAAATTGGCTTAAATTATTCTGAGTATGGAATGCCCTTGATATTGAGCAGGTGTAAACAGCTTATGGAAACTGAAGATATATCAAATACAGCAGACACTTCAGGGAAAAATAAAAAGCTGGGTTTAAATTAAGTGCAGTTCTGGATAAAACCAGCCATGCGTGTACTTTCAGATTTTTCTATGAATGTCAAGTTAAGGGTGCCATCATAAGTCTGATGTTCCTTGAAATCTGCCTTCACTATTCATGAAACTCTGAAATATGGTCCAGTTTTAGTAAGTGATGGGTAAATAAGCATAATGAGAAATACAAAGCTTTTAAAATTGCTCTCCTCCTTTGGAATGTGTAATGAGTTGAGATGTGACATAAAGACTTCTGAAGCATGAGGTGTATTGTTGTGAAAATGTGATTGCAATTTTTACGATAAGATATTTAAACATGAAATATAGTATCTCCCAATGTTGAACTTTAATAAATGTCTTATGCAAGTGAATGGCGCTGGGTGGATGCTCAAATAGCTCTAACTAATGGGAGGTTAAAGCAGTGATGAGTGCGGTGTTTACAGAACAGATGAGAAATTTAGGAGAGTCAGTAGGGTTTCTCACTCATGATAATTAAAAGGTAAAAGTGAGGTAGGATTGATAGTCGATTCAATTAAAAAGTACCCATAAACCCTATCTTTGGTAGGCATGTCAGATGTTTAGTATAGGGCCAATTTTCAGTTAGTTTCCCAGTTTCTGTTGCAAGCTTTCTTACTGAAATGCTAACTTTCAGGGATATTACTTTTTATGCACATAAACTCAGCAAGTATCTGCAGAAGCTCTGTCAGAATGAAGATAGACTTTTACCTACTGCTCCACACAACCCACTTGTCTGCATAAATGATAACTTCTCAACTTGTCCTTCAAAGAAAAGACTGAATTGGGGAACCCAGTGCAAATTATGTATATCTGTTCTCTCCCATTTGGGGTAGGAATTCTGATTTCTTGTCTCCTGTTTTTAATTGTCTGACACTGATGAACAACTCTGCAGATCAGTAAAGGGCCTAAATATTTGCAGGAAAGCTGAGATTGCATATCCTGGATGCGATTCATCTTAGCATTCCCAGTGGGGGAATGGTTGATGAGTGCCCAGGCAAGACCAGTCCTAGGTATTGGACTTCATGAATATCAACCAGAACAGTTCATTAAATTGCAGCCATCATTTGCTGAATACTTCCTATGTGCAAGAAATGGTTTTTTTTACACTATCTAATTGAATCCTCACAGCATCTCTCTAATGTGTTACCCCACCTTTGCAGACATATGGGAAAAGCGAAGCTCTGACATTAGTAACAGGCCAGACACTATGCACTAACTCAGTGGAGGAACAGAAATTCTATCCCGGGTGGATCTGACTCCCAGCCCACACCCTACATGAGAAGAACTCTCTAGTAGAAGTTCTGGGGAGTTATAAGCACCATAAGGGTGCATTCAAAGGGGTTCCGAGATGCTCCTGGGATAGAAAAAGAGGAAAAGCAAAGAACTGCAAGGTATCTACTGAGTATGAATGGAGTTCCATTGATAGAAAACACACGTTTTTGCCAAGCAGATAGGGACAGAAATTCCTATGGTAAAAAAAAAAAAATTTTATATATATATATATATATATATATATATA
>NW_024412391.1:77719290-77730448 GCF_014898765.1 Herpailurus yagouaroundi
AAATATATATATATATATATATATATATATATATATATATATATAATTATCATGAAGGTTTTCAAGTTAAGGTCTGTTGATTGGTTAGCTTCCAGTCAATTCATCTTGACAGGAGGCTCTTGACTGGCCATTAATCAATTAAATACCAAACTGTCTTTTCTTTAGAATGTTATTGCCAGAAATATTGGAATATTTAGATACCTAAGGGGAGAAAAATATCAATAACTATATTATTCCAATAACTAAAACCATTAGCCTTATCATAGGAAGAGAGATAAAATATGCAAATAACTCTACATTATATAAAAGCTTTCTTTAATTTCTAAACTTTACTCTGAATTCTAATCTAAATCTAAAATTCTAACTACAAAAACCTCTATAAACAGGTATTTACAAAAGTTCCCAGTTCCTCACTTTGGCATTTTATAAAAGTATTTCTTTTGCAAACCAGTGTGAAGGTGGTGGTTGGAGTTAGGGTGGGGGAGGGGAATTAATTAACATTTAACAACCATCTACATGCAACGACTATAATAATGCCTTTGTGTTTCGCAATCCTATTAGAAATGTGTTGTGGTTCCCATTTTCCAAACCAGGAAATTTAGGCTTAGAGAGGTTAAGAGTTCCTCCCCAGACCATAGCTGCTGAGTCGGTGATGAGGAATTCCAGTATCTAGATCTGTCTGATGTCAAAGCCCATTTATCAGATGTACGATGTCACATCCTTGGTCACTATAGCTCTGATTTCCCCTATAGTTTTTTTTTTTTTAATGTTTATTCATTTTTTGAGAGACAGAGACAGAGCGTGAGTGGGGGAGGAGCAGAGAGAGACATACACACACAGACACACAGAATCTGAAGCAGGCTCCAGGCTCTCAGCTGACAGCACAGAGCCCAACGTGGGGCTTGAACCCACAGACCATAAGATCATGACCTGAAGTCAGATGCCTAACCAACTGAGCCACTCAGGCGCCCCACCCCTATAGTTCTGAACAAATTTTGGTAGGCCATAAAACATAGGAGACTGCTTAGATGTGTATCTGTATTTTTTACCTAATGTTTCCATAAAAGCAGAAAAAAAAAAACATGAAAATAGATAGTGAATTATATAAGACCTTTAAATCACACGTTTATTCCCACAACTGCCATGCAGGAGCCCCCATTGGTATTATTCCTACAAAGGCTCTGGAAAGACCCAGGTCAGTAGCTGATTGTTATTATTCAACAGTGGCATGCCCTCCTCTGTTCCTATGTGGAAGTAACCAAAACATAGACAACTGTGTTATTTGCTCTAGAATTCATAACATTTTAATGGGAAAAAATGGTCCTTTTTCTACTGAAAGGAAGCAGTGCTTTGCCATCTCAGTGTAACTGGTGCTCCACTGACTCAGATGTCACTTGTAGCCCAGTACGGTGACAGCTTCTCAGTTCCCAAATCCTCTGACTAGCTCTCTGAGCATAGTTCCATGGTGATACAATGTGGCACAACTTGTTTGATCCCTTCACCAGGAGCATATGGGATTGAGATGTGCACATATGCTCACAGATCCTCCTTGGCTTCTGGGAGAATGCCCCAATTCTGACTGAAGGGATCCAGATTCATATGCACAGTGATACCCAGTATCCATGAAGAAAACTTCAGTCGTTAGAGAGCCAATGAGTAGGCAGGCAAGCTTAACTTCTGTCAAGATCTCATCTCTTCTTATTGCTTTCGGTGTCAAATAATTTGGTTGTTGTTGTTTTTCTATTCCATAAAACAAAACAGTACATAATGTGTCACTTGGGGTTTGGCAGGAAACAAAACCATGCAAGGAGGAAGAAATTTAGGAAATGAGCTGTTTAAAAATTTGCTAGAAAATTAGAGAAGAGGGCTGTAGAATAAATCCTCAGGAATAATAAACAATACAGAACTGCCCACCCAGTTCTGTAGCAACCTCTGAGGCCTGCAGCTATGGTTCATGAAGCCAGAACTGAGAAATTGCAACCATGGCCTCAACCGCTAAGAATTACTCATAACACTTCAGAATCTAGAGAATGGACACGGAGACCCTCCTACAGAAAACACTGTATCTCCAAGACTTTGGTGTGAAAGAAAAAAGTCACCTTTAAGCATCTTTCTTTTCCATAACCCAAGAGGCATGTAGTATCCATGTCTTAAATTCATTACTTTTTAAAGATGGCTCTAAGTTTTAAATTCCTTTTTCATGAATCTATAGTCAAATACTAACAATATAAATCATTGTTATTAGACATTAGTAAAAAGATTTACAGTACATTTCTAAAGCAAAGATTTACTTTTCTACTTATACTCAAGCTCCTAATGATTGATTCAACGTATTCTGATTATATAAAAACTGCCAGAGAGATGTAGTTGTTCTTTAGAAAACCAAGATACTTATGCATTACCAGTGTATTCTAGAACTGTTCTACTGTACTTATAGAATGAGACATTTTAAATGTGTGTATGAGTCTTTGTTCATTTTTTATTCACAACTTTATTATTAAAAAGTATGAATATGACACTAACAAAATTTAGTTCATAATTATATTTCTCACATGAAAAAGCAATTGACAAAAATTGCTTTCAGAACATAATTCAAACTGGGAGCAAGAAAAGGAATCTTAATTAAAAGTGAGGAGTTGAATATTTTATTTGAAGCACTACAGAAAATTCATTATGTTTTGAAAGAAGATGCTTCCTGCACTATGTGGCACAACATCTTTGATCGGAGGTCAACATTGGTAGCTTTATGTAGGTCCCAACATCATTTCTTTATCTCAAAATTCATTAAGGAGTCTTTTAGTAGAATGAAACACATAAAAAATGTACATACAAGGAAAAAAGAAGTACATTTGGAGAACTTGTATTTAAGACAATATATTGACCTAACATTAGTTTTGAAAAAAAAAAAAAAAAAAAAGACGTCTGGTTCCCTGATACAAATATAAAAATTTAATTTCATTTATTCTGTAGGTTAAATGTTATTTTCCTTCTGAATACATATATAATCATAAAAAGTTATATTTCAAATGCATTAGTTGTAAAAAGCATGACTGTTAATTCAAAGTGTCATTAACATAGGTAATAATGTGTTAAATTTGAAGAGATTATAAGTTTATAAACTTTTATATGTTGTAACTTATTTTAATTCAGTTTAACTAACATTGAGAGCTACTATGTGCATATGACTAGTTCAGTGCTGAAAATATGGACTGATGAAAACATGAGTCCTCTTCTCTAGGGATTAATCCTTACCACAGTTCAAATATAGGAAAACAAATATCATTTTTCTCATTTTATAGATAAGTACACATAATGTACAAAAGTAGCTAAGGAAAATAATGACCTTGTGTTACAGTTAAGGCATATAGCCAGATTCAAGACTTTGGGAAATAATTAATTAGAAAACCTAAGTTAATTCATCTTTGTTTAACAATAATGACTAGATTGTTGTATTTGATGGAAAATAGACCAAGGAGGGTCTCAACTGAGCAATATGAATCCAGTTTGGGGAACTCTGTTCTCATCTGCCCTTATATATTCATACTCTAGATTTCTTATGAGTGGGGAGAAGAATAAGAAGAAAAGAAAGCAGGAATAAGAAGGAAAGAAAGAATACCAAATATCATGGCAATCCCTGAAAAACTAAAGTTGTTTTTTTTTTTTTTTATTGTCCTGTGATGGTAAACTTAGTCACATTTACTAGTTAGAAGTGTACATTTTTTCTCCTAAATAAATCTAGATCCTTTGGAATCTCTGATCAAAGCCCTTAGACTGGGAACAATGGATCACGGCTTCCTCAGTGGAAATCTGACAGTAAATAGAGCCTGAGGTAGTTAGGGACTATCGTGATGGTCCATCCCTGCCTGTGTTACCAGGAAGCCTAGAGTTGTATCAAGCATGTAGCCTGTTAGCCCATAAGTGCTGTCTTCATTATTAAGAAGAGAAATGAGTCTCAACAAATTAAGTAAGTAGCGCAAGATCATTTGGCTTATACATAGCAGATCCAGAGTTAAAACTTGGCTTTGATCTTGATTACAATAAAGGTATAGATGTAGGTAGTGTATATGTATATAAATATATATATATATATATATATATATATATATATATATATACACACACACACACACACCATGTATGTGTATATATATATGTGTATATATGTAGTGTATATATACACACGTATATTTATTTATGTCTACTATATAAAACATGATGTGCATATGAGTGTACATGTATCTATATCTTTATATAGAGATCTCATGTGCACTTTTATAAATATATATGTAACATACATATATCATATATAACATATATTTATATATATCACGTATATATAACATACATATATGTAAATGTATATATATCAGATGTATATATGATATATATAAGACATAAAGTCCCTTACATCAGGAAAATAAGAGGATGTACATAAGAACTGTGCAGGGGGGTATTACATACATGTTACAAATAGAAAATTGAAGTTCAGTCCAAGATCACATATAGGTGATAAAAAATAGAACATAAATTTTTAACCTAGTTTGGATCTATCCTCAAATATATTTATCTATTTTATTCTATCTGTCTCATTTTATATTTATTGCTGTCTCTTATATCTATCACAGAATAGAGGCCAAATTTTAAAGGCCTCTTTTTCTTCAAAATAGTAAGCACTGTAAAAGTCAGATTACTATGAACTATAGCAGCCAGGCAGGCAGTCCTTCAGGAAAATGCAAGCCTTATTAACACACCTTTGGAAACCAAGTGAGATTTGAATAGGTGGCAAGAGCCAGAAGGGCATTCCAGTTGAGAAGACCTTTTGAGCAAACCCTCAGTGCTGGTGATGTGCACAAGAAAAGTAGAGGTGGTTTCTATATTTCAAGGTATTGGGAGGGAAGTCAAGAGAAGTAGAGAAGGTGAAGATTTAGAGTGCTATGAAGCTGATTAGAAGAGTTTCAGCTTTATTCTTTCCACTGTTGTAGCATATTAAAGACCATCTAGACCAAATATGGTCCTATAACAGAGCACAGTAAGGTACTTGGATTTAAATCCCAGCTGTAGCATTTTCTAACTAAGTGACCTTAATAAACTAGGTAGTCTCTCTGTGACATACTTTCTTCATTTGTAAATGGGGAGAAACTAGTAATTACCTCATAGAAATATTGAGAAAATTAAATTAAGATGTTCACAACAGTGCTTTGCAAAAGTTAATGATTGATAAATTTGACAATTATTACAACAGTCCTTACTAGGGATGGTAAGGGGACAGACTTGTTTTGATTTTTTTAAATTTTTTAATGTTTATTTTTGAGAGAGAGAGTGCGCACGCGCGTGCGCAAGTGGGGGAAGGGCAGAGAAAGAGGGAGACACAATCTGAAGCAGGCTCCAGGCTCCAAGCTGTCAGCACAGAGCCTGATGTGGGGCTTAAACCCACAAAACGTGAGAGCACAACCTGAGCTGAAGTTGGATGTTTAACTGACTCAGCCCCCCAGTTTCCCCAAGAGGACAGACTTCTATTTTAGGAAGATGAATCTAGTAGCAGTTATTGTTAGTACTTATGAGTACACAGTGACTTGTCATCAAGTACTTGAAAATGGAAAATAACATTGCCTTGTTGCTAGTTAAACTTCATATTTATACTTAGCGGGTGAAAACAGGATTGCCAGAGTCCCTTTTAGGATTCAGAATAGCTCCCAGGAAAACAAAACCATACTATAAGCAGATTGATCATAATAACATTGCGAGAGCATGGTTTCTCAACCCTGACACTATTGGTATTTTGGGTGAATAATTCTTTTGTTATGGGCACTACCCTATACATTGTAGGATGTTTAGCAACATCCCTGGCTCCTGCCTTGTAGATGTCAGCTGCACTCCCTGAGTTGTCACAACCAAAATGTCTCTAGACACATTGTCAAATATCTCCTGGAAGGCAAAAATCTTCCCAGTTGAGAAC
The DNA here is from genome assembly GCF_014898765.1 of Herpailurus yagouaroundi. NCBI lineage: Eukaryota > Metazoa > Chordata > Mammalia > Carnivora > Felidae > Herpailurus > Herpailurus yagouaroundi. The sequence goes on from NW_024412391.1 coordinate 77,725,247, forward strand.
CAACACTGTAAAGAAAGAATGTGACAGTGTATCTCAAAGTGACATAGAAGAAGAGTTAAGTAGTTAAGGGTTGGTAGTGACCCTGTCAAGTATCATGAAGAGAAAAATCATAACCACTGAATGTTAACCTTCCCTGGTCACAATGACGAGGACGCCATAACAAGGAGAATGATAACAATAAGCTAAATGACAGTCACTGGAGTCCCAGAAGCAATACCACAACCCTACTGTGAAATGTGTCTTAGGTTATGATGCCATTAAATTCAATTTATGTAGCTTCTCTAGTTCTGACTATATCTGGTCATATATCAGTCTGTGTATGATATATTTTTTGTGGAGTTCTGCCTACCTGATTATACAGACCTCTTATGTATTTATTAGGGAGATATGGTATTCTAGGCCATATGAGAGTAATTTTTCATTGTAAATTAATAAATGGGCTTTCCATTTTGGTTATCAGGTGTGCTATCAGTGCTTGATCTCCTGTAGTACTGACCAAAGTGATTCTCTAGGTTTTCATAGTTAGTGACTGAATTTTTTAACTTGGTGGATTAAGTGAGAAATGGACTGCTGGAATTCAACCCTGTTTAGCCATCCTTATTTAAGCATTTGGTAAACATTTATTGGATGGATGGATGGATGGATGGATGGATGGATGGATGGAAGAATGAAGAGAAATATGCACTATGTCAACTCAACTTTGAAAGCATATAGACGCACCTGGGTGGCTCAGTCAAACATCTATATCTTGATTTCGGCTCAGATCATGAACTCACAGTTCATGAGATTGAGCCCCATGACGTGCTCACACTCACAGCGCAAAACTTGCTTGGGATTTTCTCTGTATCTCTCTCAGTCTCTCTGTCTCTGACTCTCTCTCTCTCTCTCTCTCTCTCTCTCTCTCTCAAATAAGTAAACATTTTTAAAAAGCATATAAAAATCTATACATAATACATGACTATAGGTAGATGATGGGGGGGAGAGGAGGGAGGGAGGGAGGAGAAAAAAGGTTGAGTGCAGAGTGGAAGAAAGTCAACAACAGGTGAAATATTCTGTGGTTGCAATTTAGATCAGTGCAGTCTGGGATGAGTTAGGATAGAGTATATAGGCTGGAAATAGTGGTATTTAACAAAGCCTTCATGAGGGCCCAATCCATTTACTCAAGATTATACCACCACCATCACCACCACCACCACCACCTGCCATTCCATGTGTATCTAAAGGCAGAAGGAAAGGATTTGGGGTACAGGAAAAAAATAAAATAAAATAAATGCCTCCTTAGAGTGAGATAGGTATGGAATCTAGGATGTACGGTGCAAGAGCTCCTGTTGCTGAGAGCACATAGAAAGGTGAAAGGATGCCTTCAGAATCAATAACATTTTAAGGTTTTTGTTCTTAATTTGGTGTACCAAGATCAACCTCAAATTCATAGCCTGTAACGTCTTTAAAATGCATGCCTCTAGGATTTTCTTTTCTTTCTAGCACCATTGCATGATCATGCCTTCCATCAACCCTGCAAAATAAAATGTTTCATGAACCTCATTTAGCAGCAACCAAGTAAATCAGAGCACTTCCCTTGAGATTCTTGCACTTTTCATACTAGTGTATGAAACATCACAGATAATTACAACCCAAAATATTTCTGTAATAAAAATATGACAGGTGGTTAATCCTTGACTACCATAATGAAATTCATCTAACAGTCAATTCTTTGGGGGCAAAGGTAGTTTTTATTTACAGGAAAGATTAAAGTTGCAGCACAACTGCTACTATTAAACAATGTAATTAGCACTGATGTAATTATTCTGGACATTTAGTCAATGAAATAAAATGTCCTCAGCTCTTTTTTTTCCACTAGAACAATCTCTACTCAGATGTTCATGAATACTTATACTGGACATAGTTGGAAATGAAAACACACACACACACACACACACACACACACACACACACACACACAGCACCTATGCACATACACTACCACAGAGTTCTAGAACAAATTTTTTCTGCTGTTTATTTCAAATCCTGAAAGTGTACTGCTGATTCACCTTGATCCAGGTCAATTATTCTATGTCACCATCTATCTACCTAGGCCTTTTATCTTATTTTCCCCCTAGTTCTAATCCATTCTTCTCCATATCTTGGCTTTAACTATATACCTTGAGGTTGATTCAAAATAGCCATCCTGAGAGAAAATCCTGTGACCACTCTTGAGTGGTGATAGCACAGTGGTCACTTCATTTGTAGCCATGGAGCACTAGACATTCCATGACAAATAAAGAGTGCTTTCAGCAACTGCCACATGAAGTATCAACAATTTGTAAAACTTTGTTCAAGTCTATTGATCTTTCTCTTCCAACCTTTCTAGCCAAGCTTATTGGAGATCAATTAAGCACTGGAGAAAAGCAAAATAACACAGGACTTTAATTAATGGGTTTAATTGCAAGATTAACAAGAGAGAGCTTGTTTCCAGGTATTTTCTACTTTTGTTCAAAATGAAATTTCTATCTTGTAATAGTTGCTTTTTCCTAGGCTTTTGTAGATTTGGCAGATAATTATATTGCTGGTTTTGTGCTAATGGCTAAAATTGAGCTCACCTGAAATAAAAACTACCCAGATTTAATTAAGCCAACTTTTTTGCTTGGTCTGGATTTAATTTCTTGGAAATAATCACATCTCAATTGTGACAGAGTTCAAGTAGAGCTCATTAGAGATCATGAGTTTCTCTATGTTTTGCTCCCTTCTTTGTCATTGGGTTAGGACCATATGACTAGTTCTGGGCAATGAATGTGATTTCCTCCATCTCTCTTTTCCTGCTGCAGTGAACTTAACGGCTATATATTCTAGCTGGCTCACACACCTGAAGAATAGAGACTGTCCTGAACCACATTGGACTTAGGCCAGACTAAAACTTGTAGTATTGAGGATTACACTAAGATTTGGAAGTTAATTTGTTATATTGAAACATAGAATACTCTAAATAATACAAACCCAAATGTCCTTTATGTGAAAGTGAATCCTAGGGCGAAGTGTGCTCATTCCTTGCTTAGTTCTTGGAAATAAGTAAGGTATACAATTATAAATCTTTTTTTTTTCCTTTTGCCATGCATGCAAAAAGTAAAAGAAAAGCATATGTTATTGCATTGTTTATCAGTACTCCAACTTGGCATGCTGGCTGTTTCTTTTATTAAAAATAATGAAGAAATGAAACTGTTTTTAATAAAATTCATATTGCTATTCTGCTTTCTATAATAGAAGAAACTTTCAGACCTGATTAATGGGAAAAAAGAGGAGGAAATAAAGATTCTATAGTGTTCTATGAAATTTTTATCTAGTTTGCACTTTGAACTTGATCACTTTAATCACTTAGATAAATCAGTGATTTAGAATGTTGGTTCATTATGGATTAAACAAAAGTACCAGATTGTCCTTTATTCTGTAGTTAATGATAAACCTTAAACATAAGATAATCATTTTTCAATTAGGCTCCATGCAGAGACTAGAAAGCATAGTTATCAACACGTACGAAATATAATCAGCATTAAGTTGTCATATTTTAGCTGCATTAATGCTGTTAAATTGACGTAATAGTCATTATAAGTGGGTGCTTTTCCCTGAAATCAATTATTGCCTGAAAGATTTTAGCAATTAAACTTGTATTCATGAGCACACCTATATCTATACTTTTTTCCAATTCATTAATATCATTCTCACTTTCCAGTGCCTAAACTTATGAAGCCATGCAGTTATAAAATAAAATTTCACCTCCTTGCCTTGTTGGAGGAAGTGCCACATTATTCATCCTCCACACAAATTGTGTTGGCCTTCTTTATGAAAATTAATGCCCTCAAAGTTTACACTCTTTGAGTGTTCTTCCAGTTTAATAACAAATGCTCCAGACTTCGGGACTGTTCCTTTATTCCTTGCTCCAGCATATGCTTGTCTATAATCCTCAATGTGGGAGAACTGACCCAGCTGTACATGATCTCTCCTTTCCCTGACTCCTATCTACTCACAAGTGAGTATGTTCTTGAGTCACAGAAGTAGAAAAGGCATAGTGAGGTATTAATCAATAAGGGAGCAAGAGACAAAATTAGAAGAAATGCAAAACAGTAAACATCCATCCTTAGTGTGTGATATACAGTTTTATGGTAGAAAACAGTACAGAGATTTGTGCGCACCTGGACTTTAGTGCTGATTCTGAGGCTTTGGCTAAATCACTTTAAACCTAGTTGCCTTAGTTTGTCTACCTCTTCAACAAGGACATTGTACAGCTATAGCTTTGTTTTGTTTTGTTTTGTTTTGTTTTGTTTTGTTTTGTTTTGTTTTAAGCTCTAGGGTACTAGATTGAAAAGGAATAATTGGTTGGAATGGGCAAGAAGTAGAACAAACAGAATGATGAGTTTCACAGAGAAGGAGTGGATCAATCTCCCATAGATGATCTTTCAAATAGACCAAATTGGAATTCAAAGGGTTTTTGTTGTTGTTTCATTGTTTTTATGTTTACTTGAAGATAACTGATATTTAAATAGATATATTATAGAGGGATAAATAGAAAATTGATAATAACTTAGTCCCTCTACTTCATTTTTCTTATATCCAGAAGAAGGATTGTAATTTTACTTACCTTCTTCACGGTACTTGTAGGATTAATTAGTATTCATGCAAAAGTAATTTGAAAATGAAAAATGGCTTTTAAGTGCTAAATAGTATTGCTTCAGCTTTGGTTTCTTAAAATGCCTACTCTTCATTAGTCTTTGTAAGTGTCCTTTGATGTGCATCACAGAATTTATAAACACGGTGCAGTAACTGATGGTTTGTGACAAAATACAATCTGGATAAAGTGTTTACTGCCATCAATAAAGACTGATTGAGTTGCATGGAAAAGCATTACCTGGAATCTTCTATAGGGATGTCTTCATGTATGCAATTGAATTAACTAAAGATGACCTTGCTATATACAATGATTAACTGTTCTGCAAATCAGAATTAAATTAAAAGTAAACATATATCCAGCAGGCTGTCGTAGCCTCTCCTAATTATTATGCCATGACTTAAAAGAAGAACATTTGGGGGGGGGCACCAGGATTAAGTTTAGAATTATATAGGGTCTCCTAATGCTGTAGACAAAACCACTCCATCATACATCAGATGGAGATTAAAAGTTTAGATTTAGTTTAAACAAACTCACTTAGCTTAAAC
>NW_024412391.1:77730548-77823197 GCF_014898765.1 Herpailurus yagouaroundi
TCTCTCTCTCTCTCTCTCTCTCTCTTTTTTTTTTTTTTTTTTTGTCACTCATAAGACATCAATAAGGCAACTCAAACACTGGACTTGGATATTATAAATATTTTCTTTTTAGAATTATCTGTAGATCAGGATGCCTGGGTGGCTCAGTTGGTTGGGTGTCTGACTTCGGCCCAGGTCATGATCTCACAGTTCGTGAGTTTGAGCCCTGCGTTGGGCTCTGTGCTGACAGCTCAGAGCCTGGAGCCTGCTTTGAATTTTGTGTCTCCCTCTCTCTCTGCCCCTTCCCTACTCACACTCTGTCTCTCAAAAATAAATAAACATTGAAAAAAATTTTAAATAAAAAAAGAATTATCTGTAGATCAAAAATAATTTTCTCGAAGTGAGAATTCTACTAAACAGTATAATTAGGACTACTAAATTAAAAGAATTTGATACTTTTAGTAGCTAAACAAATTAATAAATATAGAATAATATGTGGAAGCAATAATAAACCAAGAATATAGCATTATAATTTCCAAACTTACTGGGAATAATGATTAAAGTAATTTCTACCTTAGAATTCATTCCTGAGAGTAGTGACCTATGTTTTGAAAGAATAAGTATTTGCAAGACTAGAAATATATTGTTTAGAAAATGATTATAAAAAGGAAGCAGTAACTGTCTCTGTATGAAATGATTTTAGAGTTTTAAAAATTTAGGTGTGTGCTGTTTGAAAATTGAAAAGTACATTATTTTACTGCAGAGAAATAATCAATTTATGAGTCAACATCCTAAATGGTAGAGCTATTTCCTATTTCTAATGTGTATAAAAAATATAAATATAAGAACCCATAAGGCTAAATGATATAATAAATGTATTCATTTGTTCCCTGGCAAACTTATAAATCTTACATAAAAATGTAACATTGAAGAAAAAAATTGCTTTAACCTGCAAAGAATATACAAATGCAAAAAATTACTTTTTAAATATTAATTTCTGACATACATGTATCTATTAAATACTTGGAAAAAATCAAAGTAATCTATAAATATATATGAAGTATAGAGAAAGCAAATAATTAATTTAATAATTTCCGGTTAGTAATTACTATGTAACTTCAAATGCTGAATGCATTTGAATGCAGGCACATTCTCATTCAGAAATTACCTCTCTAATTGATATCATTTGAACACTAAACAGCTTTTAAAAACTAAAATAATTAAAAGGTAAGGTATTCATTAGAGAATCAAGTTGTGCTCCAGGGAATTTACCTCTCCAGGGAATTGTGGAGCTGGGTTTTTAGCCATAATGAAAGGGTAGAAAAGTACATGAAGTAAAATTGAAAATGGATAAGAGTCAGGCATTGTCTTAGGAAGCAGGGTAAATTATGGGAGCAAATTGTAGTAATGATGGGAGTAAGTAGAATGATTTCTTGGCATGACTAGGACATAACAATTAGCTGGGAGAATAAGGATGAGGCTGAACAGAGTAGTCTAAAATTTGTGGGTATATTGTTTTCCTACAGCTGCTGGAACAAATCACTGCAGACTTAATGGCTCAAACAACATAACTTTATTATCCTACATTTCCAAGAGTCAGAAGTCCAAGATGGGCTTCACTAGATGGAAATCATGGTTTTGGCAAGGCCACAGTCCCTCCAGAGAATCAAGGGGGAATCCATTTCCTTCCTTCCTTGTCCAGTTTTAGGGGCTGCCTTCATTCTTTAGCTTATGCCTCTTCCTTCATTTACAAAGCCAGAAACATAGCATCTTCAAATCTTTCTCTGGCTCTGACCCTCTTAATTCTTTCTTATGAGACTCATGTGGTTATATTTGAGCCCATCCAAATTATCTAGAATAAACTGCCCACTTCAAGAGCCTTAATTTAATCAGTCACATCTGCAAGTCCTTTTTGCAAGTGAACTGACACAGTCCGGGGTTCTGGAGTATAGGATGTCAACACTTTTGTGGGGACGGCATCATTCAGCCTACCAAAGGGTATAAATTGAAGTTGTCACAAAAGCTAGACATCAAGATCAGAGTAATAGAAAAAGATTGTAAAAATCCTCAAAGAGGACATTCTACTCTAATCTTAGAAAATATCCTTGATCTAAAAGGATTAAAATGGAGTAAGTTTCCAGTCCCCCTCCTAAAAATATTACAAGAGCATTATTAGGACATTGTTTTTCTTAATACCTAGGAAATTATAGTATCTACGTAAGAAAATTTACTTCTCTCTTGGCTAGAACCTCCATCTCCTATTTGACTCTTTTCACTTTCAAATTGAATTTACTTCCTAAATATAAAACTGTCCAATAAAATATAATGCAAGGCACATATGTACTTTTAAATGTTGTATGAACCAACATTAAAATAAATAAGTAAATAAAAGAAACATGGCACTTTGACTCAAGTCAAGTCATTTAATTCTCTGGCTTTTATTTATTTTTTAATGTTATTTATTTATTTTAAGAGAGAGAGAGCACATGACAGATGGGGGGAGAGGAAGGGAGAATGCCAAGCAGGTTCCACACTGTCAGTGCAGAGCCCGATGTGGGGTTCAATCCCATGAACCATGAGGTCATGACCTGAGCCGAAATCAAGAATCTGGATGCTTAACCAACAGCCACTCATGCGCCCCTGGGTTTATTTTACACTTTAGTAAAATGGAAACAGGAGTCTTAGAAGTGTTACCTGGTAAAGAATTCAGTGCCTAGGGTCACACTTGCTCTGTTGGGAGACCTGCCCCCACACTTTCTGGCTGAGTTCACTTTGGGGGGGCACCTCGGTGGCTCAGTTGGTTAAGCCTCTGACTTCTGCTTAGGTCGTGATCTCTTGGTTCACAAGTTTCAGCCCCACGTTGGGCTCTGTGCTGAGAGCTTGGAGCCTGGAGCCTGCTTCAGATTCTGTGTCTCCCTCGCTCTCTCTGCCCCTCCCCCACCTGTGTGCTCCCATGTGCCTGCTCTCTCTCTCTCTCCTTCTCTCTCTCTCAAAAATAAATATTAAAAAAAAATATTTTGATTTGCTGACCTTTTGTATAGTTTCTTTGTTTTCTATTTAACAAATTACTGCTCATACCTACCTCATGTTTTCTTTTATGTTTGATTTTATCTCATCTTTTTAAATTTAAAATTTGAATTGAAAATAGAACTCGTTAATTTTTTTAACACTTATTTATGTTTGAGACAGAGAGAGAGAGAGAGAGAGAGAGAGAGAGAGAGCATGAACAGGGGAGGGTCAGAGAAAGAGGGAGACACAGAATCTGAAACAGGCTCCAGGCTCTGAGCTGTCAGCACAGAGCCCAACACGGGGCTCGAACCCACGGACCGCAAGATCATGAGCTGAGCCAAAGTTGGACACTTAACCGACTGAGCCACCCAGGCGCCCCAGAACTCATTAATTTTTAATCTTTCTTTGTTTCTATTAAATGCATGGAAGTTACACATTTCCTTCTAAGTATTACTTGCATTACACAAATTTTAATATATGATACTCATTTTTATTTTGTTCTAAATATTTTAGGGCATTCATTATCTAGTTCTTTGACAGAGAACTGTGTTCTTCCAAAAAAAAATAGATTTGGGGGAAATGTTTTATTTTAGTGCAGTAGGTGTAAATGGCCTGTAAAAGATTGGCATTCTTTGAGACCTGCTTTGTGGCTTAATATCTTATCTGTTCTAATAATCCATATTTAGTTATTGTTAAAATTCTACTATTATACTTATCTGAAAATCTGACACTGATTACTACTTCTGTTCTTCATCTGATGGAAACCAATCCACTTTAACCCTGTTTGCATCGCTCCATGTTTTACGTTATAAATGCCTAGTATTTAATCCTGTCTTACATTTAAGCATCCCCAAATTAGCATTGTTGTTGCTGTTTGCAGTGAGGTCCAATTTGGATTTAACAATCTCTTAGTCCGTCATATTTCTTCCATCTCCACATTTCTTGCAAATATTGTTTACTGTGAGCACTCCAACTTTGTTCTTCTCCAGTATTGTGAAATTTATTACAGGTCTTTTACCTTTCCAAATACATTTTAGAAACATTTTCCTAATATCTTCAAAACAGCTTGCTGAAGTTTTGCTTGTGATACATTGAATCTATAGATTAAATTGGGGAGAATTGATATCTTAATAATACTGACTCTTCTAATCCATAAGCACAGAATATCTCTCCATTTATTTAAATCTTTGATTTCTTTCATCAACATTTTATAGTTTTCCACATACAAATCCTGTATATATTTTGTCAGATTTATACCTAGGTTTTTCATTTTTTGTGCTATTGCAAATGTGGTTATTTTCATTTCAAGTTTAAATTATTCACTGTTGTTATAGAGAAAAGCAATTGACTTATATATGTTACCTTGTATCCTGCAACCTCACTACACTTGCTTCTTGGTTTCAGTTTTTCTGTAGCTTTTTTGTGTTTCTATGTAGACCAATGAACAATTATGCTATATATTAATAAGGACAGTTTTACTTATTTTATTTTAAAATCTATGTAGCATTTATTTATTTATTTATTTATTTATTTATTTAAATTTTAGTTAACATACAGTGCAATATTGGTTTCAGAAGTAGAGTTCAATGATTCATCACTTACTGACAACATCCAATGCATCACAGCAAGTGCCCATATGTATGGCTTTTAAATATTTTTCTTGTTTTGTTACACTAGATAGGACTTCCAGTATGATGTTAATAGAATGGTGAGAGAAGACATTCTTGCCTTGTTACCAATCTTAAGGGGAAGGTGTCCCGTCTCTCACCAAAATGTGTGTTACCTATGGGTATATTGTAGATGTTCTTTATCAAGTTAAGGAAATTATCCTCTATTCCTACTTTAGTGAGAGTTTTTGTCTTGAGTGGGTGTTGGATTTGGTAAATGCTTTTTTCCTGTGGCAACTGATACAATCATAATTGTTGTTGTTGTTTTTTCCTTTAGCCTATTGATATGGGAGTATATTGATTGTCTAAAGTTGAAACAGCCTTGAATACATGGAATAAATCACACTTGGCTGTGGTTTGTAACTCATTTTATACATTGTTGGATACAATTTGTTTAAAATTTTGTTGATATTTGCATTTATGTTTATATGAGATATTGATCTTTAGTTTTTTTTTTTTTTTCTCTCTCTCTTGTAATGTCTTTATCTGGTTTTTGTATTATTGCTAGCCTCATAGAAACAGCTGGAACATATTTTGGGGCTGATGTCATTTTTGGAAAGTTACTGATTATTGATTAATTTCTTCAAAGATACATATCTATTTACGCTATTTCCTTTTGTGTGAACTTCCATAGTTTATGTCTTCAATGCATTTGTCAGTTTCATTGACACTATCAAATTTGGGGGCATAGAATTTCTCATATTACTCTTTTAATATCCTTTTAATGCCCATGTAATCAGTAGTAAGGACACTTTTTTCCCTTTCTGATGTTGGTAACATACATCTTCTCCCTTTTTCCCTTGTTTAATTTGGCTAGATATTTATTTTATTCATCTTCAAAAAATCAGCTTTTAGTTTTGTTAATTTTCTTTTATTTGTCTGTTTCAGTTTTTATTAATTTCTGATCTAATTTTTTTTCTTCTTGATTTAGGCTTATTTTTTTTAGTTTCTTAAGATTAAAATTTAGTTTATTAATTTAAATCCATTTTCTTTTCAAATTTATACATAATTATGATAAATTTTCTTCTAAGTACTACTTTCGTTGCATCCCACAAATTTTTATAAATTGAAGTTTCATTTTCATTTAGTTCAAAATATTTCAAAACTTCTCTTGATACTTCTTTGAAATAGGTGTTACTTAGCAGTGTGTTGTTTAATGCCCAAATATTTGGGAATATTCCAGGCATCTTTTGCTATTGATTCCTAGTTTAATTTTGGTGTGCTCTGAGAACATACTTTGTATGATTTCTGTTATTTTGAATTTCTTAAGAGATGTTTTATAGCTTCTAGTTTGGTCTCTTTGTGATTATTCCATATGAGCTTGAGAAAAATGTGTACCCTAGTGTTGTTGAGTGGATTGTTCTATTAACATCAATTAGGTTGAATTGATTGATGTTGCTATTTAGATCAAGTATACTTTTACTGATTTTCTGCTTGTTTGATATCTCAACTGTTGGGAAAGGGATTTGTATTCTCCAACTCGAAGAGAAGATTGTCTGTTTCTCCTTCAGTTCTGTTCTTTTTGCCTTATATATTTTGATGTTCTTTGGTTAGGTGCATACATGTTTGGGATTGTTGTATTTTCTGGCAGAATTGATCCCTTTATCATTATCAAATGCCCTATTTATCCCTGATAATCTTCCTTGTTGTGAAGTCTGCTTTGTCTGAAATTAGTATAGCTATTCCAACTTTCAATAAATATTAACTACTTATTATTATTATTACATTATAAATGTTTTGAGGTAGTGGACAGTGTTCTTGCTCATTTTATTTTTTAAGCACACATAGTGCATAGTGCACTATTGGGCACAGGTATGCTCTGTAATAAAAGCTTTTTGACAATTAAAAGGGATTAGATGTCTGTGAGAGCATATTATTCATCTGATAAATAGAGAGAAAAAATTACAATAAATATTTCTGAATTGCCAGAAAACATAATCTTTATTTTTTAATGTGCTAAAATGAGTTGATATTTAAATTAACAATTTTAGAAAGGACTACTTCATCACCTTCTAAAATAACATAGATTTGCTTTCCCAATTATTAAAGTAAATGGAATTTAAAAATAATAGGGGCGCCTGGGTGGCGCAGTCAGTTAAGCGTCCGGCTTCAGCCAGGTCACCATCTCACGGTCCATGATTTCGAGCCCCGCGTCGGGCTCTGGGCTGATGGCTCGGAGCCTGGAGCCTGTTTCCGATTCTGTGTCTCCCTCTCTCTCTGCCCCTCCCCCGTTCATGCTCTGTCTCTCTCTGTCCCAAAAATAAATAAAAACGTGGAAAAAAAAATTAAAAAAAAGAGAAAAGATTACAACCACAGATCATTTCAATAAATGCAGAAAAAGCATTTGACAAAGTACAACATCCATTCATGATAAAAACCCTCAACAAAGTAGGTTTAGAAAGAACATACCTCAACATAATAAAGTGCTTACATGAAAAACCTACAGCTGACATCACACTCAATTTGTGAAAACCTGAGTGCTTTCCCTCTAAGGTCGGGAACAAGACAGGAATGTCTACTCACACCACTTTATTCAACATAGTACTGAAGTCAGACAACAAAAAGAAGTAAAAGGCATCCAGATTGGTAAGAAAGAAGTAAAACTTTCACCATTGGTAGATAACATGATACTATATATAGAAAACCTGAAGATTCCATGAAAAAACTAGTAGGACTGATAAATGAATTCAGTAAAGTCACAGGATGCAAAACCAATGTACAGAAATCTGTTGCATTTATATACACTAATAATGAAGTAGCAGGAAGTTAAATTAAGAAAACAATCCTTTACAATTGCACCAGAAATAATAAAGTTCCTAGGAATAAACTTAACCAAAGAAGTGAAAGACCTGTATTCTGAAAACTGTAATTTTTGATAAAAGAAATAGAAGATGTCACAAAGAAATGGAAAGACATGGATTGGAAGAACAAATATTGTTAAAATGTCTATACTGCCCAAAGCAATCTACACATTTAATGCAAACCCTATCAAAATACCAACAGCATTTTTCACAGAACTAGAACAAACAATCCAAAAATGTGTATGGAACCACAGAAGACTCTGAATAGACAAAGCATTCTTGAAAAAGAAAAACAAAACTGGAGGTATAACAATTCCAGACTTTAAGTTATATTACAAAGCTGTAGTAATTAAAACAGTATGGTTCTAGCATAAAAATAGGCATATCGATCAACAGAACAGAATAGAAAACCAGAAATAAACCCACGATTGTATGCTCAATTAATTTTCAACAAAAAAGACAAGAATATGCAACAGGTAGAAGACAGCATCTTCAAATGGTGTTAGGAAAACTGAACAGCTACATACAAAATAATGAAGTTGGACCACTTTGTTACACATACACAAAAGAAAACTCAAAATGGATTGAGGACCTCAATGTGATGCCTGAAACCATAAAAGGCCTAGAAGAGAGCACAGGCAGTAATTTCCCTGGCATCAGGCACAGCAACAGCTTTCTAGATATGTCTTCTGAGGCAAAGGAAACAAAAGTAGAGATAAACTGTTGAGACTACATCAAAATAAAAAGCATCTGCACAGCAAAGGAAACAACAACCAAACTAAAAGAGAACCCACTGAATGGGAGAAGATAAATGACATATCCAATGATATATGAAGAACTGACATAACTCAACACACACAAAAACAACTAATACAATTAGAAATGAGCAGAAGACATGAACAGACATTTCTCCAAACAGGACGTACAAGTGGCCAACAGACACCTGAAAAAAATTTGAACCTTACTGGTCATCAGGGAAATGCAAATCAAAATCACAATGAGATACCACCTCACACTTATGACAATGGCTAAAATCAAAAACACAAGAAACAATAAGTGTTGGCAAGGAGTTTGAGAAATAAAAACTATCATGCACTGAATGGCACCAGAATGCCAATTGGTGCAGACACTTTGAAAGACAATATGGAAGTCTCTCAAAAATTAAAAAAAAAAAAAAAAAAAAAAAAAAAGAACTACCCTATGATCCAGTAATCACACTACTTGGTATTTATCAAGAGAATATGAAAACACTAATTCAAAGGAACAGAGGCACCCCTAAATTTACTGCAGCATTTTTTTACCAATAGCCAAATTATGGAAGCAACTTACGTGTCCATTGATAGATTAATGGGTGAAGAATTTGCACACACACACACACAGACACACACACAGAGACACACACACACAGGAATATCATTTAGCCGTAAAAAAGAATGAAATCTTGCCTTTGCAATAACATGGATGGATCTAGAGAATCTAATGCTGAAAGCAAAATAAGTCAGAGAAAGACAAATACCATATTATTTCACTTATATATGGAATTTAGGAAAAAAAGGAAAGGAACAAAGGGGAAAAGAAGAGACAAACTAAGAAACAAGACTCTTAACTATAGAGAACAAACTGATGGTTACCAGAGGGGAGAGGGATGGGAGTATGGTGGAAATAGGTAAAGGGAATTAAGAGTACACTTCTCTTCTCTTCTCCCCCCATCCCCAAGAGTACACTTATTTTGATGAGCTCTGAATAATATATGGAATTGTTGAATCACCATATTATGCACCTGAAATCAATATAACACTGTATGTTAACTACACTGGAATTAAAAAAAAAAAAGTTTAACATTATAAAAAAAGAAGGCTAAGTACCCTAAGACAATACCGTTCTTTTAAAATTGATATGTCAGAAAGGTTCATAAATGAAATATTTTCAAAGGAAGTGCTTTCTGTATATTAAATTTTTAGAAGGAAATTAGATCAAGGGTCTGCAAACTTATTTTTTATTTTTGTCTGCAAACTTTTTTTTTTGGTCTACAAACTTCTTAATAAGCACGATAGTAAATATTTTAGGCTTGCAAGCCATATGGTTTCTGTCATAAGCATTTAATTCTGATGGTGCAAAAAGAAAGCAGCCACAGACAATGTAAACAAATAAGCATGGCTGTATTCCAGTAAAACTTTATTAAAAAGAAATAGGTGGATAACTGATAGGTCACAATTTACAGACCCCTGAGTTAGATGATAGTAAGTAAACTTCCTAAGTTTGAGTAAGCAGATGAAGACACATTCCATGCAGAAATATATTTAAAGCTTATAAGCAATCAATACTAAAAATTAGTTTTCTAAGGAACTAAAGACTTAAAAATATTTTTCCTTCCATAGGAATCTTGTACAAGCTGATTATTTTTCCGTTTTTTCACTAAATTGATAATATTTGAGAATCACAAGATACTTAATTTAAAAGAGTTTAATCATGACAAAAAAGAGTTTAATTTGATAATTAGAACAAAGATCATATGTCTATGTTCATCAGTTTTTTTTCTCTCCATGAGGTGAAAATTTTCAAGCTATCTATCTTTGCCAGTTAGTTAAATGAGTTGAATAATGACTACTGCTTCTCTGGTCAGGTTTTATTAATCAATGCTGGTAAGTTATCCAGAAATTATTAGATAAAAGAGACTGATACCTTCATAGATTTTTTTTCTTTTTTCTTTCATTTTTAGTTTTAGTTTTATCAATTTTAGTTGAGTTTCTTTATTGTGGAAAGTAGATTACATTTTCTGGAGCATTATAACATAACATGTATTTTATGAAAAAATAAGAAAAGAAGCAGGCCTTGAATAGCTGGCCTAGTTTAAATTATTCATGAGTAGCAGGTGGTAGAGATGGTAATGAGGTCTCTCTATGATTATCTACTCCTTTCAACTATATCTAAGTAAAACAAAACAAAAGTCATATGACATGGCTAAAGGGAAAAAATATCAGACTGTTCCCATTTGAGGCAAGATTTTAACTAAGCATGCCAAAAATGACTTGGATCAGGACCTCTAAAAATCAAGTTTGCTGCTAGTAGGTTATATTTTAAGTCTGATTGCTTTATAATAACCCTTTATCATTGATTAAAAATTCATGTTGCTAGTGAAGAGTTTGGATAACTTCAAAGGTTTGTTTCCAGATAGAAAACTGGGAGTAAGATGAGAAAGATATATATATTAATGAAAGTATTTAGAAAACAAAACTGGGTCTACCAATTGAGAGAAAGCTTAGCTCCAAATACCAAACTAACAGGTATTTATATTAAAAGTTTCAGAAGTCACTTTTTCTCGTTGCATTTGCCAACTGAAAAAATCAGCTGACATTATGGTATGAGAGTCAGTTACAATGAGGATCAGTTAGAATGGCAACCTGTCAGCATGGAGGTTCAAGTAAATTGCTTAGGTATGTAAATTAAAATTTTTCTTTGTCACTGGATAGTCCACATATCACTGGTTGTTACCTGAACTGTGAAGTTACAGTGACTGGTTTAGGGCACATAATACAATCAAACCCAATGACATATAAGAAAATGTTTTTCTGGAATAGAAAAAAAAAAAATGTTCCCCTCTTCTACCAGAAGAGATCGTTTCCTTTCCTTGGATGGTGTAGTATGAGAATATGAGGCTCAGATCAGTGATTGGAGAGCCTAGAAGGGCAATGTATGGCAGGGATAGGGAGGCCATCATTTGGAGCCTGAAGATGATATTTCCAACATATTTCAAGGAGAGTGAGAGGAACCAGGTCATTGGTGGTATCATTTGAGCTTCTCAGTAAAATTTGCCTGAAGCTAAGCCCTACCTTTTTTATTTGAAGCATAAAGATCCCGAATAAGTACACAAAAATAAGCCTACACAAGCATGAGCACAAAAGTACTTTGGGGAGGAAAGTTTTAATTAAATTAAACAAGCCCCAAGGGCGAAGGCCTAAAATAATTGCCAAGGAGCAGCAGTACTTAGGAAGATGGGGTGAAGGGGAATCAACTGGCATTTTGTCCTAGTGTCCTTTCCTGGAGTTGCTTTTACTTTTTGAGAGCCTTGAAAAAGAGACAGGTCTCATTGAATCATTCCGGTTCTTCACTCCCCAAAGCAAAAGTCAATGTTTTAGTTTAAAATACAGGCTAATGAGGTTTAAATATCCTTGAATTTCTTAGATTCCTTACCCAATCAGAGCAAAGTGGAAGGAACACCAATTTGGAGTCAGGCAGCCCTAGATTCAAGTTCTAGCTGTAACACACTAACTCTGAAACTTTGGTTAAGTTACCTTACCTCTGTTAGGCTTACCCTTTCATATGTAAACAGTCATAATAATACTTACCATGCATGCAGTTTGATAGGATTAGATGATGGCAACATTTAGATAAAGCACTTAAGACAGGACCTAGCAACACTCAAGCTTTATTGCCAATATTAACATTTTTTGATTTCTGTTTTATATCTTATTGGATATGATTCCTGTAAATTGTATGTCCTATGGCCACTGGAGAAGGAATCTAGCAGCATTCATTCTCTACCATGTCGAAAAATGCTCATGATTATTGTAATCTAGCAGCAGATTGGGGGAAAGGCAAATAATAGTTCTGCTGACTTTTCAATTCTCATCTTGAGCCTACGCTGATGTAAAATAGTGTCATTGTTTTTCATGAACAATTAGCTGTTCCAAGTTACATCCTATATATTTAATGAATAGAGATAACAAACAAATAATATGTAAAAAAAAAAACAAAAAACAAAAAACAAAACCTTTTTTACAAATAAGTTCCAAGGCAAGTTAGTAAATACGTGTTTGCTGTCATTACGGACCCCACCTTTCCTGAGTTAAACTTTTCAAATCTATTATTTCCATCCCTTTAGAATGAGCATCTGCCTTCTGAGTTACCACATAGTGCTTTAGATAAGAGTTGGAAATGGTGGTAATGCCTGCTGACCACTCACCTTCTTAGGTATTTCACTATGTTCATCACATCCATTTTGTATGATACCACACACATTTTCTATGTTACATATTGGAATTAGCCACACTAGGTTAAAATAATTAATTACATATATATTTATGTCATGTAGGTGAAATTACACAGCAATTCACCCTAACTATACCCTAACTTGGAATGGCTCGTATCTGTATTTCCTGATGTTCATTATGTGTAATTAACTCAAAAAGCAATTTCATATAGCTTACTAGAGCAATTTCAGAAATAGCCATAACAATTTATAGGGCCAGCAATCCAGGCCCAAAAAGTCAAAGTGAGTTTAGAGATTAAGAAGTCATCAATCACACGGTGACATAATATCAGGTACTCCTAACGTGGTAATGACACATACATCAGTGATTCCCTAAGTAAACATTTATGCCTCAGACAGTTGCTATCGCAAATGGGATGTTATGAAATGTTGCTTCAGTGATGTATGCCATGTATTAATGTAACCAATCCCTAAACACTCATTGACAGGTAGTGTCTCATTCCCTTTACCTCAGATGATAATGGCCCATTGAAGCTATTATCGTTTTAGAGGGAGGAAAAAATTCAGTGATGCATTTTACATTTCTGTGGGGATTTTTTCAATTTATTATACATTTTTTATTTGCTCTGTCTTTTGAAGAAAAATGATTGTGGAAATTTAGCAGCACAGTGCAATCCCTAATGCCTGAAGAATACCATTTTAAAGTATCATGATCTAGAAGCCCCTACTCTATAACCAAAGGTATCATGCAGTGGAGAATTCATTCTTCATGACCAATGGGGTGAAGTTGGGTTTCCTATCTTTCCATATATCTTATACAACCAGAATTATGGATGTATGGAAGATATGAAAGCAGTTTCATCAATCAGAAGATTATTAGAAGATTTAAAAGAGGATTTCAGGAAGTTCTGCATGGACACATCAGAAAGTTCTTACAAAAAAGTCCTGGATTGAGTTGCACAGCCACAGTAGGTTTATTGATTAGCATGAAGCTCAGATGTACCCCACTATCTATTAGAGGCTTTCAACATGTAACAAAGGACTCTCCTGGATAAAATCAACCCTAAATACCAGAAAGCAGACATCTTTGTAAATAGTATCTCCAGAGATCTTTTCAGCTTTTGTTTATTATGATCATTAACCATACAAATGTCAAGCATAAATTCAGACTTTGTTGGATTATATCACATCGGGCTGGAGTTCCAAGGAATCCACTTGCTCAGGGAGACCACTTCTGCTACACCAGAGCTGGCAGCTGGTCCCACCCCATTCATTGGCCAATGAATGGAGAAGCACTTCATCTTTTCTCTGCTCTGACTCCCATGAGCAGTACATTCCCATGGGCAGATGCAGTATTAAACACAATTGCTGACCAGCTAGCTGTAATAACCTTATGCATTCAATTTTCTACTTAAGAAAATGGTCATGATATTATTGAAATCTTGTGTAATATTGAAAAGGAAATTATTCACAACTTCCATTACCTTATGATTTATAAGAAAATACTGTGACATACTTTACATTTGTACACCAAGATGGTATGGGTCACGGTGTGAGAACCATAGCATGAACTATAAACATATCTGGGTAGTCTTGGAAAGAGGCCACAGTATCAGTGTGCACAACGTTCCCCTCCAAACTGAAGGCCTGTGTCATCTAACTCAATTTAGAAATCTAATCCCACAAGTCAGGTACTCCACCATGAGTGAGACAGTGGTGCCTGCTGCTACACCGTTTCCTCCCCAGCATAGATACAGGAGCAGAATGGCTGATAACAGGACCCTCAAACAGCTGCCAAGGGAGGCACTTCCAGTAGGAAGGGCAAAGGAAATGTGCGGCAAAGCAGGGCTTCAAAGAAGAGAACATCACTGTGAACTGCTGGGGGAACAGCAGAGGCCTGTATTCCCCTGCCAGGTAATCATGGCAACGGATTTAATTGGGTGGTTTAGTTGGAGAAAAGGTACTAAAAAGAACAGGGGTCTTAGAAGCATTGCGTTTATCAACGACACATAAGTAAAATTACAGGTAAAGTACTAATTTTTGCGTGTAGTGTGGGTAAGACTTTGGTAATTGCATAACTTCTGAGTCACACACACACACACAGATGAGGGGGGGGGGGGGACATCAGCAGAAGAGTGATATTTGAAAACAAATAACAAAGCACATATGTGTCCAAGTAGGAATGGCACACTTGTTAGGAACAGCAGCACTGGAGCCAGGCTGACTGTGTTTGAATCCTGACTTCGCCATTTACAGGCTGTGTGATCTTGAGGAAGTTACTTAACTTCTCTAGGCTTTAGTTCTCTCTTCTATAAAAAAGAGATAATAATTGAAGTTATGGTGTACATTTCTTATGAAGACTAAATGAACTTTTGAAAAGCGTTTCAAGCAGTTCTTGACCGATTATTGTTTTAAAGAGTTAAGCTCTTATTATTTTAAGAGAATGCAGTTATTATATAGATGTCATATTATTGTGTACTTAAACTTAGCCAAATTTATCATGTTGAGTTATTATGATTTTTATATTAGAAATATATTGGTAGTTGAGGCTAATTACATCACAGATTAAAGAAGCTTAATTCAGGGACACCTAGGTGGCTCAGTCGGTTAAGCATCCCACTTTGGCTCAGGAAATGGTCTCATGGTTCATGGGTTCAAGCCCCATGTCAGACTCTGTACTGAAAGCTCAAAGCCTGGAGCCTGCTTCAGATTCTGTGTCTCCCTCTATCTCTGCCCCTCCCCCATCTCAAAAATAAATGAATGTTAAAATTTTTTTTTAATTTTTTTAACGTTTTATTTATTTTTGAGACAGGAAGAGACAGATCATGAACAAGGGAGGGTCAGAGAGAGGGAGACACAGAATCTGAAGCAGGCTCCAGGCTCTGAGCTGTCAGCACAGAGCCCGACATGGCGCTCGAACTCACAGACCGCGAGATCATGACCTGAGCTGAAGTCGGCCGCTTAACCGACTGAGCCACCCAGGTGCCCCTAAATTTTTTTTTTTTTTAAATAAGCTTGATTAAAACCCAAAATATGTTAGAAAATATTTGTGGAATGAAATAGGCTCCTTTTTAATTTTTTATACATTAGGGTCCCTAAGTCCTGCACCTTTAAAAAAAAATTTTTAATGTTTATTTATTTTTGAGTGAGAGAGAGACAGACAGAATGTGAGTAGGGGAGGAGCAGGAAGAGAGAGGGAGACACAGAATCTGAAACAGGCTCCAGGTTCTGAGTTGTCAGCACAGAGCCGCATGCGGGGCTTGAACTCCCAACAATGAGGTCATGACCTTAGCTGAAGTGGGATGCTTAATAGACTGAACCACCCAGGCGCCCCCCTAAATTCTTCACCTTAATAATAGTCATCACAATGACTCATTTTTACCATCAGTAAGGGAAGCAAAAACACTGCAACTCATTTAATCATTGTATCCCTGTGTCTTTGACATTGACAGCATTTTGTTGTTTGCTTCATTCTTGAAGGAGTGTCATCAAATCACTTGTTAGCTACAGCCTTAGTGTATTAAATAGTAGTCTTTGGACTGAAGGAATGGACACTTTCTTAGCAAACTTAGAAAAGAGAAGAAAATATAATGTAAAAAGTATTTCTGTGATTTTTTTTCCCAATAGCTTTATTCTCTAGACTGGATTTGCCTTTCTAATCCTGTTACTTTCCCCAAAATTGACTTCTTACAATCAGTACTATGAGATACACGGATATTCCATTGCCTTTTGGGAAATCAAGAAGCCCTAGGAAGAAACACTTTCTGGAGGGGGAATTGGGTAAAGGGGGACTTCTTAAATAAACCACTTTTACTACAATGTAATGCAAATATGGTAAAATACAATTAAACGTATTGTTTTCACATCCACACCTGTGGGAAGAAATTTGGAGAAAGTTCATCTCATGGCTGCAGATGCTACAGCTTGCATGTTACTTTTTCCAGGAATTCTTCCTTGAGCTCAAGGACAAGGTTAATACCTCTGTTGCCTCACTCCCTAGTATGGCCTTTGTTGCACAGATTTTTAATTTCCTCATCAACTGTCCAACTTCACCATTAGTACTGTATAGTTTTTCTTACTGTAGGAATCATGTCTTTTTTACTTTTTTTCTTAATCCATAGAATCTGGCAGAGTATCCTGTGCATAGTAGGCAGTCAATAAATATAAAAATAATAATAATAAAGAAAGAAAGAAGGACTATCTGGGACAGAGCAAGTAGTTCCCAAACATGCTAAAGTGAACATGTATTATTTTTATAATGTAATTGAATTAAACGGATGCAATTCAGCAAAAATTATTTTGAAGCATGAGGCCCCAAAAAATAACTATTGAACCAAGAAAAAATAGAAAAAAGGAAAAAAACTAATTTGGTCCAAGTATTAAGGTATATAACACCTACATAGTTGGGACACTTTGAACCATGAGTTATAGATGTTTTTCATAATAGAGGGAAGTTTTCTTTTTTTTTTCTAAAGACAATTTCCTTCATTCATCATTTATTCTTTTTTGTAATATGTGGCATTGTTTAATATATGTAAATAATTTACAAACATAAGTTCAGAGTTTGTTTGAATGCAGGCGTGACTTATTACATATATGTATACCCCACTATAAGATTTTCTTTTTACCAGAAAATAAAATTAAAATGAAGCATGAATATCTTAAGCTATTTCTAGATTATTAAAATACTAAGTAAATTTAATTATAAAATGTTCTTACTTATTCAGTGCTTTCTATCTAGAGAGTTGCATGATAGTGGGACAAAAAGGGGTTCAGTGCATTTTTTTCCTTTCAGACATAGACTACTGTGCCTTTGCACTAACAGGATTTCTTGTTGGTGATTCATTTTTCTATTACAAAGTCATTTTTATTATTAAATTAAACATATCACTGCCACTACCTTGGCCATATATAGTGGACTGCACTGTGTAAAGTTCTTGAAAGGCAATCTGTAATAACTTGCTCACCTTTTTTAATATTGATTCAAGTTATATTTAGTGCTGAAGTATAAGTGAAATCTATGAAAATAAAATCACTTTATGCTTTGAAACTTACTTTTTTAAAGTGAGGTATAACTAACATGGCCATATGATATTTATATATATTCAGGGATACACCATAGTGATTGGATGTTTGTATGTATCATAGGTTATTATCTGTCACCATACAAAGTTAATACAATATTATTGGCTGTATTCCCCATGCTGTACATTGCATCCCCATGATTTATTTACTTTATAAATGCAAGTTTGTACTTCTTGATCCCTATCACCCATTTCACCTTCTTCTTCACCTGTGTACCCTCTGACAACCACTAATCTGTTTTCTGCACCTATGAGTCTAGGTTTTGTTTTGTTTTGTTTGTTAGATTCTACATATAAGTGAAATTGTGGCATTTCCTTCTTTGTTCCTTCTTTGTCTGACTTATTTCACTTAGAATCATGAAACATTCAAGGTCCATCCATGTTGTTGCAAATGGCAATATGTTATTCTTTTTATGGCTGAGTAATATTCCATGGTATATAAACACCATATCTTCTTTTCTGGTCTTTTATCAGTGTATGTGAACATAGGGGTTCATATATCTTTTCAAATTAATGTTTTCATTTTCTTTAAATAGATACCCAGTAGTGGAATTGCTGGATTATTTAGTTGTCCTATTTTTAATTTTTTGAGAAACTTCCATATTGTTTTCTATAGAGGCTGAATGAAAGTTACTTTTTTTTTTTAAGTATCATTACAACCACTTTAACTCTCTAATCTATGAATATACAGTGAAAAAGCCTCAATATTTTCAGTGAACTTAGTTTTAAAAAGCTATGTATAAGGCCTTTGCCAGAGCTTTAAAAATGAACATTAACTGTAGGACCAGGCTAAATTGGGGGTAGGGCATCATAAAACAATCGCACAACATATTGCAGATTCACACTGTTGTCAGACCAGGAACAACATCTGGCTGGACATTTGGCATCAGAAGACTAATGAATGTTCTATAATACAAGCAGTTAGGCTCAATTAGTGTATAATTTACCCTGTTTTATTTCACCATGTGCTGATTTCCTTATCTGTGACCATTTTTCCAGTGATCATTTAGAGTTCCAAATAGTTACACAGATAGGAATGTTACCCAATTCTCGTATCTTCTAAAAAAAAAAAAATCTAGAGTGGGAAGTCTTGACTTACAAAGAGAGAGAAACAGAAGATATACAGAAGGATCCCAAATAGTCACTCAGGGCTGGAAAGAGGTTCTCCATAAGAGATGGATGGGTTGGCAGTGGCAGTGGCTTACATTGTCTGGAAACTTCAGGAAAGACTGAATGTTAAATGAGGAAGTATCTTATCCTACCCCCCGCCCCCGTCTGTAATAGGATACATTTTAAGATGACAAAGGAGAACCTTGAGCAGAAATGTAAATTCAGTGTAAAAACTCTTTTGTCAAGTGAAAGATAGTATGTCTAAAAGATTTATTAATTATAGAAAGGAACTATCTGTTAACATTTTCAAATGGAAATTTTAGGTCTAGCATAGCCCTTCATGACTACAACTTATTCTTAAAACTTAGGTCATCATTCTTTTTTACTTAAATTATTCTATGATTATCTTTAAGGAGGAGGATTAAAAAAAGTGTGGCAAGGTAGAAATACCCAATTTCATTTGGTTCTTAGAACATCATCTTTGTGTACTGAACATTGATTGCAAAATCAGCTTTAAAGAAAATTAAAATGAACAGTGATCTCAACCCTAGGAAACTGTCTGTAGAACTGTTATTTTTAAAGCGGAATCAATATCTTACACCATTAATGATACTAAGCAAAGACAAGAGAAAATCAGTGTTGTTGCAAGAATTGATTTTTTTCTCTTTATGTGGTTTCATATTGATCTAAGAATTCACAATTTAAACTGCTAGGTTATAATTTAAATATTACTAAATAAAAAATTTGAAAGGAAAATGTCATAATGTTATTGTAAGTTATTTCTCCTGTATTGTTTTATTTCTATACACTCTTAAACCACTCAGCTCTGTTTCATATGCACACACAAAGCCACACACAGAAACTTTATTTCCATCATTACTGCAAACTACTCATTTTGGAGTGACACTTGGTTTACACCTTGAAATGGAGAGCAAGTCAAACAAGGTTATCATCTTCTGGGGTAAGTTTTTTACTTCTCTCTTGGGTCATTGCACACATTCACCACATGTGCATTTAGAGAGATAGCAGATGCCAAATGAGGATATCAGGAAGAAAATTGGTTTTTGTGATAGCTCAGATTTGGGGCAGGTGAAGATGTTTTAGGTTAGAAAAGAAGTTTAGGGAATATGTTAAGAGCATTGGTATTAAAAGAGAAGAATGTTTTAGATAATAACTGTCAGCCTCTTCCAGATGTTCTTCAGATTGGGAAATTACAAAGGCATAAATGAACATCCAGGCTCGCAGATGGCTTCTTCCGTTTACAGTACTTGCTGATTAACCATTCTGAGCAAATGTTTTACTTCAGTGTGGCCAATGAATAGGCATTCCAAAAACATTTTTGCCAAATATTGTAATGGGCTGTATTGTAGAACAGTTAAGAGATCCTTGAAACTCACACCTGTGTACACTGTTTAATTTCTTGCATGACCTCTTACTATTCACATTTGATAGTAAAGTAGAATTTTAAAATATCAAACCTACAAACTGTGTAAGACAAATTTGCATTAAAATAGTATTAGAGGTGGGGCAGCTGGGTGACTCTGTAGGTTAAGTGTCTGACTTTGGTTCAGGTCATGATCTCAAGGCTCATGAGTTCAAGCTCTGCGTCAGGTTCTGTGATGACAGCTCAGAGCCTGGAGCCTGCTTCAGATTCTGTTTGTCTCTCTCTGCCCCTTCCCCGCTCATGGACTGTTTTTCTCTCTCTTTCTCTGTCTCTCTCTCTCAAAATACAAATAAACAGTAAAAAACTGGGTGCCTGGCTGGCTCAGTCAGTGGACAGTGTGACTTTTATCTCAGAGTTATGACTTCAGCCCCACATTGAATGTAGAGATTACTTTAAAAAATAAAGTAAAACCTTTTTGAGGCACCTGGGTGGCTCAATTGCTTAATTAACCATCTCTTGATTTCATGATCTCACAGTTTATGGGATCAAGCCCCATGTCAGGCTCTCTGCTGACAACATTAATCCTACTTGGGATTCTCTGTCTCCCTCTCTCTGTTCTTCCCCCATTCTTGCACAAGTGTGTGCCCTCTATCAAAATAAATAAATAATAAACATAAACAGGTTTTTAAATCATTAAAAAAATAAAATCTTAAAAAACGTAAAATAGGATTAGTTTCCAGATCCATCTAAAACCTTGCATATGGGAAACATGCATTTTCTAGATAGTTGAAGGATTTGCAAAAGGCAGTTTCTCAAGTCTTTTCTTTATGGTTACATACAAACCATAACTAAATAATAAGTATCACCAGGTGTGAATTATTTGTTTCAATTACCTGGGCAAATGTTTATGGGAAGAAAATAAGAACTCTTGTGGATTTGAAAATGGAATGCATCAGTTATTTGCAGGCACAATTAGAAGTAGGTTTTGTTTGAGTGAGTGAGTGAAGTAATGAATGAATGAAAACAGTTTTTCTTGGTGTGAAGACAATGTAGACACATTCAAAGAGTCAGCAAGAAAAGGAGTGCTTACTGGGGAAAACTAGTATTTAGTTTTAGCAGAATATAACAGTGTTTCTCGGGATGTAATATGAACACCTGCAGCAAAGTCACTTAGAGAATACATACAAGATGTAGAGTCCCTGATTCAACCCCTGAACTTTTGTTCCACCATCTCTGGAGATGTAGGAGTAGAAATCCAAACTTTTTTTATTTATTTTTATTTTTTTTAGCATCTCTTCCTTTTTTGAGAGACAGAACATGAGTGGGGGAGGGGCAGAGTGAGAGGGAGATACAGAATCCAAAGCAAGCCCCAGGCTCTGAACTGATAACACAGAGCCCAATGTGGGGCTCAAACTCACAAACCATGAGATCATGACCTGAGCCGAAGTCAGACACTTAACTGACTGAGCCACCTAGGCGCCCCAGAAATCCAAACTTTTAACCAGCTCCTCAGGTATTTTTAAGCATCATTAAGCAATTTCAGAACTAAAGGGGCATATAGTTTATTCATAAGGGAGATAAATTTGGAAGGGTAGTTTGGGGTCAGATTTTATAAATATAAATGTCAGGCTAAGAGGTTTAGGTTTTCTTCAGGAAGGAATAGAGGAGCACTGAATAATTTTAGCAGGAAAAGGACACAATTAAAGATACTTTGGAAAGGTTTACTTTGTGGGCATATGAAATGTTAGGGCCTTAGAGAAGAAAAGGAGTATGGTAGATATGAGCTTCAAGGTCCCAAATGGGGGTGGGAGCTGTGATAACATAAAGGAAATGATGGCTTGCAAAGTAGAATTACAGAATTCACTGGTAATGTCGTAGATGTAAGAAAGTGAAAGTGGAAAAGGCCAAAAGCGACCATGAGATGTAGAATCTGCCTGATTAATGTCACAGAAAAAAGAGCCCGATCAGAAGAAAGTTGTTGGTTGGGTGCAGTGATGAGGACACAGTTAGCTTTGGCTATGTGTGTGTTGAACTTAAAGCAAGTTCATAGAATTAAAAAGTGCACAAGAAGATCAAAAACAGTGAGGCAGGAGAGACAAAGACTGGATGGCAAGTTCCTTATGCTGAGAATAGAGGACACTATTGACTTTTTTACTGTTTTACATTATTTCATTTGTATTATGAAAATTATTATTAAATTATTTCATTATTATTTTTATTGTCTTACTGTTTCACATTATTTATTTGTAGATATTTCCCTTTTCTAAACTTTTAATGAGAGAATTTCCCCCCACCTGAACCACCAAATCCCTTGCCTTTTACACAGCTACTTTTCCCTTAGGTGAACTAGTAAATTGTGTTTTGAGTTTACGTAAGCAAAACACAACATTTACAAAGGAATTAGTCTTTGTCTTTTCTGATAAAGGATAAAGACAATAAGTTTCATATTTTAAAAAAAGACTACTCTATTTTAGTATTACCTTGATATTTAGCAGTGTGTGGGAATTCCAGGTAGAGGAACTACTAATTCTTGCTGAAGATGGAACTGGATATTGAAAGATATTCAGGAGTTCACAAGACAGAGAAATGGAGACCATCACATGTTGAGAAATCAGTTTATGGAAATGGATAAACACGTGTTCTCAGAATAAAATAGCATTACAAATGTGTACAGCTCATGGTAATCTGACTTTGTTAAGAGTGTCAAAACAACATCTGTGTCTTAAATTTAACAAGTCTTAAATTAATGTTGTGTACATTAGCTTGTGTTTGTTTTTGTTTGTTTGTTTTGTTTTGTTTTAACAATAATGCCAAGGTATGTTATAACAATGTAAGCTAATCTAGTTAGGTGAGATATCCAAGAACTACAATGGGAAAATTTATGTAATGATAGGAAACATGTAGATAGAGATGTGTTAGCACAGGTCTCCTGAGCAACAGACACCAAAATGGGATTAAATATGAGACAAATGTATTAGGGAAATCATTAAAAAAAAGAGGCAGGAGGGAAGATCAGGAGGGACATTAGGAGAGCCATCAGTTCATAATGCAAGTCTTACCCCAAGTGAAGAAGAGAAGTAGGGAGCAGAAGAGAGAGGAAGGGTCTTAGACGGTGGATCATTTCCAAGGCAAGTTCAGTAAAGCTGATGGGACTTCTCTTAAGCCAAAGTTGACTACCAGGGGAGTCCTATGTCTCCCACAAACAAGCCTGTCTTCATACCCCAGCCATACTCAGTCATTGACTTAGAGAAGCCTATAGAAAGCATGATCTTGCCATAAATGCTAAAATGAATGTCAGAGTGCAACAGCCAGGCCCTCTTTCAATTACCATTCTTACAATCAGAGATCTGAGAGGTATGGCTTTATGGCTACCACCAGATAGAACTTGTTTATTTTTGCATATAAACAGTCTGTGCAACAATGAACAGAAATGAAATTTAATCTAATTTCAGTACATTTCATAACTATTTTCAGGTAGTTTGGGCATGCCACTATCCAAAATAAATTTGATCGTAGGCATTTTGTGTATAGGAACTAAATAAAGATGGTAAACTCAGTACTCCTCTTTCTTTTCAGCTGCAATGCAGAAATTTTATTTTAACTTCTGATTCTAAACATGCTCTCTTTATATGCAACCCTTCTGATCAGCTGTCGTTATGGCAAATGTCACCCTACTATATTTTTAGTACTTTCCTGATCCTTATTCAGGGATTGTGGACAGAACAGAGGAGGCCAAGACTTGTTACCAGATGAGGGCTGTAGGTTGGATACATTCATATTGCACTGACCAGGTATAATTGTGTCATTGCAGGTGTTTGGGTTACAACAACAAGCAGTAATGATAAAAAAAAATAGCAGTTGTAGGCGTCAGGCAGCGTGTCACCACATGACTTTTCTAAGTATAAAACAAATAATTTAAACCAGTCTTTGTTCTTTGCCTACACAAATCCTATTTTTCTACATTTAGTAATAATCCTGCAATTGAATATAGACAGAATGATGCTTTCATAAAATAACTAAGACTTTATTTTCCCTGATTTCATAATGTTCATATGAGTACTCCCTAAGGCCACTATAATTAAGAATTATTGAATTTTTCCCATAAATTTTCTGAACTTTCTTTATGACTGGTAGCTATACCAAAACTTTTGACTAAAACACTTTTTTCTAGAATTCAGCATACAACTTAGGGCTGTGTATCTGTTTTTCTGTTCAGATTATTCATAGGATAAAAATGAGAAGCTGAGATAGTTCAGGAAAGCACATATGAAAATATATGCAATAAATTATCTAGGTGATATATTCCTATACATCAAATTAATACTTTTTTAAAATGTCAAAATCTCCTTGTGTTCCATTCTTGTAAACAATATGGGAAAGTGCAGTAACTTATAGGCGAAGGAAAAATTTTGAGTTAAGTTCCATATTTAGCAATAGCTATTTATAGGTTGTTTAATGAGTTTTCTTATTCTACTGTAAACATAATAACTCATTATTTTAAGAACATCTTCTGCACAATGTTATTCTATAAAACGAGTCTCTTCCAGGAAATGCATCACTTAACATTCAGTCAACAAATACTTTTTTAATTATATACAAATTCTTACTATTTAGAGTCAAACACATTATTTCTTACCAACGAGCATTAACAGTTTTAGTAGACCAAGGCAGTCTGAGGGAAGAACATACCATTTTTCAAATCAGAGTATAAAAAGTCACATATAAATGAATTTGCTAATAGAATTTTCTGTTTATCATTTGCAGCTTTTGTCTGAGAAGAAAATATAATTATTCCAAAATAATTCAATCATTTTTGAACAAAATATCTAACTCAATCTACTGCATAACAATCTAATAAAGAAAACTTTCAAGGTGATATGAAATATTTGATTTTGATAATACTTGAATGTCAATTCCATAAAATGTTTAAATATCAAAATTTAAGTTATGAAAGGTAAATTAGCTAACTACATCTAATCTGTATACAAAAATACTGTATTCTTGCATATTTAAAATTTTAATTTTTCTAAAAAAACATGTTCCCAAACCTTTGTTTCAATTCTATTATGCAAACACAATCTACTCAATAGGTAACATCTTAATAATAGTCATGGAACAAATTGTCTTTATTCATCCTTTGGTTATAATAAAGTACATAGCAATGCCATTACTCACAGGATCCTACTTACCCTATTCTGACCATGAAACCTTCTAAATTATCTCTGTTTAAGAAGCTGGGACTCAAATCAATCTACTCTAATCACATGCTATAAAATATAATTGTGTTTAAATTTTCATTGAGGAAAAGAAAAAAAGTGGAAACAAAAGGCAAAGGATATATTGGAATGATTTTAAGTATTGAAATGATGTATGTATTTTAAGAAATAGTATACATTTTATAAATATAAAACTAAGTAACTGGCATTTGCCAAATATGTAAGGAACATATAGATCTAGTTATAAAGACTATTGTATGGCAGAGGGGAATGAACCAAATATCATGTACATTTGGCTTAGTACATAAATGGTTTAGCTTTAGACAAGTTATTTTCTTCTCAGAAAATGTGTGAAATGTGAGCTAGAATTACATTACCTTCAAAATCCCATTTTGCTTTAACTTTTAGTTATTCTGTATTTACATCAATTAATCGTTGTCCCTCACATTTTTAGAGTTCCCTTTCAGAAAAGATCTAAAGAAAGTTTATTTGAATATCATCCATGGTGGGAATTTTATATATTGCTTGGATAAATGCAACTTTAGGAAATGACCAAATAAATCATTTAGAGCCAAGACAGGTCAGCAAGTTGGTTAACAAGTGAACAAATGTTACCTATTATGTGGATTTTCACAATGATGTGCAATTTTAAACAGGCTTATTTTATCATATGCCGTCAACTGACCCTAAAATCAATTCTAAAAGTCAGGTACATTGCTAATAATAATTTCATCCCCAGAAAGTAACAGCTTTGAAGAGCCAACTGCTATTTAGTGATATAAATTCTATTTTGCTAAAAATGAATCTCATTAATTCATGTCATAACTAATATCTTTTTTAAAATTTTTCTTTAATGTTTATTTGTGAGAGAGCAAGAGAGAGACTGAGCATGAGCAGGGTAGGGGCAAAGAAAGAGGGAAACACAGAATCCGAAGCAGGCTTCAGGCTGAGCTGTCAGCACAGAGCCTAACACAGGGCTGGAACTCACAAACCATGAGATCATGACCTGAGCTGAAGTCGGAAGTTTAACCAACTGAGCCACCCAAGCGGCCCTCTATGTCTCTTTCTAACAGCGACCTATGGAGGTAGGCCATGATTATAGCGCTGAGATGAGACGTATCATATTACATATATAAATACCTAAATATATTTTCAACTGCACTAATATTTCACCAAAAGGAATATCATCCACTGTAATTTCAAGTACAACATGCTGAAGGTAGCTCATTAATACAAGCACTGGTATTCTGTTTCTTCTGTTTTAATCTAAAGAGTTTAGTCTGTTAGTGTTCTTAAAGTCATGATTTGGTCACATCCCTCACAGCAACTTAAAATGAAAGACAGTGTTCCAATTGGGCAGTGGGTGGAGATTGAGGGATGAAGGAGTAATCATGTAGGGCTCTTCAAGACAGAAAAACCATTATTTGACTGTTCTCAAAGTCAGTGTTCCATCTTAATTGACTATAGTTTTTACTAAACCAAGAAGAGTCAGCTATTGTGTATGGTTAGAGTATATTTGCTGGAAACATTTGGAAGTCATTTATTAGGTATTAAAAACGATTCTAGCCATGCTTTTTTAAAATCAAAATCATAATCCACACCAGATCATTTGGGCTGCTGAAGAGGTGATATCCACTGGTAATTATGAAATTCATTTGTCTCTTTTTTTTTTTTTAATTTTTAAATATTCTTTTTTTTTTTTATATATGAAATTTATTGTCAAATTGGTTTCCATACAACACCCAGTGCTCATCCCAAAAGGTGCCCTCCTCAATACCCATCACCCACCCTCTCCTCCCTCCCACCCCCCATCAACCCTCAGTTTGCTCTCAGTTCTCAACAGTCTCTTATGCTTTGGCTCTCTCCCACTCTAACCTCTTTTTTTTTTCCTTCCCCTCCCCCATGGGTTCCTGTTAAGTTTCTCAGGATCCACATAAGAGTGAAACCATATGGTATCTGTCTTTCTCTGTATGGCTTATTTCACTTAGCATCACACTCTCCAGTTCCATCCACGTTGCTACAAAAGGCCATATTTCATTTTTTCTCATTGCCACGTAGTATTCCATAGTGTATATAAACCACAATTTCTTTATCTTTTCATCAGTTGATGGACATTTAGGCTCTTTCCATAATTTGGCTATTGTTGAGAGTGCTGCTATGAACATTGGGGTACAAGTGCCCCTATGCATCAGTACTCCTGTGTCCCTTGGATAAATTCCTAGCAGTGCTATTGCTGGGTCATAGGGTAGGTCTATTTTTAATTTTCTGAGGAACCTCCACACTGCTTTCCAGAGCGGGTGCACCAATTTGCATTCCCACCAACAGTGCAAGAGGGTTCCCGTTTCTCCACATCCTCTCCAGCATCTATAGTCTCCTGATTTGTTCATTTTGGCCACTCTGACTGGCGTGAGGTGATATCTGAGTGTGGTTTTGATTTGTATTTCCCTGATAAGGAGCGACGCTGAACATCTTTTCATGTGCCTGTTGGCCATCCGGATGTCTTCTTTAGAGAAGTGTCTATTCATGTTTTCTGCCCATTTCTTCACTGGGTTATTTGCTTTTCGGGTGTGGAGTTTGGTGAGCTCTTTATAGATTTTGGATACTAGCCCTTTGTCCGATATGTCATTTGCAAATATCTTTTCCCATTCCGTTGGTTGCCTTTTCGTTTTGTTGGTTGTTTCCTTTGCTGTGCAGAAGCTTTTTATCTTCATAAGGTCCCAGTAATTCACTTTTGCTTTTAATTCCCTTGCCTTTGGGGATGTGCCGAGTAAGAGATTGCTACGGCTGAGGTCAGAGAGGTCTTTTCCTGCTTTCTCCTCTAGGGTTTTGATGGTTTCCTGTCTCACATTCAGGTCCTTTATCCATTTTGAGTTTATTTTTGTGAATGGTGTGAGAAAGTGGTCTAGTTTCAACCTTCTGCATGTTGCTGTCCAGTTCTCCCAGCACCATTTGTTAAAGAGACTGTCTTTTTTCCATTGGATGTTCTTTCCTGCTTTGTCAAAGATGAGTTGGCCATACGTTTGTGGGTCTAGTTCTGGGGTTTCTATTCTATTCCATTGGTCTATGTGTCTGTTTTTGTGCCAATACCATGCTGTCTTGATGATGACAGCTTTGTAGTAGAGGCTAAAGTCTGGGATTGTGATGCCTCCTGCTTTGGTCTTCTTCTTCAAAATTACTTTGGCTATTCGGGGCCTTTTGTGGTTCCATATGAATTTTAGGATTGCTTGTTCTAGTTTCGAGAAGAATGCTGGTGCAATTTTGATTGGGATTGCATTGAATGTGTAGATAGCTTTGGGTAGTATTGACATTTTGACAATATTTATTCTTCCAATCCATGAGCAGGGAATGTCTTTCCATTTCTTTAAATCTTCTTCAATTACCTTCATAAGCTTTCTATAGTTTTCAGCATACAGATCCTTTACATCTTTGGTTAGATTTATTCCTAGGTATTTTATGCTTCTTGGTGCAATTGTGAATGGGATCAGTTTCCTTATTTGTCTTTCTGTTGCTTCATTGTTAGTGTATAAGAATGCAACTGATTTCTGTACATTGATTTTGTATCCTGCAACTTTGCTGAATTCATGTATCAGTTCTAGCAGACTTTTGGTGGAGTCTGTCGGATTTTCCATGTATAATATCATGTCATCTGCAAAAAGCGAAAGCTTGACTTCATCTTTGCCAATTTTTATGCCTTTGATTTCCTTTTGTTGTCTGATTGCTGATGCTAGAACTTCCAGCACTATGTTAAACAACAGCGGTGAGAGTGGGCATCCCTGTCGTGTTCCTGATCTCAGGGAAAAAGCTCTCAGTTTTTCCCCGTTGAGAATGATGTTAGCTGTGGGCTTTTCATAAATGGCTTTTATGATCTTTAAGTATGTTCCTTCTATCCCGACTTTCTCAAGGGTTTTTATTAAGAAAGGGTGCTGGATTTTGTCAAAGGCCTTTTCTGCATCGATTGACAGGACCATATGGTTTTTCTTTTTTTTTGTTAATGTGATGTATCACGTTGATTGATTTGCGAATGTTGAACCAGCCCTGCATCCCAGGAATGAATCCCACTTGATCATGGTGAACAATTCTTTTTATATGCCGTTGAATTCGATTTGCTAGTATCTTATTGAGAATTTTGGCATCCGTATTCGTCAGGGATATTGGCCTGTAGTTCTCTTTTTTTACTGGGTCTCTGTCTGGTTTAGGAATCAAAGTAATACTGGCTTCATAGAATGAGTCTGGAAGTTTTCCTTCCCTTTCTATTTCTTGGAATAGCTTGAGAAGGATAGGTATTATCTCTGCTTTAAACGTCTGGTAGAACTCCCCTGGGAAGCCATCTGTTCCTGGACTCTTATTTGTTGGGAGATTTTTGATAACCGATTCAATTTCTTCACTGGTGATGGGTCTGTTCAAGCTTTCTATTTCCTCCTGATTGAGTTTTGGAAGAGTGTGGGTGTTCAGGAATTTGTCCATTTCTTCCAGGTTGTCCAATTTGTTGCCATATAATTTTTCATAGTATTCCCTGATAATTGTTTGTATCTCTGAGGGATTGGTTGTAATAATTCCATTTTCATTCATGATTTTATCTATTTGGGTCCTCTCCCTTTTCTTTTTGAGAAGCCTGGCTAGAGGTTTGTCAATTTTGTTTATTTTTTCAAAAAACCAACTCTTGGTTTCGTTGATCTGCTCTACGGTTTTTTTAGATTCTATATTGTTTATTTCTGCTCTGATCTTTATTATTTCTCTTCTTCTGCTGGGTTTAGGCTGCCTTTGCTGTTCTGCTTCTATTTCCTTTAGGTGTGCTGTTAGATTTTGTATTTGGGATTTTTCTTGTTTCTTGAGATAGGCCTGGATTGCAATGTATTTTCCTCTCAGGACTGCCTTCGCTGCGTCCCAAAGCGTTTGGATTGTTGTATTTTCATTTTCGTTTGTTTCCATATATTTTTTAATTTCTTCTCGAATTGCCTGGTTGACCCACTCATTCGTTAGTAGGGTGTTCTTTAACCTCCATGCTTTGGGAGGTTTTCCAGACTTTTTTCTGTGGTTGATTTCAAGCTTCATAGCATTGTGGTCTGAAAGTATGCATGGTATGATTTCAATTCTTGTAAACTTATGAAGGGCTGTTTTGTGACCCAGTATATGATCTATCTTGGAGAATGTTCCATGTGCACTCGAGAAGAAAGTATATTCTGTTGCTTTGGGATGCAGAGTTCTAAATATATCTGTCAAGTCCATCTGATCCAATGTCTCATTCAGGGCCCTTGTTTCTTTATTGACCGTGTGTCTAGATGATCTATCCATTTCTGTAAGTGGGGTGTTAAAGTCCCCTGCAATGACCACATTCTTATCAACAAGGTTGCTTGTGTTTATGAGTAATTGTTTTATATATTTGGGCGCTCCGGTATTCGGCGCATAGACATTTATAATTGTTAGCTCTTCCTGATGGATAGACCCTGTCACTATTATATAATGTCCTTCTTCATCTCTTGTTACAGCCTTTAATTTAAAGTCTAGTTTGTCTGATATAAGTATGGCTACTCCAGCTTTCTTTTGGCTTCCAGTAGCATGATAAATAGTTCTCCATCCCCTCACTCTCAATCTAAAGGTGTCCTCAGGTCTAAAATGAGTCTCTTGTAGACAGCAAATAGATGGGTCTTGTTTTTTTATCCATTCTGATACCCTATGTCTTTTGGTTGGCGCATTTAATCCATTTACATTCAGTGTTATTATAGAAAGATATGGGTTTAGAGTCATTGTGATGTCTGTATGTTTTATGCTTGTAGTGATGTCTCTGGTACTTTGTCTCACAGGGTCCCCCTTAGGATCTCTTGTAGGGCTGGTTTAGTGGTGACAAATTCCTTCAGTTTTTGTTTGTTTGGGAAGACCTTTATCTCTCCTTCTATTCTAAATGACAGGCTTGCTGGATAAAGGATTCTCGGCTGCATATTTTTTCTGTCTAGCAAACTGAAAATCTCGTGCCAACTCTTTCTGGCCTGCCAAGTTTCAAAAGAGAGATCAGTCACGAATCTTATAGGTCTCCCTTTGTATGTGAGGGCACGTTTACCCTTGGCTGCTTTCAGAATTTTCTCTTTATCCTTGTATTTTGCCAGTTTCACTATGATATGTCGTGCAGAAGATCGATTCAAGTTACGTCTGAAGGGAGTTCTCTGTGCCTCTTGGATTTCAATGCCTTTTTCCTTCCCCAGTTCAGGGAAGTTCTCTGCTATTATTTCTTCAAGTACCCCTTCAGCACCTTTCCCTCTCTCTTCCTCCTCTGGGATACCAATGATGCGTATATTATTTCTTTTTAGTGTATCACTTAGTTCTCTAATTTTCCCCTCATACTCCTGGATTTTTTTTTTTTATCTCTCTTTTTCTCAGCTTCCTCTTTTTCCATAACTTTATCTTCTAGTTCACCTATTCTCTCCTCTGCCTCTTCAATCCGAGCTGTGGTGGTTTCCATTTTGTTATGCATTTCATTTAAAGCGTTTTTCAGCTCCTCGTGACTGTTCCTTAGTCCCTTGATCTCTGTAGCAAGAGATTCTCTGCTGAAATTCATTTGTCTCTTACAGGACGATCTGTGAAATGTATTTTTACCTGGATGGATTTTCAGAAATCCACTCCAATCCATGTGGATACATTCAAGAATAAGTTCTTCTGTGTAATGAATTTTTTTCCAGCACACACACAAAACAAATTTTTAACCAAAGACTGAATCCCCCCCCCCCCAAAAAAAAAATCAAGTCAATCATTTTGTTTTCTGTGAAAGGCATCCTAACATTATAAGAAGGACATGGGGTATTTTCCTACCAAGCTTCTTATCAGTTTCATTTTTCAGGGGATGAGCATCATCCATAATCAGTACTTGAAATTTCAATTTATACTTACCTCTAAATTGCATGAAAAGCAATTATCTGCCTGAAAGACAAGTTTAGGCTGCAGTGACTATAATTTCAATACACTTAGCAACATTCAATTTTTCTCTTGTCAAAGCTAGAGGCTTTCTAAATGAGGTACCATCCAATCATATTCATAAGTAAAAATACTTATTTTTAGTGGTGAACTTTTTTAGCTATTATGACTATTCATCTCTTTGGAATAAACCAATAAGAGAGCAATAGTTCACCATATGATAGGTTTAAGTCCCAAATCTTGTTTTATATATGAAAGAACAAATTCTTCCATGTAATAATCATAGTATTAAGTATCTAGGAAGCAAGAAATCCATTT
The DNA here is from genome assembly GCF_014898765.1 of Herpailurus yagouaroundi. NCBI lineage: Eukaryota > Metazoa > Chordata > Mammalia > Carnivora > Felidae > Herpailurus > Herpailurus yagouaroundi. The sequence goes on from NW_024412391.1 coordinate 77,763,010, forward strand.
AGTTGTTGAAAATGGTAATTTGAAGATTGAAGTCTGCATTCTAAAAAGCAGAGGCCGATTTACTATTTTCTGGTATTTTAAAGATGCTGACTATTAGATTAACAATTCTCTTTCAAATTACCTCAAAACAATTGAAAATATTTCTAAAGCTATGACCCTCAAGTCAGATAATTATCCAATTTCTCAAGTCCTTTTGATTAAAGTAATTACAATTTTAAGTGTTATTATCCTAAGACACTAGGCACCCAGTAAGACACTGAGTAACAAATCCTTGCCCCAAAAGATTTTTATAACGTGATAAATGCTGGAAGTGCACAAAATCTCATGGAAGCACAGAAATGGGACCATCTTCAGGGCTACTCTGGGAGAGGTGGGGAGGGCTGTCAAGATGAGGTAAAATTTAATCCAGGAGTTTTGAGGATGAGGAATATATTAAGTGGGCCATTCTTCATGGAGAAACCATGTTTGCAAAGACGTAAGAAAAATCTGTAAGAAATCTGTAAGAAACACAGCATGTTCTGAGGGTCATAAATGGTTTGGTAAAACAGCAATTAAAGTTAAGGATGGGAAGTTACAAAAAGAGAGGCCAAAAACTTTCCAGGATGCTGCTCATGAAGAGCCTTGTTTGTTAAAGAAGTGACCCTTTTCTCTGGACTGTCTTTCTCATACTGACATACACGTACCTCTGGGTGCTGGCAGATGAGAGTGACAAAGATATGTTAACAGAGTATAAAAAATTGACAAGATCTACATAGTGCGTTTTCCCAGAGTGGCAATTTTATTTGACAATGTAAAGGAAAAGAAAATTTTGAAATTAAAACAGGTTTAAGCACATTATGGAGAAGAATGCAGACAACACATACATTTTAAAGTAAAATTAATCTTCAAAGAAATACCATAGTTGTGACTGGCCACTTAGAGGAAACCCCTGAAACTTGAACTTTGGGGATTTATGTACATCCTAAACTACCATTAAGAATGCTCAGGGGAAAAGATTGAAAGACACTGCTGATGAGTGAAATGATCAGATATATATTTTGGGATCCGACAGCATTTTGGAGGTTGTAGGAAGGAGGAGGTGAGATTAGAGGCAGGGAGATCATTTTTAAAGTGAATGCAGAATGAAGCTTGTGAGTGAGAAAATGAAATAAGGCAAAGACAGTAAGCATGAAGAGCAGAGATGGAGGTGGAATCTACAATAACATTTAGGTTTTAAGGTCTGGTTCCCAGGCTAGTGTTATTTATTCTCATGTGTTCATTTACTGAGCATTTAAGTACCTACTAGGTGCCATACCTACTATAAGCCAGGCTCTGTAGATATAAAGTACGAAACTTTCTCTGGATGTCTTCACGGTCATTTTCATAAGTCTGCACTGAAAATAGAGTAAAATTACATGTATTAGTTAAAAATATTAGAAAAAATTCTAGTGCTTTGCCTAGTGCCTAGTACAAAGTAATAAGTAAATATTTGTAAAATGAATGAATCTAGTCTTGCTAATGTTCTTTCCAAACATGATTTTTTTAATGGGAGGATAGAATACAAGCATCTCCCTTATAGTTTGAAATGTAAAAAGAGGTTATCTCTACAAAGGCAACAAAATACTGCTAGCAATAAATCATTCTTTTGTAGTATGCAAAGGAAAATTGGATAGTTTTTTCCTCTACTAAACATTGCCAATAGCTGTTCCAAGAAATGTTCTACATTCCTAATCTTCGTAAAATGAATTTTTAAACAAAACATTAAAAGCACACTTTGCAAATCAGTTACCAGAAAGTACAATAATGGGCAACAGCAAGAACACAAAGCTGTATAATGAGGCCATTTCACTGGTCCTCCTACTTTGGCAAGCCATTTATGAATGCAGAAATTAATCAAAATTAGCATGATATCCTTAGGTCTTGTTCCCTTAAGTAAATGTTCTGTATCTTTAAATTTCTGCATGATCTGCTTTGACAGTGTGGAAGGATAGCCCCGTAAGAAAATCTCCAGAGTAAAGCTTTTGCAAAAGCCTCCCGTGTATGTTCTACTCTTTCTATTCTCCAATAATTTATAAATGATGTAAACAACTCGAGTATGAATTTAATATCGTTTCAAATATCCCATGCTGTTAAAATAAAGTTTTACACTTTTTTTTAGTGCCTTACAGTTTGCCAAGAGCCTTTTCCATAGTACTTTCACTTGGTCCTCAAAACCACCCTTTGAAGTGAACAGACCAGACCTACACCTCATTTTGAATTTTAATAAAGTAGGTCTCCCAGATAAACAGCATGGCCAAATTACCTTATATTTTACTGACAAACCATGACTAGTTTCTACATTTGAGCTATGTGTGCTAATATTGATAAAATGGCACAATAACTGATAACAATACCTACGTATTCACATATTCATTCATTTAGAGATCCAATAAATGTGGGGTTTTTTTGCACTTACTATACCCTAGATTCTCCTCTATCCACTTCAATAAAATGAAAGACAAGACAGTGGTCCCTTCTTTCATGAGTTTACAGTCTGTGCACACATTCACATTGCCAAAGATGAATTAAACCAAATATATTTTACAAAAAATGTATTTTCTATTTATCTAGACTGTTCTCTAAACATTCCAGTTACACATTCTGCCATTTTATAGAAGGAAAAAGGAAAAGTTAGTTTCCAGTTTCACTAGAACCATGTGTAGCTTGTTATATCTTATTCTACATATGATTGCTTTCATTAAAAAAAAAAATAACCTTTTTGGGGCATCTGGGTGACTCAGTTGGTTAAGCATCAGACTTCGGCTCAGGTCATGATCTCATGGTTCACGGGTTTGAGCCCCACATCTGGCTCTGTGCTGACAGCTCAGAGCCTGGAGCCAGCTTCATGGATTCTATGTCTCCCTCTCTCTCTGCCCCTACCCAGCTCATACTTTGTCTCTCTCTCTCTCAAAAATAAATAAAAACAGGGGTGCCTGGGTGGCTCAGTTGGTTAAGCGTCTGACTTCAGCTCAGGTCATGATCTCACGGTCCGTGAGTTTGAGCCCCACGTTGGGCTCTGTGCTGACAATGCAGAGCCTGGAGCCTGTTTCGGATTCTGTGTCTCCCTCTCTCTCTCTGACCCTCCCCTACTCATGTTCTGTCTCTCTCTGTCTCAAAAATAAATAAAAAACATTAAAAAAAATTAAAATAAATAAATAAATAAACAAACAAACAAACAAACAAATAAATAAATAAATAAATAAAACATTGAAATTCCTGGAATGATGAAGACTTAACCAAGAAATATATTTTATAACACACCTTTCTCATTATTATTAATTATTGATGATGGTAAAATAATCAATATTCCTGAAATTGCAGAATTTTGAGAAATACTAAATTTGAAGAGAACAGCTATATTTTTTGTGGCCAAGAATCTATGAATATATTCCAGTTATGTCTAAATGGTCATAATTATCAGAGTAAAGGAATGCAAGAATTGTTAAAACAAAGTATATACTCTGGTTTTTTCACCTAATTGTGTGTTGTAAGTATTTTTCCTGATTTTTTCTTAGAATTATTTTATTGAACATTAAACAGCAGGGAATTGTGAGATAAGCATTCTGTTTAAGCTTAAAAATAGCAAAGTGGGAAATAGAGAGTTAACCCTCATAACCAATAAAAAGAATAGCACCAAATATGAGCCAGGCGAGACTTAGTATCTCATCTTGCTAACTGGCCCACAAAATCTGGAGTCTTCTATTATTGGGATTAAAGCTATGTTGGAGGAAGTTTTAGCTAATACACAGGACTCAGAAAACTAAAAACATATATAACATTTTTTCTTCTCACTGACATATGGTATATTGATGTGCACCAACATGACATCAAATTCTATTTTAGTTTTCACAATTTTATATTACTTGCCCCAAATGTGCAACTGGAAGCTTAATATGCAAATATGTTGTGGAGGATGGAATGGAGAAGTGAGAGGGATTATGTGATTGGGGAAAGTTTTCTGTTTAGGTGAGGCTTGGTCTAGATATTGAAAGGTGAAGATTTGTCTACAAAAAATCAGGGTGTAATAAGTGTGTTTAGTAACAGTGGAGGAGCAGGAGTAAAAAGGTGGGGGGGTGTGTGTGTGTGCACGCGTGTGCACACAAGTGTGTGTGTTGTGTGTAGTGAAACAGGCTCAGGAAACGTTTTTTAAAACAGTAAGGCTGAAGGAGAGGTTTTCATTGGGAAGTAATGTAAAAGGTTAGAAATTATCTTGGGAGGGAGGGGTTCTGTCTGCAAAGACCTAGTTAGGTTGTGAGAAGGCAGAAGCTACTGAAGGTTTTATAGCAGTTCTTCGACATGATAGATGAACCTGTCAGTGGTAAAGTACTGGAAGAAGCCCAGGAGGTCAAGGAAGCTACCAAAATGATGCTGGGGACAAGTGAGTAGGGTTCCAACCAAAGTATGCAGCTATTATCTCAGGACATTGGAATCTGTGTCTTAGCTAATAGGCTAAATAGCCAGCTTTAAAGCCTGAGCAAGTGTCACTGTAAAATGAAAGGGTTGCCCTGCCACATAATATCTAAGCTCCTTCCTCTCTCTGAACTTCTGTGTAAGCATGAAGAACCATTTTCAAAAATGGAGGGAACTGCTTTCTAATCCACTGGCCGAAAAGGTCTATTAATGGTCTCTAAGAAACATGGCTGACTTCAGGCTAAGCACACTGCTGATTAACCTGCCTCTCTTATTAGATGTTTTTAGGGATACTTCTAACCTGTGGCTCTTCCTCTTCATGGGGCTAAACAGCTGTGCCACAGCTTGTCTTGAGCCCAGCTGCATGGGAAATCCTATTCTTGCTTTAATTTAGCTGAGTAGGTTCATGACTTATCTAAATGAGTTGTTCTGAGTCATTTCGATGTCTTGGTGTTACAAATATGTTGCTGCTGCTGCTCCTTATCTCCTTCAAATCATCCTTAATTTGGAAATCCCAATACTAGAGGGTTGATTCTTTTCTGATTAACACCATCAAAGGAGCTGCCAAATCTTCTGTGACTGTGATGTCAGCTCTCCCCTACCGTATGAGAGCAAATGTGACCCAAAATGAAACAGAGAAAATAATCACTGAACCTCTGAACAGTGATTACTGCTGAAACACGTAAGTCTCTCTCAAAAATTATTTGTCTTACCAACAAATATAGTTAGATAAACTGTGCATTTTTTAATCCACAAAGACATTATTATCTTAAGTCCAATGTCAGCTCTACTAGAGCCTTTAAAATGATCTCTGGCATTCTAAATTCTTTGCAAATTGTCATAAATGCTGAACTCTTGAAGCTAGGAAAAAAGACAAATGTAGTCAAAAGTGCTTACTTCAAGGTGATATATATTATGTTTATAATTATGATGCAATGTTTCATGTTTGAAAATGCATGTATATGCACAGAAACATGTACAGATGTGCTTTAGCGTGGCACACATGGGTAATAGAGGCTGTTTGGGCTTTGATTGTTTTTCCTTTACCTTTTTTGAAAGATGACAAGGAGCCTCTCCTCTTGGAGGCTCAGGGTGACTGCATGGGCTTTCCCTGGTGGCCTTCCAGGCAACACAGTGTTTTGGTTAACCATACATCGTCATCTATATGAGCTACCCGTCAGCACCGTGTCTGTTGTTGTCACTTCCGATCCACCAATGACTATGTCACTTTGTTTTATGTTGTTGCCACCGTGAATCCTGAGGAACTTTTTGAGCTTTTCCTAAACGCAAGGAACACGATACTGTTCGTTATTATAACTGCAGACTCATTGTCATGTCTCAAATAACCCAGTGAAAGATTGCCGTTGCACAAAGTTTCATAAGTAATAGATTCTCAGAATTACAAACATCCATTTTATTCAAAAACATGTCTTTCTCATCAACTTTGAAAGACTCCATTATTGCTCACCAAATTCAGAACAAATGCCTCAGGCTGACATTTACATCCTTTCACTATATGAGACCAATAAGCCTTTACAATGTTATCACTTGCTCTTTCTTATGCGTAGCCCTTGCTTCTTACAAATGAAACTGCTCATCATAGTCACGAAGTTTCCGTATGGATCCTTACATTAGAACTTCCCTCCTGCCTCACATTTTTCTGGAAAGAGCCTACCCATAGTTCACAGCTAATCTGAGGAGATACCTCCTTCAAATAAGCCTTCCCTGATGTCTGTTTCTAAAATAATCAGTATATACCAGAAGCTTAATAAATATTTGTTGCACACATGAATGAACCACGCCAATAGGTTTTTCCCTTCCTTCTAATATTCAGAAATGTTTATAGCATTTTAAAACACAGTTTATATTATAGTTATTTTTGTGTGTGTTTATCTTCCCATCTTCCAGGCACACTAAAAGGTAAACTGTGTAAAGGTAACAAGTGTCCTATTCATCTTGCTATTCTCAGAGCACATACAGAGCACCTAGAAGGTACTTGACAAGTTTCTCTTGAATTGGCCTGAATTATGTGTCCTGAATGCTTATAAAGGCTGAACATGGAACAAAGAGATCACAGACTATCAGTGAAAATTTCAATGGTATCTAAGCATCCCAGTTTGGATTCAATAAGTTTTAGAGTCAGTAATAGCTTGGCCTAAACATCACAAGGTGTTACTTCCTACGTAGCTGTTCTGTCATCAGTTCCAATCACCTGGCATTTTATCTTTTGGTACACTTTTAATATACCTTTTTACCCCCTGATGATAATAGAAGACCTTAGAGGAAGAATCTCTGAGAAATGTAAAGAGAAAGATACAGATGGTCCATATACGTACCATAAACCATTTACATCATATTATAGGTATGATAGAACTAATTCTAAATCCTGATTTTTTTTTTTACTGTGACACTATATTGTGACTATTTTAACATCATTGTTTTTCAAAAACATAATTTTTAATGATTATGCAATATCTCATGAATGGAAAACTTTATAACATCTCATTCTCCTCTTTAAACAGCTTATAGGTTAATGACATTAACCAATTATCATATTTGCCGTGAGTTTTTACTAGCTTTGCTTTGTACATGTCTATTTTGATATTTTTGACATTTCGCAAATTCTTTCTCTAAGCAAAAGATCAGGTTTTCACTTCTTGTTTTCTCTTGTTTTGTACATAGAACTATCTTCACCAACTCTAGAGATTTATCATTCACTTACAGTTTTTATCTTTTTTTGGCTATATTTTGTGTGTTCTGTTTAAAACTATGTAGAATTTGGGTTGCGTAGTGGCTGAGTTAAGTGTCTGACTTCGGCTCAGGTCTTGGGTTCAAGCCCTACGTCAGGCTCTGTGCTGACAGCTCAGAGCCTGGAGCCTGCTGCAGAGTCTGTGTCTTCTTCTCTCCCTGCCCCTCCCCTCTCTCTCTCTGTCTCTCTCTCTCTCTCTGTCTCTTAAAAATAAAAATAAACCTTAAAAGAAAATTTTAAAAAATGTTTAAAAAATAAACTATGTAGAATTTATATTCATGCATGAAAATATTGGCTTTAGTCTTTGTATTTATTGTCCATACTATTCTATCCAATGTCTCTAAAAACATACTAGATAGTAAACATTTTGAACACTTTCTATATGCCATGAACTTTTGTAGCCTTACATGTGTTATCTCAATTCTCACCAAAATCTTATGTAGTTGATCCTATTACTAGCCCCCATTTTACAGATAAAGAACTTGAAGCACAAAGTTAAATAACATAGCCATGATTACCCAAATCCCAGAGTTAAGAATAATTTCCAGAGGTCATGTTCATAATTACTATACCCAACTACAAATACTAAATGTCTTTCTTCTCCTCATCATATAAGAAGTTATACACACCATAATGTGTTTCGATGATCTCTGTTTTGTTGAATTGATCTATTGATCAGATACCTATATTTGTCTCACGCTTTTGACTACTTGAAGACTCATATTTTTATATTTGAGAGAGACAAGTGTTTTTCTCATAATTTATTCTGATATGTTCTTGCCTTTACACTTTGCAGATAACATTTATAATCATTTTTTCAAGTTAATAAAAAATAAACCCAGTTTAAATTTTGGTCAATCTATAGATTTTTTTAAAGAATTTATAGCTTTATAAAATGTAGACTTTCCATAGTAATAGAATTTTACTATGGAATTGAAAAGTAATTTTATCTAAATGTCCCCTACAAGTATTCAAAGTGAGTATTGCTAGGAATGTTGCTGTTATTCTTATGGATGAAATCCTTACTCCTCCATCATATATAGTAAATTTATGTTATAAATATAGAAAATTTTATTTATTTATATTTGCTTACATATTTCTCTTTTTTCCCAGTGATAATATTGAACTCTCTTGTTAATAAGATTTCTTTGTTTTGTTTAAGAGATTTGCTTCAGCTTTCTAGGTATACAGTCAGATTGTCTTTAATAATACTTTGGTCCCTTTCTGATTTGCTTCAAAAATTATGGTTTTGGCCAGTCTCCAGAATAATTTTAAATAACAATGTTAAAAAAGTACCATTTTTTGTTTGTGATTTTAATATTGTTTCACTTTTTTTGAAGGTACTTTGTTAGGTATTGCATTATTTATCATATCTGCTTTTCTAGGAATTTTTTACCGTGAAAATATGTGAAAAAATATATTTTATCCAAAACATATTGAGAAATTATAATTTATTCTATTAGACTTATTGTAGTAACAATTTTTTTTAATTTGCCAATTTTAAACTATCACAACAATTGTGAATGAATCATATAAAACAGCCATTGCAGCTATTATTTTGAAATAATTTTTAACATAGAAAAATGGCAAATATATTACAGAGAGTTCCTGTTATACCTTTATCCCAAATTTCTAGTGTATCATCAAATAGAACATAATTGTGGAAACTAAAAAGTTGACATGAATACAGTATTTGACAAAATAAAGACCTATCCACTAAAATACTATGACCATAAGAGAAAAATCTAAGTGGATATCAAATCTCTAAAGATAGTGAAGATATCTCTGTGTAAAAATCAAAGTAGAAACAATAGAAGTCAACAGGAAAATAGAGTATTTTATTAGCAAAGAATTAAATTTGCATATGTCAAAAGTATCATACACATGAAGAGAAAGAAAAGTAGAAAAAACTGGCAAATATGAAAATGGTTTAATGTCATTAACTTTTAGAGAACTAGTAAAAGAGAATGAATCCAGGATTCCACTTTGCATTGAGTTCTTATGTCTCCTCAGTCTGTTCTGTCTATGACAGTTCCTCAGTTTTTCTTTTACTGTTAAGACCTTGATATGTTTGAAGAATATTGATCGGTTACTTTGTGCAATATCCATCAGTTTAGCTTTGATTTTTATTTCTTTTGGGTTGAGGGTTGGCAAGAACATGAAGCAATATTGTGCCTTTCTTAGCACATCTTATCAGGAGGAACTCATGTCAGTGTGGCTTATTACTGGTGATTTGATCACTGTTAAGGTTATGTCATCTAGATTTTCTACTGTAAAGTTTCTTTTTTTTTCCTTTTGTAATTAATATCTTGTGGAGAGACACTTGGAGACTATGAAAATGTCTTCTGTAAATATTTTACCAATAATTTTAGCATTTTTCAATAATTCGCCCATGCAGCTGTTATTACTGTAGTAATTTGCCTAATGGTGATTTTGTTTCCATCATTTCTTCTACGTTTATTAATTAGAATTCTGAAAAAAGTAGCTGTCCTATGTCCCCCTTTATTATTTTTTTAGTTTAATGATTCATTTGTATTAGTATGGGCTAGCAGATATTTATTCTGTTCCATGGTTTATAACCCATTACTATCATTCTTTATTTTCTTGTTTAAATTGTCCCAGATTTGGCCATAGGGAGCTCCTTCAAGTTAACTCCTCTGTCCTTTCAACATGTCCCCCCATCCATTTCAGGAAGGAACTTTCATACTTAAAGGCACTGAAAGATCTTCTAGGACTGAATATTTCCAGGACTGGTATCAGCCATTCCCCTAAGGAATCCTGTTTCTTTTATTGGAGAGTGGGATATAGAAACCAAGACCTGAGATGAGCACATTTTTGCTGGGAATCTCTGCCTCTCAGTACAGAGAACTAGGAAGCAGATATATGTATACTCAGGTGTGAATATACACATCTATATTTATTTCTCTACCTGTCCATCTGTAAGCATATTAAAAATCATGAGTTGTTATTGATACCTCTGATTCTAATCCAACACCGTATAATTATGCTAGCCTTCTCCCTTTTCTTATTTGTAACTCTTTTCTCTGACAGAGAGAAACCTGATTGTATTTCTCCACCATATGTTTATTTGTCAATCCTGGTATAGGCATAACATAGTTCCGGGATTCCTGAAGTATAATGATGATGTTTTTTTGAATTTTAATTTGTATATTTATATGCGTATTCATCAGTAGCAATGGATTTAGTGTTAATTTTGTTGCTATCATGTTTAAGTTTTGTTAGTATCTAGTATCAGCATTTCTAGTATCAGCATTTCAAATATATCAGTTGATAATAATTTTTTTTTAAATTGTAATGTATATTTAGTTTTAAGAGAGAGAGAGAGAGAGAACAAGAGCAGAGGAGGGGTAGTGAGAGAGGGAGACACAGAATCCGAAACGGGCTCCAGGCTCCGAGCTGTCAGCACAGAGCCTGACGCAGGGCTCAAACTCACAAACCGTGAGATCATGACCTAAGCCGAAGTCAGATGCTTAACCAACAAAGCCACCCAGGTGCCCCCAGTTGAAAATAATTTTAATGCCAAAAATGCATATATATATTATTTTAACTTATTTCTCAATCTTCAATTTATTTGTGGATTTATTTTATATATTTTTTCTACATATTATTTAAAATTTTTCTGCAACTACACTTATTATTTGAATGAGTGTGGCGGGGGGGTGTTTTCCATTACTACTTTATTGAGATTTAATGGTAATGAAAATGAGTTAACACAAGCAAAATGGTTAGTTAGAACAGTGCCAAATAGTGAGCATTCAATAAATAATTATTAGTGGTCACGTTTCTATTTTCTAATTTATTTTTGTTATTTTCATTATAAATTCTTTTTTCCTTAGTTTTATTTTGTTGTTATTTTCCTCACCTACTTTGTTGAATGCTTAATTCATTTGGCTTCTATCTATTATATTTAATTAATATTCATGCAATTCAAACATCTGGTATTTTGTAGACATAAACTTTTGTTCAACTGAGGAATTCTGTAAGTAAAGACTTGGTATATATTCATTTTGCAAATCAGTGTATAAAATAATTATCTCTAGAAGAGGCAGCTTTAATATGACCAGTAAATTTCAGTGCAGCTGGGTTCTTCTTTTATCTTGGACATAGTTGTTGCAGTAATGAGCATTTGGGGGACATTATAACATGTCTCAATGACATGTACAGCCAGACCTGAGAGAATTTGAGAGAAACTCAAAGCTAATGGTCTCCTCCGTACCAACCAGCACAACTACAGCTCACAGAGAGTCAATGACCTTTGTCTTGCATGGTTATATTGCTTGAAAATTCACATACATGTGGCTTGACAAAGGGCAAAAAGAGATAACTATTCAGTTGCTAATTTAGTTGTTCTTTCTCCTCCTATACTAATTATAATGTCAATTTCTCATCCAAAAGATATAATAGGACACCATCTTTAGGATTTGCTATATATAGTCATTCCATTTTTGATTTATTACTGGCAGTTATAGCTTTCAGATGAACATGTAGAGTATATATCCTCCAAATCTGTGAAATACCGTACATTTCCTTTCATCTTTTTACTCCTACTTTTGCTTCAGCTTGAGAATATAGACAAGTATTAGTATATAGAGGAGAAGTATATAGTATACAGAGGAGAAGTATATAGTATACAGAGGAGAAGTATATAGTATACAGAGGAGAAATATATAGAGAAGCATATAGTATACAGATCAGAAGTATATAAAGAAGTATACAATGTACAAGTATTTAGAGAACTATAGAGAGAAGAAATACACAGAAAAATATACAATATATAGAGCAAAAGTATATAGTGTCTTTTCCTCTCCTCAGGCTTTCAGTTGTTTAGGTTCGAAGTTAAACCTTTTGAATTGTGATCACTGAATCTACACTTAAGAAGAGAGAAATGAGTCAAATTTTATAAGTAAATTCAACTAAGATTTGTTGGTTTGCATATTAGCAAAACTTCGTTAAATGAAAAAGACTATTCATTACAATACAGATTCTTAAAAACAATAGTGATATAACATTAAAAAAAAAAAAACCTGTCCTATCCAGACACATAATCTGATATTTAAAAATTATTTGGTGTTTCTTTTGGGGGGGGCTTCCACCTGAGAGGCACCCTTCAAATAAGCCAATACAGCCATTTTTAGCAACAAGTAATTATTTACTGTGACGATTTTATAAGTATCTCCTTAAACTGAAACAAATACATGGGGAGCTTCAGTCAGCCTGAATGGGATTCTTGTCCATTAAAACTATTTGGCCTGAAATAAATTAGTTGTCATTTAAAACTATTTTGCCTGAAATAAATTAGTTAAAATCCAATGTATATAGTGATTACTCAATCATCTATTACTATACCTTCATCAAAGAGAGATTCAATGGATGGCACAGGAATGTTTAGACAATTATTAGAATGGATCATATTAGGCACCTACAAATGAAAAAAAAACTTAAGCTTTTGAATTTTAAAAACTTAATTCATAATTGAGAATGCAAAAAATAGAAAAGGTCAGTAGCTTGGTTGCTTTGAAGTAGGAGCTTACAAGCATGGAGCACAGCCCTGTGACCCCACTGTAATTCTCCTTGTTTAAGCTCTTGCTTTTGGTTTTTCTGTCACATCATCTAAAATCTAAGCTACCAACATAACTGAGAATCAGAATTGTCGAGTGCTTCTTTATCCGTAGGATATGGTGGGCTACTCTGAGATTGATAAACAATCCCCAAATCTCAGTGTTTTAAGCAGCAGTCCTTTATTTCTTACTCTCTCTACATCCCATTGTGTTTCTATAGTGGCTGCATCGCACTGCGGATCTCACTCTGGGGATGAGGGGGCCCTGGGTTCAGAGAAGTCCCACCATCTGGAATGTTACCTGTCATGGCAGAAGAGGAAGAGGGCAGGGAGATTTGTGCACTGACTCCTAAGTGCTTTTTCCTAGAAGTGACACACCACTTACACTAACTTAATGACAAGAGCAATCATATGACTGCAATTTTAAGAGAGCAAGGAACTGTGATCTTGCTTAATGTGAGAAGGAGGAGAGGGATCAGAAACCATGTACACTTGTAATGTCTGCTGCATATGATAAATGTAGCCACGCTCCCTTTTTTCCTAATCAATTCCAATTATTGGATCAACAAAAATCTACAATTAATCTGAGCCTCTGCTTTTGCAACTGCCTACAAGAATGATTGCCACTCTTCCTTTATGGTCTTTTTAGTGTGACCGACAAGTCCCAACTACACATGACTGGAGTGGGTCATAGCTTTATTTCTGTGTTTAGTTTTATTTTATGGGGTCCAACTCCCTACTAATCAACCATTGCTTCAACATTAATAACACACATACTTCATGGTCATTTTTTCCTTAACTGGTATCTGCAAGTAGAACCATATTTTTTCATTTTGTTCAATATCAAAATAGATATTCTTGTTTGCACTGACATTTTTTGCAATGATAAACTTCAGTGCCCATTGAAAATTTCTGTATTTCCTTACTAACTGCTCAGATAAAACATTCATCCCTACCATTCACACCTTAAGTATTTAAATGAGGAGAACAGGAAAGAAGATTGGATTGGCTGTCCTGTTAGGCTCTCCCATTATTAGGGAAATGTAATTAAGAGGATTCCAATGCACATTGAGAATCATGAGAGAAAATTATGTGTAGTATGAAATCAATAAGGACATATGATTAAGCCCAGATAGTATACCCAATTATAAGTAATGAATTAAAAAAGTAATGAATGTATTTTTCTTATGTTTCCTATATTTTGAAGTACTGTGCAACGAGTTCATGTTTATAATTGTATCCAGAAGATCTTCAAATACCATTTTGGACTTTCCTGCAGCATTTGAAAATATTAATCGTGTTTCAACCCAGTAATCAATGGGTTGATTAATCCTTTAAATTTGCCCATCCTTGTGTTTTCTGAAGGTCTTCATGAAGAGAAAGACAGAGCTGCACCTAGTGTTTGCTTTTTAAATTTTTAATTAACATTATTTGCATGGAAGCTAATGAGCTAATTTCTGTGCTAACTTACTGGTTGTGAGTTCATCAAAGAAAACCCTGAAGAAAAGCAACCCCTTTCACAATGCTGGATGCTTTTAGTGAATTGTTTTGAGATCTTTACCTTTTTCAGTGGTGCTAAGTTTATAGATAGTCAAGAAATATTTACTGAACTTCATTAGCCAAAGTAAGTAGTTTGTTTATGCTTTTCTGCGTTGTTGGGGACTGATACTTTGGTCTGTGAAAATGGAAATCCTATGGAATACCATAAACTTTTAAACATTTTCTTCTCTGACCCATACTTATTAGTAAGCCTCAGTTATATTCAGCTAACAATTAGAATGAACACTATTCAGTAACAAGCACTCTGCTGGTGAGAAGACCTAAAACTGATATCAGAGAACAAACAAGTGGTTGACAGAGGTGAGGTCTGGTGGTGGGGCATGGGTGAAATAGAAAAACGAGAAAAAAAAGTGATGTCAAGGAATTTAGCCTGTTCTCACATGAAAGCCCTAATATTTAGATGAGCACATTCACTTGATAAATTAAGCTTATTTTACCCTGAATTTGTGGGCATCTGTTGGAGGATCTACTCCAGGTCTTAGGCTTTGCAGGAGGCTGAATAATGGCCACTCAAAGATGCCCATGTCCTAATCCCCAGAACCTGTGAATACATGATCTTATATAGTGAAAATGCGGTTTGGGGTGCCTTGGTGGCTCAGTTGGTTAAGCGTCTGACTCTGGATCTCGCTTCAGGTCATGGTCTTGTGGTTTGTGAGATCGAGCCCTGCATTGGGCTCTGTGCTGCTAGTGTGGGGCCAGCTTAGAATTCTCTCTCTCCCTCTGTCTCTGCCACTCCCCTGCTTGTGCATGCTCCCACATGCACTCTCTTTCTCTCTAAAAACAAATAAATAAGAACTTTAAAAAATTTTGGGCTTGCAGACAGATGTGATTAAAGAAAAATTAAAAGATCTTGGGATGAGCAATTTTTCCTAGATTATCTGAGGTGGAACTGATGTAGTTATAATGGTCCTTATAAAAGGGACTTGGGAGGAATCAACAGAGTATCCTATGTGACTATGGGAGTAGAAATAGTAGTTACACATTCTGAAGAGGAAGAAAGGGGCCATGAACTAAAGAATGCAGGTGGCTACCTGAAGCTGAAAACTCCTAGTCCCCAGAACAAACTAGCCCTGCTGACACCTTAATCTGACCAGGAAAAACAGATTTTGGATTCCTAATACCAGAATGATGAGAAAATCGGAGCATCTGGATGGCTCAGTTGGTTAAGTGTCCAACTTCTGCTCAGGTCATGATCTCATGGTTTGTGTGTTCGAGCCCCACATTGGGCTCTGCACTGACAGTGCAGAGCCTGCTCAGATCTTGTCTCCCTCTCTCTGTGCCCCTCCTCCCCCCCCTCAAAAATAGGTAAACATTAAAAAATTAAAAAAAAAAGAAAAGAAATTGTCATTGTTTTGAGTCACTAAGTTTCTAGTAATTTGTTGTGACGATGATGGCAAATTATTAATGCAGTCTCAATAATAAATTGAAATAAGGATCTATTATTTTTTTTAAGTTTGTTTTGAGAGATAGAGAAAGAGAGCAAACAGGGGAGGGGCAGAGAGAGAGAGAGAGAGAGAGAGAGAGAGCGACAGAAAATCCCAGGCAGGCTGGGCTGTGTCTGCCCAGAGCCCGATGTAGAACTTGAACTCACAAACTGTGAGATCACGACCTGAATGGAAATCAAGAGTTCGACACTTAAATGACTGAGCCACCCAGGCTCATTGAAATAAGAATCTATTATGATAAGAATGAACTTATGATGGTAAAGTAATTTAGATTGTCACCAAAGTATCTTAAACTCAGTATTTTAAAATGCCTTCTACACATAGCCACTTTGAAATGTTGACTTCTCTTAGTTTCTAAATTTTCTGATTTCTGACTTTTCTTATTTTCTATATTCTTCTTAGTTGTATCTCAAGTTTTGTTCTTAAGATAATGTCTCCCCATTCTTAATTGTCTCCTGCCATTATATTCAAAAGATTTTAAGTTTTAGAATTAGCTTTCCCATTAAATTCTGCATTTATAAAATCATTATTTTAAATTCCTTTGAGAATGTCTTTTTAACCTCTGGGAGAGCTTATTAGCATTGTTTTTTTAAGGTAAGAAAAGTATTAACGTTTATTAATTTATAGGTCATTTGATAGTATCTCTTAATTTCCCTGTAAATCAGAGGGACCATCTGGCAGTCATGACCTACACACAGGAGGACAACACATGCAGTGAATCTCTGATTGAGCTTAGGAATCTCATTGTCAATTCCATCTTCAAACTTTGTCTTTGTTTAATTTTTCTTTCAGTATAAATAATGACCACTACTGTTCTTCTAAGTACATTCCTATTAGAGCAGAAGTTTTCTGAAAAACAAATCTTAAATGGTAAAGCTCTGATCTGTAATCTTCAAGGTAGAAGCATCAAATGCCATTTTTTGGTTTAATCATTCAGCACGTGTTTGTTTATTGAGTACCTGGCCAAGAACCTTGCTTCTATTCCATTGAATTGATTATATTTCAAATTCCTGGGGAGTACAAGTAACTTTACTCATGACTAGAGCCCAAGGGAACAGTCTCAAATGTTCCTTTGCCAGTTACCTAAACTGTGCCGGTATATAAATACTGATTAACCAATGTCCTATTTAACTTTAAGAGGAATGAACCTTCAAGTTCACATGGTATTTCTAGTTCATGAGCTTTTATTAATTAGTGTCTGGATAAAACTAGAAAGAACCTCATGACTGCACATGTCAAATGAGTCCATAATTAATATTCTAAAAGGGACTTTGTTGTCATAGTCCAGTTGATGGATTTTTCCTGCTGGTGGGGTGACAGGCCCCATCTGCCTCTCATATATGCATTGAAATAATTTTTCTCTAGAGTTTCAGACAGCACATAAAATCCGAAGCACTTTTACTAATGTCAGTAGAAGGAACCATTTGCTATGTTTACTTTTTGAAATGTGGAAATTCTATGGTATATATTATTAATAGGTAGAAATAAATATGAATTTATTCTTTTTTTCTAAAAAAAGAAAATTCATGAGGAAGGAAAAAAACAATATAATTCAGAATTAATTTTAATAAATAAGTTTCTGACTTGTTTAAAATCTGTTCCATGAGTAGAATTAGCAAAACTTTGTAAATTCAGCGTTTTTCTAAAATGTTAGCATACAAAACACTTAGGTATTGCAGAAGCCGTCAGTGTGCTGTAGTTAGCAGTTATGAACTAACATGAGTACAATCCTCTGAACTTCCTTATCACTTAAATACATCAGAAAATATGGCTTTGAAAATAATGCCTTGGCCTTCTGGATAAGATTTAGAATTGGAGAAAGGAGAAAGGATCTGTAAACAAATTTAATGCTGATTTAATTAATATAGACCATCTATATTTTTGAAGTTATTTTAAATATGTATATTTTTAAATTACAGATTCCCTTCATGTTCACGTAGGTTAAGAAATCATTTAATCCAATCCTACCTGTGTTTCTGTCCCCATTCAAGAGTCTTTACCTGTATCCCATCCCTTTCTCTGATACTAAGTTGATATTAGGGCTAGAATCTCGTGGACAGAGTAGAGAATTGAAGTGCAAGGGAACTGCATTTTCACCTTGATTTTACCACTAACCTCCTGGATAAACAAGAACCAGGCATTTGTAATCTAGGCATCCTTAATATCTGGAATAGCCATGGGTTTAT
This sequence comes from Herpailurus yagouaroundi, assembly GCF_014898765.1. NCBI lineage: Eukaryota > Metazoa > Chordata > Mammalia > Carnivora > Felidae > Herpailurus > Herpailurus yagouaroundi. The sequence continues at coordinate 77,780,956 of NW_024412391.1, forward strand.
TTCCCATGAACCTGGAAAAAAACATTAGAAATTATCTAGATTAGAACCCTGATTTTATAGAAACGGTTTTGAACTCAGTTCAAAATCACTGAGTGAAGGTGGAGAAACGAAGATCTAGGGAATTTAAGTAGTTCAAGTAAGACTACTTAGCTCTGTACTAGGAGACAGACACCAGAGCCTAGGTTTTCTGACCTGTCTCACTCTTTTCATCATCATACTGTGCTTCCCATAATGAAAAGTACTTTTGTACTTTTTGATCATAAAGCTATGACATGTTAAAACCCATTTTGAAGTGTGCCTGGGCATACAACTTATTTCCTATAAACCACTGTTTAAGGGATGAGATTTAGTACAAGGTTGTCTTTCTTAGTGTTACAATAGTAAGAACATTGGGAAGGCAGTGTTGGGTTTGTCTCACAATTCTCACTGCATGACTACTGACCTAGAAATTACAATCAGAATATCACTCAGGTTGAATGCATCCACCTTGCAAAACAATCACCCTTCTTTTTTGCCAGCTCCCCCCACCATATATATATATATATATGTATATATATATATATATATATATACACACACACACACATATACACATATATATGTATATATATGTATATATATACATATATAAATATATACACATACACATACACATTCTATTTATTCAAATTACAAAAAGAAAGTATTCCTTTTTCTATTTATAATATAAGTACCAGGGAGGAAAGTAAATTGTTTACTCATCTGTTGGTATATTTACTTCCTTACAGCCAGTCTCATTCAATTTAAAAAAAAGGCTCATAAAGAGGCTTTAAATGTTATTAGTCCATCATATGTGAAGATTATTTAAAAATTTTATTGAACAAGATTTTTTTCCTGAATATGTGACTAGGAGTAAGCATGAGTAGGAAGGACAAAGGGGATATGGAAGGGGAGGGGAGGAGTAAAGGAGGACAGGAACAGAATGGGTGGCAACGGGCAATGGGGAGACTGCACGCAACTACAGACCATTCTGTGTGCTCACAGTTGGGCTCAAAGATGACCCTATGCTTATTGTTCATTGCTTTAGCCATTTGCATTTGCCTTAAATTTGCAGCAGGTTTACAAAGAATTCTTTGAACTAAGGAGGAAAATATGTAGAGCACACACCTAAAACATATTTGTATAGTTCCTACTTTGCGCAAGGTGTTATACTGAGTTCTAAGAGGGAGAAAATCCACAAATAATAAGCAGACCCTGCCTTTTCATTTCCTCAAGGATCTTAGAAATTAATATGAAAAGAAGTCATGAGGAAAAATAAATTACAATAAAAAGGTTAAAATGATTAATGATTAATGAGAGAAGCTCATCTGAAATCTTATCCAGTGAGAAAGAGAATTAGGGCAGAGGTGAAGAGGAAAACAGTTAAGGAAGTTGAACTGAATTTCAAAGGATGGTGAAGATTTGTGTACACAAAATGGAAAGTGTGAGGAGAAGCATATCTCAGTCAAAACAACTGAGTGTTTTAGACAGAATAGTACAAAGGTATTGGGAATATAAAGTGAACAGCAATAGTTTAACTAGAGCAGTGGTCAAATGTTTTGGCCTCAGGTCACCTTTCCACTTTTTTTTTTCCAACTTTATTGAGATATACTTGACATATAACATTATGTAAGTTTAGGGTGTACAACCTAATGATTTGATACACATATATACCACAGTAAGGTTACATGATCACCTAACAAAGTTACCTTTTTTTGTTGTTTATTTTGTGGTGAGAACATTTATGACCACTCTTTTAGCAACTTTCAGGTATACAATACACTATTGTTAACTATAATCACCCAGCTGTACATTAGATGCTTAGAACCAATTCATCTTAAAACTTTGTACCCTCTTACCACCTTCATTCATATCCCAGTGCCCCACTCCTATGCTTGGCAATCACCAATCCACTCTGTTTCTAGGAGTTTGTAGTTTTTTAGATTCTACACGCCAGTGAGATTATTCAGTATTTGTCTTTCTCTGTCTGATTTATTTCACTTAGCATAATCTTCTCAAGGTTTATTGGCATAGGCACAAATGGCAGGATTTCCTTTTTTTTTTTTATGGCACAATAATATACATACGTATATATCACATTTTTCACCATTCTTAATTATTTAGGCTCCCAGAAATCTTTCTATGGGTTATATTTATCAATATTTGCTGTGTTAGAAATTAAAACTGATCATCTCTAAAAATATTTATTGGGGCGCCTGGTGGCTTAGCTGGTTAAACATTGACTTCAGCTCAGGTAATGATCTCACAGTTTGTGAGTTCTAGCCCCTGTCGGTCTCTGTGTTGACAATTGAGAGCCTGGATCCTGCTTCAGATTCTGTGTCTCCTTCTCTCTCTGCCCATCCTCCTCTTGTGCTGTCTGTCTCTCTCAAAAATAAATAAACATTTAATTTTTTAATAAAAAATAAAAAAATTCATTAATTTATTTAAATAACACTAGTAACCTATTACATTTGAACATAATTAATATACCATTTTTAAAATAACTATATTTTCCAGAGCAAAATGTTTTTTTAAACTCTATTATCTGGATTAATAGAAGCAGGATTAATGAATGGTCATATTTATTTCTGCCTTCAGTCTGTTGAAAAATCACACCTCATGAATTTCTGGAAAATGCCATTGTACATTCATAAAAGTTTAAAAAGCACATAACATTCTTTTTTAAAAAAAGCACACAACTTAGTATAAAAATCATTTTGACTGTGCAGTGGTCCCCAGACCACACTTGAAGACCTGCCTGATTAGAGAGTAGTATATAGGAAGCATTAATATATAGGCATAGGGAGAGTAATGAATGGAAAGTTCAAAAATAGTGCTATCTACAAAACTTTCTAGAAAAGCATAGAAATTCCATACATTGGTAGAAATAGGACCAATTTCCCAAACTTTAAAACTGCATCAGATATCATAGCCTGACTTTCCAGACCATGCAGGTAAATATCTAGGAAACAGCAATCTTACTTATTCTTAATACCAGATATTGTTTTATATTTTATAAAATGCCTCAAGGTCATGTCAGAGGGATGAAGAAAACACTATGATCAATCCTGAACAGTCCAATGCCAACTGCATTCCCCACTGCAGTTGTAGCCAATCTAATTTGGAATGTTTAAAAGGCAACACCCTGAATTACTTGAAAACAAAAGTATGTCCAATCCAGATTTGACCTGAAATTTGAGATTTGACCTTTGGCCAAAAGCCAAAACTCTCATTTTCCTTTAAGGTTAATTTCATTGGGCAAATCACATATCAATAAAAACACTCTTTACCATCTGGCTTTCAAAGGGCGCCTCCCACCTGAAAAGTACAATCCCAAGGCATGACCCTGAAATAAAAACAATTGCACTTTGAATCTGGACTCTAACTAAGCTTTGTTCCAAAAATATAATGTAAGGGGAATTTCAACAAGCATGCCAGTAGGGGGAACTGTTATTCAACAAATAATAATAGGACTGGGCTTTTCCTGGACAGTAGGCACAGACCATGGAGAGTCAGATAGATTCTCATGGTTTAACTTTGTGATGAGCTGACTGATACAGAGTCTTCCTTGTTTTTCCTTAATGATTATCTTGGTCTAACTTTAAAAAGTCACATTTCTTCATGGTCAAAGGAAGAAGTTGTTTCCAACGTAGTTAAAGATTATGACTCTGGCTGGATGCACATGTATTAGAATATTAAGATGTGATGAAGAGTGACAAATCCCATTTAATAATTGGCCGTTTGGGTATGATTATTTGTGCTGGTTTCTGATTACCAGCTATCAGAAAGCCTTGTTACTGGTTAGAGTTTTCTAAGGCAGAGTTTCAGAAACCACGTACAAGGACCACCTACATCAGAATCTCCAGAAGAGCTTTTTGGCAATGCAAATTAAGGTCCCACCCAACCCATTGAATTAGAATCTTTGGAGGTTGAACACAAGAAGACATGTGTTTTAAAAAGTTCTCCCAAGTGGTTTTATTCATGACAAAGTAGAGAAGCCATTTTTTATCATATCTTTAGAAGCAAGGAATAGAAGAAAGGTAGCATAAACGCTGACCAGATAATATTAGCATAAAAAGCATGAACTGAAGCCCATAGCCAGCAATTTGTTTGTTTGTTTTCCCTTAAGCCTCTTTCTAATGACCCTCCACTTTCCTAGAGATGAGTTGGGGAGGATAAATTGAAGACACAGAGACATGGAATTCTGAGAATCAAGAACCCAAGATTTCACATTGTAATCAACTTTAAAACCTAAATGTCCTCAGGAGTGTCAGAAACAGTCAATCAGCCTGCCCCTGAGTCCATACCATATTATGCCTGGTGGAAATCAGGAGCTTGGGAACCAAACAAGCCTCTTGCTTTTCAGGGACATGTCACAATGAAAAGTTGAATGACAAACACCTTACAACTTTCAAATATTATGTAATACAACAATTAAGCAACATGGTATTTTGGATTTGCCTCTTGATTGTTATATTTTAATGTTTAGTAATACTTTGTGACACATCAGAAGCAGCTCGTCCTGCCTACACTTTATAGCATTTTATTTTAGGCTGAATGTAAAGAGGTAAGTAAATAGAAGCTAATACTTTGACTTGAAAATATTGAAGATGAGAAGATTTGCTAAGGAGAAGAGGAAAACTGAAAGACCTGGGATTTAAAATAAAAGTCCATAATGAAAGTTACTAATTTATTTAAACAAGAAGCCAAAAAAGGGTGGAGAGCAGTAGGGGTGAGAGAAGGTAGTTTGTTCAACTAAACCAGCCACAATAGGTAGACAAATTCTGTACGATTTCACTTACATGTGGAATCTAAAAAGCAAAACAAACAAATAAAACAGAAACAGACTCAGGGGCGCCTGGGTGGCGCGGTCGGTTAAGCGTCCGACTTCAGCCAGGTCACGATCTCGCGGTCCGTGAGTTCGAGCCCCGCGTCAGGCTCTGGGCTGATGGCTCGGAGCCTGGAGCCTGTTTCCGATTCTGTGTCTCCCTCTCTCTCTGCCCCTCCCCCGTTCATGCTCTGTCTCTCTCTGTCCCAAAAATAAATAAAAAACGTTGAAAAAAAAATTAAAAAAAACAGAAACAGACTCATAGATACAGAGAACAAACTGGCAGTTGCCAGAAGGGAGAGAGAGCACAGGGATGGACAAAATAGGGGAAGGGGATTAAGAACTACCGTCTTCCAGTTATAACATAAATAACACATGGAGCTCTAACATGTACCGTAGGGAATAGTCAATATCGTAACAACTTTATATGATAACAGATGGTAGCTAGATTTATAGTGACGATCATTTCCTAATGTATATAAATATCGAATCACTATGCTGTACACTGGAAACTAAAATAATATTGTATACCAATTATACTTCGATTAAAAAACAAGTTTAAGGGGCACCTGTGATGTGCTTTTGGAGTGGTTGTGGGGGTTGAGAGCTGACAGCAAGAAAGAATTCTTGAGACGTCTTTGGCACAAAACATGATTTTATTAAAGTGCAGGGATAGGACCTGTGCTGCACTGGGGTTGTGAGGAGTGACTGTATATATCTATAGTATATAATCTAAGATGTTGAGGAGGTAAAGGCAAAATGGAGGTTTCCAAAAGGACTTTTATATGCTAAAGAGGACTCAGAAGCTTAGCTATTGTCAATCTAAGGTTGTTCTTTCCCCTCTAGCAAAACATTAACATTAAGACAGTAGGGAGTTCTTGGAGAAATGTTATACTCCACCTCAAGTATTTGTCAATGGGCTGCAGGCATAAGGAAATTTAGTTTTATTTACCATTTTCTTCTTGCATTTGTTCCCCACATCACTATGGAGGGGAGGGTGATGTTAGGGCTGTAGGACTGAGTCTATAGGTTTCTGGAGGCTAGGCTATTGACAGGATTACCTTTTTCTTGGAATGTACTAAGACATCTGTACGCTGATGGAGACTGATGTCCTGCATGACTGTGATCTCTATCAATTAACCATTCGTGTTTCACTTTCCTTTGTTCTTGGGCAGCCAGAGGTGCCTGAGGAATATCACACATACCCCATGGTCACAGTGAAGGGGGTGAGAGTTGAAGGGTTTAGTTTAAGCTTTGCCCTCAGCTTGCCTTTTTCCCCTCATCACTTGGGTGACTCTGTTTGTTGAGCATTTGACTCTTGGTTTTGGCTCAGATCATGACCTCACAGTTCATGGGTTCAAGCCCCATGTCAGGCTCTGCGTTGCCTGCACCAAGCCCACTTGGTATTCTCTGTCTCCCTTTCTCCTGCCCCTCCCCCACATGAGCACATGCGTGCAAGTTCACTCTCTCTGTCCCAAAAATAAACAAACTATAAATAAAAAAGTTATGTCAACCTTCAAAGCAGATTAATTAATTAATTAAATTTTAAATTTACCTTTGTCCTTTCTGTCTACAACATTGTGTGAGGAATTTCTTCACACTTTGCCCTTCATTATCCCCTGTATGTGTACATTTTCCTTGTAGGTTCAAATGAAGTGGAAAATGAGTGACGTTGCTACTGGCAGTAACTGATCTTAGAAAACATCAAGAAAAAGTTTTCATTTAGGGAAAAGATTATAGGGGGAAAAAATCTATAAAAGTAAATTTCTATGATGGACCAAAAAAGAAATTCTGAGTAAAAAAAATACAGTCCAATTCCTAGACCAGGGAAAGTTTTTAAAGTTGGAGGAGGGCACTAGGGGTAGAGAGTAGTTTGTTGAACTAAACCAGGTACAGTACATAACAGAATACAGAGAAGCCTATATTCTTCAATAGGTCAGAAATTCTGAAACCATGCTAAACATGATTGTCTACTTAGGGCAAGGATACATTTATGAGCCATGGAAAAATATTGTAAGGACTCTTCTCAAAGTTTCTCTTTGCCTGTATCTGTATCCTGGATTATTGTATCTGTACATTTCATCTCTAAATTAAACACTAAACACACTGAAAAAGTGGGAGATGTCCTTCTCTAAGAGACAAGATTTTCAAGTTTTTTGTATTCTTTAAATTATTCTTCACCCTGGTGATGTTGAGAATTGTAATGAATGGGAATATTTCCCTAAACTAAAATTTCAGCTAATTCAGTTTTGCTCTTAAGACAACAAATATGTCTTTACCACATCAGTGCAAGTGAAGAAAAGATAATTGCCAATTTAATGCTATAAAGATGAGTATTCAACTGTAGATCATTAAGGAAGCTTTTACAGAATGTACATTGAAGCTAAGGATAATAAATGTTGCTAATAATTATTACAAACATTTATTGAGCGCTCTCCACATTCAAAAAACTGTTTTTAGTAATTGATATATGTTAACTCATTTAATCCTTACAGCTATCCTCTGTTATTATTTTCCTCATTTTCAGCTAGCACGCAGACAGATTAAATATTTTGCCCAAAGTCACACAGTCTTTATATGGATTCATATCCAATTTTTATTTCAGAGTCCATGCTACACTATAGTTATCAAAACTCCCTGTTATCATGGAGTCTCCCTATTATCAAAATAATGATGTAGAAATCCATAGGTTCATAGGGACTCATTTTTATGATTTTCCCTGAAGGCTTAATGAAAAGTTTCAAGCTGAATTCTGAGTTTGACCGAAAGTTCAAGGCCATGGACTCATCCAGTGTTGTAAGCAACAGAACTTCTTATAAAGGTGCCTGAACCATGAACAATGACTTTAAACATGATGCCTGTTACCTAGGAAATAAAATCTTAAGTTGCATACATAATCATGGAGCCAACATTTACTTTTGCACTAGCCATGAAAGAATAGGAGGTAGATGAATGGCATGAGTAAAATTTTAAGAAGAAATATTTAACTTATTCATTAAGATGCATATTACGTTTTAGAATTTTTAAAGCACGCATTTGCATATAATTAATGTCTGTTATAAATGAGTCACATCTTTCCTTAGCCTAAGCTCAGTAAAACCTCTATTTAGTAATTTTGGTAGCAGTCCCGTAATTTGAATTATCATGTTATAAAACCACATGTAAATTAAAATGTCTTATAAGTCCATTTTTTAACTAATTCAGATGGACTCTTTCCAATCAATACAATTATTTATTCCTGAATTACTAGCTTCAAACCTATTTAACACTTTCTTAACTTTGTTGGAATGCCATTATACTATTAATTATTTGACACTTTTCTTCCCCCATGGTAAATAAACACATTGTGCAGTATGTATGACAAAGCATTGCATACATGCACATCATATTATAATAATTTGATCTCTATTAAGTCATGTATAATCCATTCCTTTTAAAACATGAGCTACTAATAAGAAAATCTTTCCTGGTATGACTTATTGTTCTGTACCAGTGAAATCATATATAGTTGCTTACTGTTCTCCATCTTTAAAGACTTGATATTGCTTTTTAGATTGAATACATTATTATTGCATTTTGTCTGACAAAATCATGAATGAGAAGAATCATTCTCATCACTGAGATGACCTTACAGGTAGACAGTTAAGATGGAGAAATAATGATTTGGGTAGATTTACATGTGACTATTCTGGTATGTGATATTGGCAACTCATTTCCAAAGTAAAATTATTTAACATACCTAACTTAGGCAATATATAAAACAAAAATTTTTTAAAGAAAGACAACTATTGCATCAGAATATGATATACATTTAAAAAATGTTCTGCCCTTGGGACATCTCTTCATGTTTTAATTCTTTGTTTCAGTATTATTTGAAAATGGATTTTGTGAGACACATGGAACACAGATTGCTTCTGGTAAAGGCAAAATAACACAAACACTCAGATAACTCACCCCATTATGAGGCTTTCTGGAAATATATAACTAATGTTTAAAATTATTTGCAATTGTATGGGGCTTAAGAAATAAGATTTTATGAGTTTGAAGAAAAAAATCCAGTATATTAATTATTAATATCCTTTACACAGTCAAGTACATACATCTTCAATTGGAAATACTTTAACTTTGTTTCCAATAGTTAAATACACTTTTCAAAAAAAAAAAAGTTGATAGCTACATATCATGTGTAACATTTGGGATAAATGTTGGTCTCCAGTTCTCTGTTTCATTTAAGGCCAAAATGATAAAGGCTAGAGCTGGGTTGGTGTTTGATCATCAGATGTTTACTGAGTGCGTACTATGAGCCCAACATTGTGTTAGGTATGTTAAATGTACACTTCATTGTTTTAAATGCCTTTCTCTGGTTCATTTACTTGAATATGCTATTAAATATATTGATTACCATTTAAAGAACAATTTCTTCAGGTCAAGGCTAAGTGCTTGGATTTATACGGTTGGAGATAGAACTACAGCACTTACCATCATAGAAATGGTATTGAAATAGGGAAGCTGTGGATAAGACAGAGTGTCCCACATGAGAAGAAAATATGGCCAAGGCTGAAACCCTGAGAAACACATTAGAAAAAGAGATATCCTAGAGATTACAGAGATCATTTTTTCCTCACTCCGCCTAGACCTTGCAGCTTTTAATTTTCTTCACAATCCCACCTAGTTCGCTTGGTTCCCACTGTGCATGCTCTCCTGGTGAGAACATACTCAACTCATACCTTTTTTTTTTTTTTTAAAGACTTTATTTTCAAGTAATCCCTACACCCAACATGGGGCTCAAACTTACCACTCTGAGATCAAGAGTCACATCCTCTACCGACTGAGCCAGTCCAGTGCCTCCCAACCCTCACCTTTTAAAACTTCCAGGGGCGCCTGGGTGGCGCAGTCGGTTAAGCATCCGACTTCAGCCAGGTCACGATCTCGCGGTCCGTGAGTTCGAGCCCCGCGTCAGGCTCTGGGCTGATGGCTCAGAGCCTGGAGCCTGTTTCCGATTCTATGTCTCCCTCTCTCTGCCCCTCCCCTGTTCATGCTCTGTCTCTCTCTGTCCCAAAAATAAATAAACGTTGAAAAAAAATTTTTTAAACTTCCAGTAGTGTGACAGTCTTACTGTCTCTTTTTCTCTAGACTTGAAACTCCTGCAAACCAGGCCCACATGTCTGTCTACTTATCTACAGATCTGAATTCAGTATTTTCCTCCTCAAATCTTCTTACTTTTAGTCTTCTCCGTCTTTCAGTTTCATTTAACCCAGATATTTGAGAGGTCCTACCTTCTTCCTCTTTTCTATATCTAATCAGTCACTTTAAATAGTTATTATATTTAACTAATAATTAGTAAAAATCTGCTATGTGACACACTGTTCCAGAACCTGGAATGGTAGTGTGTCAATGATCACTACTTTCTTTAGAATAAATGGCTGAATTGGAAATTTGTTACATTTCTTTCTCTCAGTGTCTTCCTTAGCCTCTTTCTCACCAGACCCTGAGCCAGGATGTTCTGAAACACTGTGTAATTAAAGTCTTCTGATCCCAATATTAGCAACTCCTCCACACCATTCCCCACACTGCTGCCAAATGAGGTTTTTGAAATGGAAACACAATCATGCACCGCCTTCAGAATGTCACAGAACAAAGTCTACATTCTTTGGTGTGGCATATAAGCCTGAAGGCGTGTAAGAGCCTACATTATTTACTTTCAGCCTTCAATTACAACTTCACCTCTTTTCTTTACAGGTATCTTGTGATGTAGTCAAAGTTCTCTAAAGGTGTCTTTTTTTTTTTCTTCCTGTCTTGTCACTTTGTGACTTGACTGCATTCTCTGTTCTGTCTGCTGCCCTGCTTTCTTCACATCGTTTACCTGCTGGACTCCTAGTCATCCTGCAAGGGTCAATGTTACGCATCCCTTGGTGTAACCTCCAATCAGGTCCTCAAATAGTGTACATTCACTTCGTCTTCTTTATTATGACAGTTATTGCATTACATTATAAATGATTTTTCATGTTTATCTCCAATGCTAATAAGTAAATACACTGATATTCCTTAAATTTTGGTATTCTTGTCATGGTGTATAACCCACAGTCAGGGATTAATAAATGTTGAATGAGTGAGTGAATGCTATCCAACACTATGGGAGTCAATATGAGTAGAGTTCTAATTTACATTTGTTATTATTTTTTTAATGTTTATTTCTTTTTGAGAGAGAGAGAGAAAGAGAGAATGTGAGCAGGGGAAGGGCAGAGATAGATACAGAATCCGAGGCAGGTTTCCAGCTCTGACATGTCAGCACAGAGCCCGATGTAGGGCTTGAACTCATGAACTGCAAGATCATGACCTGAGCTGAAATTGGATGCTCAACCTACTGAGCCACCAGGCACTTCTGTTTGTTATTCTTAATTAATAATTGCAACTACATTGGGCACCGTATTTTGTGTTAAGCATTATACATATTTTTCTTTCTTCCTTCCTTCCTTTCTTTCTTTCTTTCTTTCTTTCTTTCTCTCTTTCCTTCTTTCTTTCTTTCTCTCTTTTTGTTTTGTTTTGAGAGAGAGAGAGTACACAAGTAGGGGAGAGGAGCAGAGGAAGAGAGAGAGAGAATCTTAAGCAAACTCCATGCTCAATGCTGAACCTGACCTGCAGGACTTGATCCCACAACCCTGAGATCACAACCTGAGCCAAAATTAAGAATCAGATGATCAGTTGGTTGACTGAACCACCCAGGTGCCCCAAGATGAGGGTTTTTTTCTGTAAGAATTTAAATTTTTTTCCAGTAATCTCTATACCCAAAGTGGGGCTCGAACTCACAACCCCAAGATCAAGAGTAGCATGCCCTACCATCTGAGCTGGTCAGGCACCCCTATATTGTGGGGTTATTGTCTCTGTTTTACAATGAGGAACTAAAGGAAATTAAATACCAAATCCATGTCTTATAGATAGTAAATTGTGGGGATTTGAACATCTGCTGTACTTCATAGCTGCGGTTCTAAACCATATGCTCATGTGTGAACTGGGTATCAAAGATTATACATAATCCATCTCTCTTACATTAATCAACAATACATGTTACAATAATGGGGGTCCCTAATGCAACATAGTGTATTGAAATACGTAGTCAGTTTCTTCCCCCAGATTTCCACATAATTTTCTCCTTTATTTCCTCTAGTTCTCTGCTGACATGCCATCTTCTCAGAAAGACTCTCCCCTGATGACCCTATGTGAAATAGCAACCCCACTCCTTATTATGTCACTATCTATTCCCTTACCCTGCTTTATTGGTCCTCATTCTTCCTCATAGCATTAACACCTAGCAGTTCCTTATGGTTTTGTCTTTGTTTTTGTTTTTGTGTTTTATCATCGTCCATGATAATGTAAGTTCTTGGCAAGCAGGGACTTTGCATATCCCCAGCCCTAGCACTGAGCCTACCACACAGTACCCACACAATAAATAATTGTGGAATGAATGAAAAACTGGTCACCATACTGTATCCCAATCCATGTGAGATGAAGCAAGCACATTCTTTTAAAAGAAATTATGAAAATCCAACTTAATGGTACTTAATCCAACTTAATGGTAAATTTGAGAGTTTAAAACTCTCTTTTTAGTTTTGTTTATTTAGTTTAGTTTAAAACTATTTTGAGAGAATTATAGATTAATAAGAATTTATTTAAAAAATCTACAGAGAAATCCTGTTCATCTCTCAGTTGAGTAAATTTTTATTTTTCATAGGGGCTTAGACCATGCTCTCCCTATATGTAAAGATTCCCTAGGGCACTTAAAATATCATTTTATTTCTGTGCATCTTTTCAAGAGAAGGTTGAAATAGAACTCTAGCAGCAACTGCACTCTGTGGAACTCAAAGCCTAATTCAGTAAATGTACCAACTGAATAGGCTCTCCTTAGTATTCATTCACAGTTATAAATTTGCCAGTATATTTGCAAAAATAAATTTCACAGTTATTGTATTTGCAGCTGGTGGCTGGCAGTGTTCATGATCCTGCTTCCTTTAACGACTGTGATTAAATTGCCAAGAGATTCACACCGTGGACCCTTTGCCTTCTCTCTCATGAGTAGTGTCCTCTGAAATTATTGCAGCAGTAACAAATAGTAACCTTCTCATATAAAGCTCTACAGAGGTGGAGATGATGTAGAAAGATTTCTTCATGGCATTTTCTCTCCAACTCCTTCAGCTATAATTTCAAAATGATTCTTAAAACAAAGTATGTTTTGAAAACAGCAAAATTTGTTTGTATTTAAGTAATATTTTATAAATGTCTCCTATATTTTCAACCTATTATTCTGATGATATTGAAGAATCTAAAATTACTTCATGGCCATGATGTTCTGCTCCAATGTATCAGAAAGTTGTCTGTCTCTTTGGCGTTGTCAAGTTAATGGAAAATATGGCCCTTGCTACCTTTTGTCCTTTAAATGTCAATTATTGAAAAAAAAGTTTCTTTTCCATACAAAGATAAATTTTAAAATATTTACCCAATTGTTTTCACTTTTTTGCCTGTCCTCTCTAACAATATTTTTCTGCAAGTATGAGAAAATTCATGAGTCAGAAGCTTCTCCTAATGAAGAATAATGTTTATTGAGCAAATCCTAGTCCTAGTGCCTTTAATTTTAGTTTCAGTGTGATTGATCCTGTGTTCTTTCTATGGAGTGCAATATATGAAATGCAAAATCATTTGTAATTACTCCAAGGCACAAAAGACAGATCAAATTATTTCACACAAACACATTACATTTTATATTATTTGACAAACACAGAGTTGATATGAAAAATTTATTTTTTTCACTTTACTAAAAATTTAAAGTAAACTGTTCATACTAAGGTAAAAGCCTAATTAATTGGCACTCTTCAGTGTTAACTCACTAGATTGTCTTTGTGTTTCATAATTGGACATCTTGTAATGCACACAAGGAGGAGCCATTTTTTTTTTAAAGTGTGAATGATTGAATTGTCGTTCATTCATACATTAACAAATGTTTATCAAATCTTTATGTTAGGCGCTTACTCTATTAGTGATATATCCTGTTCTTTTAAGAATTTAAAGTCTTTTGGGGCACCTGGGTGGCTCAGTCGGTTAAGCATCCGATTTCAGCTCAGGTCACAATCTGCGGTCCATGGGTTTGAGCCCCGTGTCCGGTTCTGTGCTGTCAGCTCTGTCACTTTGGAGCCAGGAACCTGCTTCGGTCTCTGTCCCCCTGTCTCTCTGCCCCTCCCCTGCTTATGCTCTGTCTCTTGCTCTCTCAAAAATAAATAAACATTAAAAAAAAAGGATTTTAAAGTCTTTTGAAGAGATAAGAACATAAATCATCAATAAACCATAAGTATTGAGATTTCATGATTTGATTACCTTTTATTAATATGACCTCAACTTGCAGACGAGACAGCCACATTTTCTAGTCTTCCTTTGAAGGAATATACTCTCTGAAAGTGGTATTTCCCCTCCTTCTCCAGGCATTCAAGTCATCTTGAGCACACAGGTTCCAGGCCCTCCTGTGGTGATTCTGATTTGGTAGGTCTAGGGGATGCTGGGCCATGGAATCTATAAGAATAATAAATGTCCTGGGTGATACTGATATGGGTTGGAAAAAATTACTAGCATATTGCACTTTTTCACTCTCCATTCCTTTTTTAAACTTTTTTCTCTGTCTACTTATAAAATATTTAGGCCCGCATAGGATAGATAGAAGTGTTACTGCTAATTAAATGTTAACTTGTCAGGTACTATGGAATTTAACACTACATCAAATCAGGTTATAATAACATTAGATACTAAACTGGTAAGAGTAAACAGACACATTGGGTGTTGTACTAAAGTGATGAATCACTGATTTCTACTCCTGAAACCAATATTGTACTGTATGTTAACTAAAATTTAAATAAAAAATAAAGAGTAAAAAAATAAGAAAATGGATAAAACATGTCAATGGATGGTTTACAGAAGACAAATGCAAATAGCCAATAAACATGAAAAGATGAAAAAAAAAAAACAGGCAGTCTTCAGACTGACAAAATAGAATAATATTCTATTATTATTGCTGTTCTAAGAGGAACTCTTTATTGCCTTCTGGATAATGTCCAAAGTGCTCAGGCCAGTACAGGAGGTTCTCCATGACTTAATCCTGAACACTGTGCAGTCCTCTTGAGTGCACTGTTCCTTGCCTCCATGGCTTCCAAACAGGCTGTTTCCTCTGCTTCAAATGCTTCCTTCCTCCTGATGTGCCCAGAAAAAGTCATCTTTATTGTTTTTTTTAAGTTTATTTATTTATTTGGGGGGGGGGGGGGACAAGCACATGAGCAGGGGAGAGGCAGAAAAAGAGGTAGAGAGAGAATCCCCAAGTAGACTCTGTGCTGACAGTGAAGCTTGACATAGGATTTGAACTTACGAATTATGAGATCATGACCTGAAACAAAATCAAGAGTCAGAGGCCCCACTGACTGAGCCACCCAGACGCCCCCATCTCTCTTTGAAATTCAACTTAACTACCTCTCTTCCTAGAAATCTTGTCCAAACCCTCCGTAGGCAACTACATGGATTGCTTCCTCCTTGAAGTCCCATTCTACACATGTATGTTATGTCATTGTTCACAGAATATGAACCCTATGTCTTCACATTTGCCTTGTCTTCTAAACTATATAGGGTCTATGACAGTGCCTAATAATTGTATAGTCTCTGGAATATAGTAAACATTTAATTTAATGTTTATTGAAATGTACAAAAGTGCCAAACTTGTGGTTTAAAAAAAAAAACATTGGAACTTTAAAAAAATATATGATAATTCAGTATAATAGGTAATCTTTAGTTTTTTTTGAATTAAAACTAATTTTTTTATAATTTAATATGTAAGTGTAGTTGGTAGCTCATCCTATTTGTGACCTTTTATATTTACTAACTTTGTGTGGACACAAAGTCACCCTCAATGACAGAGAATTTTCTAGAAATATAGTACTTATCTACTGTATCTCACTAATTAGGGATATTCTGAGCTTGTGGTATTCATATTACAGAAAGTCTGCTTAAGGTGTACAACATGATTTTAAACATGAACCAAAACTGGTAAGAAAAGCAAAACCTGAGAGAAGCAAAGTCAGTTATTACAAACTTAGGAGGGGTTTACTTTTGAATTAAAAAAATTTTTTAATGGTTATTATTTTTGAGAGAGAGAGAGAGACAGAGACCAAGCAAGGAAGGGGCAGAGAGAGAGGGAGGCACAGAATCGGAAGCAGGCTCCAGGCTCTGAGCTGTCAGCACAGAGCCCCGATGCGGGGCTAGAACTCACAGACCATGAGATCATGACCTGAGCCTTAGTGGCTGCCCAACCGACTGAGCCACCCAGGCACCCCTAGGAGGGATTTACTTTTGAATAGGGACTTACAAAGCAGCTTATAAAACATAGGTCATAGAATTTATAAATTCTTTGAGATTATCTATCAAGAATGTGAATGTTTATACATAACAAGAGAAATAAATCCAAGTCAGACTCTAAAATATTGAACATGCTAAATGAAAATACTATTTCTTTTTCTAGTGAGACAGTAAACCAGGATTTTACTTTGCTCAAGAATAAACCTTATTCCTGAGGAATTAGAGGTGTTTTACCAGATTATGTTTAGCTGTTTCTAGGGGAGTATTTCAAATGCAAAGAATTAGAAAATACTTAAAAGATAAGTATAAGTTACCAAAATAACCAGTACGATTTTCCCAGTTTAGAAAATTAAAAGATTTTACCAGATTATGGTAATATAAATTTACCAGATTATGGTAATATAAAATATTTTCCCAATAATATAAAATATAATATAAAATATTTCAATATAAATTTACCAGATTATGATAATATAAAATATTTTACCAGATTATGTTTAGCTGTTTCTAGGGGAGTATTTCATATGCAAAGAATTAGAAAATACTTAAAAGATGTTACCAAAATAACCAGTACTGTTTTACCAGTTTAGAAAATTAAAATACTACGGATGAGGGTGTCTTGAGCCTTGTAATATTTTATTTGGGCAAGAGAAAAGCAAGAGAATTTTTACTGACTTGAATTTTTTCCCTGGGAGGTCAAAGAAAAAAAAAAACATGACTGTTTTATTAGTGGCTATGGAAGAAGATTTGAAAAATGCACATTACTTCGTAGAATCAAATTATATATAAATTTTAATCAGTTGTTATAATCGAATGGTATTTATTGCCTTCCTGTGTTTATCCAAGGGCATTCTACATTTATATTAATACCTATGGTTTTTTAACTGTATAATAGAACCCAGGTGAAGAATTGGGGGAACATTTCCACTTGATTGATTCTAAGATTTGACTTAGTTGTAATTTGCATCTATTTTAAAGTCTATTATGAAATACAAAATATACTTCCTGTGGATCTCAGAGCATGTGTGTGAATATGTATGCATTGATGGAAAAGGGGGGTGGTTGAAAGATTTTTAGAAACAAATCTAAAGGCTTTGAGATCTAGCATTTATAGCATTACGTTACTTTTAAAAGCTCTATAATTAGCACACCTACCTTTTTAAGGATCATTATTTCAACTGATAACAAGAAAATGAAGTTTTTTAATTAAAATTATGAACAATTACTAATTATATAGCTTAAAAGATTTAGAAAGGAAGTTGATAGGAGAGAGAATGCTCTTGATCAGAGAAAAATCCTGAAATAAAAAGCACAAATACTCAGAGATTTACTGAGATAGTAACCTCATTTCAAAGCCCATATTTATATTCATAGTCATTTTTATACAGACTCCACCAAGTCATTCTTCAATCAGGTATTGTATTCGCCCACAGTGTTAGACACTTTAAAGGTGCACCACATACTGAGTCTTTTTATGATACTAAATTATACCTACCCATCCTTGGAAAGTTGCTTGTTTTACACTTTTAAGTCTAGTTATTGTCTGTTTAAAGCTGAGGAAAAGGACACTTCTGTTCTTGGGAAGCGTATATTCCATGACTAGCATCTTAGGTATAGAAGTCCCAAGATAGAATTACCCTGCAGCAAATAATCACCTCACTCTGCAACTGTTTGGGGATCTATATTCAAGATTTAATGGCCCAACATATAGAGGGTTCTCCTTCCGGTCTGTGGTAGGATGGGGGTCATTCTTTCCTATTTTCTCTTTGAATAACCCTCTATTGCAGTTATCTACATATATTTTCTAGCAGAAATTAGGTATATAATATGTTCTCAATAAAGGTTGTTAATTTATTCCAGAAATATTTAACTAATTGCCAAAGTTCAGAAAGCATTCAATGATGAAATTGCTTCTTTGAATCTGATGGTATTCTTAGTGCTTTCAATATCAGCCTATTTTCTTTCTCCATTGATTAACTTTCAAACAAACACCAACATGAATTATGTTAAACAAATGAAATTATTTGAAATCACAAAACTGAAGCCTTAACATGTTAATTTAATTTAAAGGAAAAAAGCTCTAAGATTTCTTGCATGTCCAGCAATATCCCCCAAGTTCACAGCCAGCTGTTGTTAATAATTACTGTCAATTGTGACAACTATAGAGATGATTCCATGAACCACAGGAATGTAAAAGCTGGTGTATTTCCTGTTTTGGAGACTATAGTGTCTTATTTCTGTAATACAGATCTAATCACAAATCCACCTCACTATCCAAGAGTACAACATTGTTATGAAACATTTTGTAAGTCAAAATGGCATGAAGCAAAAGTATGCTTTGCTTTCTGAAAACTACGTTATACCACTTGACTTCTTTTTTTTTTTAATTGAATACAGTTTACATACAATGCATTAGTTTCAGGTGTACAAATAACTCTTTGACAATTACATACATTATGAACTTCTTACTAAGATAGGTGTAGTTGCCATTGGTCACCATACAAAGTTTTTACAATATAACTGACTATATTCCATATACATCACTTTTCATCCGAGTGACTAATTTATTTTATAATGGAAGTTTGTACCTCTTAATCACTCTCACCTACTATGCCTGTCTCCTCAAATCTCCCTTTGGGAACCACCAGTGTGTTCTCTGTATTTATGAATCTGTTTTTTGTTTGTTTATTCACTGAATGACTTTGTTTTTTTGTTTTTTTTTTTAGATTCCACATATGAGTGAAATCATACAGTATTTGTCTTTTTCTGCTTTATTTCACCTAGTATAATACCCTCTAAGTCCATCCATATTGTTGCAAACGGCAAGAAGTATTTTTTCTTTAATGACTAAGTAATTTTCTATTGTGAATATATACCACATCATCCTATCCATTCACCTATGGATGGATACCTAGGTTGCTTACAGATCTTGGCTCTTGTAGACAATGCTGCAATAAGCATAGGGGATGCCACTTTCTCATACAAGTAAAAATCTTCATATTTCTTTCAGTTAGCAAAAACAGGTAATAATGTAGTTCTTCCATAAAAGCAAAGTGGTGTAACAGAAACTTTTGGAAAGCAAAGGATACCTGCGCATCATTGTCCTTCCTAACAGATTCTATATATATTTTTTTTTATTTAATGTTTTCTTAGAGAGAGAGCACAAGTGGAGGAGGGACAGAGAGAATCCCAAGCAGGCTCTGCACTGTCAGTGCAGAAACCCATGCGGGGGGTCAATCTCACCACCATGAGACCATGATCCAAGCCAACATCAAGAGTCAGACACCCACCAACTGAGCCACCCAGGTGCCCCCTTCCTAACAGATTCTAGATTCCTATGGCTCCCTCTTTATTAATTGGTGGTAATTCCAACATCTATGGTATGACCCATGAGACTATGTAGATAGTGTTTTACTCCAACTTCACTTTTCACTGCTATACCAATAAACTCAATGCTCTTTCCAAGCTCAGTTTCCCAAATATACTGTACTTTTCCCCTAAATCTTATTTTTGCAGATGGTGTAGCTTCTACCTAGATTGTCTTTTCATCTCTTCTTTGTGTAGCAAATTCTTATCTATCTTTTCCCATTCAGCTTAAAAAAATTCCTTCCCTTTAAGGCCTCTTTACATCCCTAAGAGAGCCAGTTTATCTCTCCTCTTGTGACTTTGTATAATGAATTTATTCAGTGTTTTAGATGGTTAAATATACCTTAGCTTAGTTGTTCATATGTTTGTGTCTTGTTCTGTTTTAATTTAGAATTTTTAAAGAACCCTCCATCTACCTAAGAAACATTCTAGTTTATCAGACTCTGTTTATCTCTCCACTTGCAAAATGTACTTGAAAACATACTGGGAAAAAGAAACAGATCTAATTATTAAATAGAAATAGGTAATTCTGAACAAGTGAAAAGTCTTTTATAAATAAGTGAAAAGTTAAAATGAAGGCCATTATAGATGCATATGTTTAGATTCTCTGAACTATCAAGAAGCCAAGAAAAAAATGGGATTAATTTTATTTCTTTGTCAAATCCTGACCTTGGGATTTAGCATATAAGTTTCAATAAAATTGAGTAAGAAAATAATGAGGCAAAATTTTGGGGAGCTAAATCTATTGCTCTTTAAACAAGTAAGCTTGAAAAATTATTAGGAAAATCCAGAATCCCAGATGACTCACTATTCCAGATTTCAAATTAATCTAGGAAAATGTGAGACCTAGTAATTAATATGGTCTAAGGAAATAATAGTGTACACACCTCAGAGTGATCATCTCTACCAAGCATTGAGAAAACATGATTATCTCTACTATGTCCCCCTTCTTTTCAAACTCAAGGGAAAGAAGATTTAGCATCTCTCATAAAGAAATAGACCAAAGGTAACAAAGGGATCCTTTCATCTGAGCAAGCTCTTATGTGAAACAATGAAACCCAGGCCTTTTAAAGAGGGTTCATAGATTTCTGTCCTCTCTTTGAAGCAAACTCTGGCCAGGGTTTTGCTCTGTCTCATGTGCTGGGCCTTCAACAACTTCCCACTTCCTTCATAATATCCACCTCTATTCCTAATGTTTTAGTTCCTTAG
This sequence comes from Herpailurus yagouaroundi, assembly GCF_014898765.1. Classification (NCBI taxonomy): domain Eukaryota; kingdom Metazoa; phylum Chordata; class Mammalia; order Carnivora; family Felidae; genus Herpailurus; species Herpailurus yagouaroundi. The sequence continues at coordinate 77,801,756 of NW_024412391.1, forward strand.
CCATAGCAATGATGATTTCTTAACACATGTATGCAGCTCTTCAATTACTCCTTATTGGTTAGACTCTTTTGCTGAACTCTGCCCATAGCAATAACACTCATCCCTGCTCAGGCTTTTCCTCCAACCTGCAGCCTAAGGCAGAGCAATTACTGCCATTACTTTTAATTATTCATTTTAAAAATTACTTTTAAGGGGCGCCTGGGTGGCACAGTCGGTTAAGCGTCCGACTTCAGCCAGGTCACGATCTCGCGGTCCGTGAGTTCGAGCCCCACGTCAGGCTCTGGGCTGATGGCTCAGGGCCTGGAGCCTGTTTCCGATTCTGTGTCTCCCTCTCTCTCTCTGCCCCTCCCCTGTTCATGCTCTGTCTCTCTCTGTCCCAAAAATAAATAAACGTTGAAAAAAAAATTACTTTTAATTATTTATGCATATATGTATATGCATATATATGTGTGTGTGTGTATACACATACGTACATTTGTGTGTACCTGTGTATACACATATATACATATGTGTGTATATGAAGCTCCCATGTACAAACTGGCTCTGGGGGTGCCAGCATGGCTTACACGGTTAAGCGTTCAACTCCATATTTCACCTCGGGTCATGATCTCACAGTTCGTGAGACAGAGCCCTGTACCCGCATCAGGCTTTGTGATGAAAACGCAGAACCTGCTTAGGATTCTCTCTTTGTCCCTCTCTCTCTGCCCCTCCCCCACTCATTCTCTCTCTCTCTCTCTCTCTCTCTCAAAATTAAGTAATTAATGTTAAAAAATAAATTGGCTCTAGAGATGTTTATAAATTCTATAAATTGTATAACACCATTTTGTCTGACCAAAAAATAACACTACTCTTAGCTTGGGTGCAACCCAGCTTCCTTTATAAATTATAGAAGAGAAGTACCAAATTTGTAGAATGTATAAACTAAATTTTTTGTATCATTAGAATATTACAGAAAAAGACAAGAATGTCACTGTGTTTCAAGGATAAATAAAATTGTACGTAAAGCATGTTGGAAGGAAGATTCTTCTCTACCCTCAGGGATGGTAACTATTGAAGCAGAGATGTGGCTAAAATTATTCTATGGTAATAAAAATGAAGTCAATATCACTATCCAAGTCCTTAAAGATATTGATGGCAATAAAAAAAAGAAGTAATAATAAATATTTATTGCAAACTGCAAAGTCAGTGAGAGGCTCAGCTATCATCTTCAAGAATATAAGTAGGCAAAAACAGTGAAATCTAAGAGAAAATGAATAGTGAAGATCAGCCACATCAGATGCCAAAGGACAACTTTTCTAACTGTGACAGAATCAGCTAGCTACTTTCAGGACCTTTACAAAAGAAACACGGTGGTGAGGGTGTTCCCACAATTATAGGAGAGACAACTTTCAGCTAATAACCACTATGTCATGATGTCTCTGCTCTCTCTCCTAGAGCTGAAAAGCCTGAACTCCAGAAGAATATATATGTTTGACTTTCTACTCACCTGTGTCCATAATTTCTACCCTATTTGTAAATATTAGTCACTATTTGAGTTATATTTCATACTAAATAGTAGAAAAAATGGGTACTTGTTCTTCTAGGTGTTCTAGAATTGATTTAGCTGACATTTTAATACATATTGTGCGTTCAATCTCATTGGCTTACATTTCCTTCCCCTTGGGAAGCCAGTAGGTACTTAGAAGAAGATTAAGGATACAGTCTTGAATAGTTAATCACTATTCCTTTTCTTCTATTACTTTTAAAATTATATTTTAGGGGCGCCCAGGTGGCTCAGTTGGTTAAATGTCCAACTCTTGATTTTGGCTCAGGTCATGGTCACATGGTTCATGAGTTTGAGCCCCATGTCAGGCTCCACACTAGTAGCATAGAACCTGCTTGGCATTCTCTATGTCCTTCTCTCTCTTCCCCTCCTCTGCTTTCTCTCACTCTCTCTTTCTCTGTCTCTCTTTTTCTCTCGTGCTCAAAATAAATAAATAAAAACTTTTAAAAAATACATTTAAACTACAAATCTATTCTCTTATTTTAAAAATGGGTTTATTTATTTGAATTACCCTTTTGATACTTCTAAGTTGTAGTGGCTATCTTTGGAAGTAGATATTTCCTCCTATTTTATGTCTTTATTTTACTTATTTTTTAAATTGTCTTTAATGTTTATTTATTATTGAGAGACAGAGACAGACACAGCATGAGCATGCGAGGGGCAGAGAGAGGAGGAGACACAGAATTTGAAGCAGGCTCCAGGCTCCGAGCTGTTAGTACAATGCCCGATGTGGGGCTCGAACTCACAAACTGTGAGATCATGACCTGATCGGAAGTCGGACACTTCACCAACTGAGCCACCCAGGCACCCCCTAATTTATGTCTTTAAAATGTGAGAAAAAAGTAGCATACTTGCTTTGAATTTTCTGTTTCTTAATAGCAGCCACAACTCCAGACTTTTATTCTGAAACCTCATTTCTATGTTACTAGTAGCTAACTATAATCAGAAAAATCTTTTCACACCTGTATGTTGTGGCATTATGTTTCATGTCTTTTCCCTCATTTTTCTGCCTTCCTTCTCCTCCTTTACTTTTTTTCTTTTTGCTTTTCTTTTATAATTATTAAGGTCTTGCTGCTATAAGCAAGGAACACTCTTGGGTGTTGAATATATGAAGTTAGGTAAGACATATTTTTCTGTTCCTCAAAGTATCTTCTTTGATTTAGATGACCTCATAGATGAAGTATGTAAGGGCTAGAGAATCCTCTACTGAGAGATTAGGTATTGGATTTGGTATATGACCCATTCCTTCCACGCCAGACTGATTACATTCACTTTCCTCTTCACTAATTTGCCAAAAGTAAAATCTACAGGCCAAATAACCTGTCCCTTAAATTAGAGGAGATTTATTGCTTATAATTCTTAGGACACTTGTTACAACCAGAAGCCCATCTATCAGCAAAGACAGAATCCCAGATGCTTCTGCTCTATATGATCAGCCTGGCATCTAAATTATAGTAAAATCCTAGAAAGGGCATTTTAAACAGAGGAGACAACATGCATGAAGGCATGGAGGTGAACAATAATAAATTATTGAACACTTAGTAAATGCCAGGCAATGCTCTAAGCACTGAACATATATTATTCGGTTAATCATCTAAACAACCTGATAAGACACAGACACAGGGAGGCTAAGTGACCTATCCAAGTAAATATATCTAGTAAGTGGCGTGGTCAGACTTTGAACTCAGCCCTTGACCACTGCTTCATATTGCTTCTGATTTGGGGAGTAGGATAAGAAAAGTAAGGCAGGAAGAATTCTAGATAGCTTCCAGATATTTTTGGGTTGGGTGACATAGTATCATTATTGAAGATAGGAAAAGTAGGAAGCAGTTTGGTGGGTAGATACATGGAATGGTGAGCATGTGGTTCCTGTGGGATATTCAACTGGGAATAGCAAGTGGCCAGTGAGAAATAAATGTTTGAAACTCAGGTCTGGAGAGCCTGGGAATAAGACTGTGGGGACCTCCAGCATATGCAACAGGATGTGGTGGGGCGGTTACAATGGAGAGTATATAAAAAAGGAAGATGGTAACTGCAGAGATGAAGGCTTGAGGACCATCACCATACAAAGGGTGAATGAGGTAAGAGAATCACAGAGAGAAAATAAGTAGTTTGACAAGTACAAGAAAAACAAGGAAACTGTGCATAAAATTGAAGACCTTCTTTCTGTCTTAGGGTACACTATTTCTCCTGGAACAATGAATGTTAAGAATGGCTTTATTATTTTGTATACTATGAATGCAGTGTTAACCACAAGTTATGGCGAAGCATATTAACTTCCAAATTTATGATCTCATAACAGTGGCAGAGGGCACAGAGCTTACCTTTAACCATATCCACCCCTGAGTAAAAAGAAAAATGCTTTCTCCCATTTTTCAGATCCCCTGGTATTATTGCTTGCTTTCATATAATTTTAAAAGTCTTAGCCTACTTTTGTGTTCCGTATATTCTCAAGTTTCCTTCCCTCATCTTTCCTCATCATCCGAACATTTCTTCCTATTTTATCTGCAGCTTTTCGAAACTTGTGCTCATCTAGCAAAATCACATTTCTCCATGTGTATGTAGATTTCATCTTTCTCCTCCACTTAGAGTCAGATAATGGTTATGTCATTGGCTGAGAACTCAGCAAAGCATAGCAGAGATTTAGCCACTGGCTTAATTCTGGTCAGTTCTTCCATATGTCTCTGAACTATTTAGTACAAAACCCAAATGAAGTGGATTTATAGAAATGTCATTAAAAAAGAAAACAAGAACGATGTTTATAAATCACACAAGATATATTTTGGTGTTCAGCCCTCAAGTGTTTTGAAATTTTAAAAACTTATAAACATTAATTTGGTGCTACTTAACATATTTGAAACTTCAGAATTTAACTGTGTTAATTCAGCTATCTTCTTTGTACCAGATTCCCAAATCCCAAGCTCCCAGTTTCCATATCAAATGCCTTATTGGCTAATGAGTATGAGTGACTAATAGCTAGGCTTCACTGTGCAGCACTGATAAAGAAGAGGATACTTAAACATCTTTAAATGTGTAGTAATTAGTCTTAAATATCTCAAGTTGTTCAGCTAATTCCACAATTTATTCAGAACTAATTACCACATAATTTCCTATGTCCATTCACACACATACACACACATTTTGCCTTTGGTAGTGATGTATAGAGAGGTGGCAAAAAACAATGTTTGATAAAAAATATGCATCAGTGGACATATAATTTCAAAGATATGGCATCAAATACTTAGAAGTAACATAAACAATGAAAGTTATGGCTTTAGTTTTACTTTCTCCTCCATTTTTTTGTATGATATTTCTATATTACCGGAGTGTCTCACAGATTGTGACAGATGTAATATGAGTTTAATACAGCTTAAGATTCAGCAATCCTCATGGGGTGCCTGGGTGGCTCAGTCTGCTAAGCATTTGGCTCTTTATTTCAGCTTAGGTCATGATCTCACAGTCATGAGATCAAGGCCTGCACTGAACCCCACATTGAGCTCTGTGCTGAGCTCAGTTAGCATGAAGCCTGCTTAAGATTCTCTCTCTCCTGGGGCACCTGGGTGGCTCAGTTGGTTAAGTGTCCGACTTTGGCTCAGGTCATGATCTCACAGTCTGTGGGTTCGAGCCCTGCATCGGGCTCTGTGCTGACAGCTCAGAGCCTGGAGCCTGCTTCCAATTCTGTGTCTGCCCCTCCCCTGCTCATGCTCTGTCTCTCTCTGTTACAAAAATAAATAAAAACATTAAAAAATTTTTAAATAAGATTCTCCCTCTCCTTCTGCCCCTCCTTTCTCTCTCTCTCTCTCTCTTTCAAAATAAATAAATATACTTAAAAAAATGATTCAGGGACCTACTACTTGCATGAGCCCCAAGTAAGGGGGCCTAGTGATGTGTTCACATGTTCATATGTTTTGTTTTGTTTTTTTAATTTGCAAAAGATATGTTAGCCAATCAGTTAAGATGTTCTCTCTTTCCTCTGTCACATTTTCCCTCAAGTCTGCTAGCAAGGGAGTAACCATGGGGATTTGGGGGATCTGACTTTGGGGAATTGAAGTTGGGAAAGCTGTATGTCAGGACACAGCTCAGTCTCCAAAACCATTAAATATGTTGTGTTATCTCCAACACATTTTTTGTACTCTTTCACTGAATGTTTAACTTTTCATGGATCCTAGCACTGTTTCTGCCAACAGGGATCCAACTGAGATTCTGCCTTTTCTATCATTAACATATTATTCAATTAAAGAATATATCCTGCCTAGGTAATAGGAGAGCTTGCATACTTCACACAAACAACTGGCCAAAGAGTTCAATTGGTTTTCTCTGTGTGGAATTTGCCAGTTTTCTTGTAGTTTCCTTGTGTTCTTAAGGGTTCAATAACACTGTCATCTGAAAGAGTTCTACCCATGTCAGTGGCCGCCATTGTTTTTGATTGCTGTGAATATGATCCAAGGTGAGTTAAACATTCAACTGGAATCAGATTATTTGTTCCCACTGTTGCCCCAGATAATTTGCTTACACTGACACACTATTAATTGGTACCATGGTTCAGTTTGACAGCATATAATTTTATTGTAAAATGATGATATTTTGAAATCTCAATAATATAGTGTCATGAGGTGAACATGGTCATGTAAATGCACTGGAAAGGGTTATTTTATTAGCCAGCAATATGAAAGTTTTCATATTCCTTTTTTTAAAAAAAGTAGTATGAAAAGTCCCAGCCCAACAGTGTATGATTTATTCAGAGTATGAAAAACTCTCTAGGAAGGCTAAACATCATTTTGGGGCAAGTAGTGTAGCTTTTTGCATTCATATTTGGGGGAAAATGAGAATTTAGAGGAGGATACAAATAACAACTATAAAGTTGTCTGGAAGGAAGTGAAGAGGTAAATATTATTTTAATAATTTCCATGATTTCTCCTAGGTTTTACACTTCCTATAAGGTTTCCAAAATACATATACATGCATATGGTAAATTTGGTTAGATTATTTCATTGAAATTGAGTTTTCTTTATGGCTGAGATGTAAAAGAAATTATTTCATTGGATCAGCTTTATTTCCATCTGTTCCTTATGTGCTGAGAAAATAGAAAACTAGCAAAATCTAACAGAAGAGTACATATCCTCTGGCAATAACATATTTTTCTGTCAAAGAATTGCTTGTTTCCTGAAAGAATAAAATTTGACTAAATGTCAGAAAAATTCTCTTTCTTTAAAACAACTTACTTTTTGTTTGACAAGAACTTATCGTTTAATTTCCTGTATTGTGAATAAGAGCACTCTTACTTCAATAAAAGCATATTTCGTTTGAGTCTGGCTGTGTTTATATGACACAAAACAAAATTGGTGAACTCATGCAATGTTCTGTCTCAGTATCACTGTACCCCAAAATAGCCAAAATGCTTGCTTGAACATTTCTAACAGGCTATTTTGTTGTACCACTTCCAGGAAAGGAAAACAACAACAACAACAAAAAAAAACCCCAACACACCAACTTCATTCTTATTCCTTAACAAAGATGAGATAATGATAATACTAATATTAGGTGGCATCTATTTCTAAACTTCTGAGCAGATATCAGTACTAAATATATATATATATATATATATATACACATATATATACATATATATACATATATACATACATATATATACATATATATATTATATATATACACATATATATTATATATATATACATATATATATTATATATATACATATATATATAATATATATGTATATATATATTAAAGCATTCTATCACACACTTGCATTCACTACACTTAGTGTATTGAGCCACCTATAATACTGTTTGATTTACAAATGGTAAACGTGTTAGGAAGAACATTGCCAAATTATATTACATAGTGTGTTGATCTGAATTTTTCAAATTAAATGTTAAAATATAGATGCCTTTTCCTTCAAGCCTTTAACAGAACAGAATTAAAAGTGATATAATCTATGCCCTTTAAGGATATTATAAGGTGCTCTCTTTTAGATTTTGTAAAAATATAAACAATGGAATAACTAGGGTTCGAGGTGTGCTTCCATAATGCTACTGAATTTTAAGCTAATCTATGCACACTCCTGTCTAATGCATCTTGTGACAGATGCCAGAATTAGCAAGATGGCTGCTTGGCTTTAGGTTTGCCATCTGTTGTGAAGCTAATTGGTCTTGCTGTTTTAATCAATGAACCAAAAGAATTCTAGAATTTTCTGGGAGATAGAGGACTTGGAAACAACTAATCCTGACTACATGTTTATTTATCTATCCAGAAAGTATTTGTTGAATTCCTACTCTGTATTTGTCTGTGTTTGTATGCTGAGAATACTGTGACAAACCAAAGTACAAAGTTCATCCTCTCATACAGCTCAAATTCTATGGAGAAAAGATAAAATGAAAAATAAATATGTAATATAAATAACGTGATTAAAGTGCTATACAGGGAAATAGAGTTGAATAAATGGATGAAGAGTGACAATAGCTGTAGAATGAAGTTATAATCTTAGCTAGATGGTCAGTCAGGAAGGTCTTTGTAGAGATTGACATTTGGGTAGATATCAAATGAAAGGGAGGGAAAGCCAAACCATTCGGAGTAGATGAATGTTCTAGGCAAAGGGCAGAGCAATTGTAAAGATCTAAGGCGAAAGCTTTTCCAATGTATTAGTTCAAGGATTAGCAAAGGGATCAGAGAAGCTGGAGTGGAGTAAGGGATGAGAAGAAGCTTATCAATTAGATCAGAGAGGAAACTGGAAAGCTGCTCAAAAAACCTTGTTAGGGATGAACTCTGGATTTTGTATGTAAAGGTGACAGGAAAACAGCAAAAGAGAGTTTTGAGCAGAAGAGTGAGAAAATCTGCTGTGTGTTTTTAAGAGATCCCTGATAGGTACCAGGAGCATGCATTAGAGGTTGGACATGAGTGGCCACAGGAAGGCCATGCAAGGGAGCACTTGTAGCAGCCTCGTTTAGACATGGCAGTGTTTGGACTTGAGTGGCTGCAACAGAACTTGGTGGAAATGGAAATTAATTCAAGAGTTTCACTAAATTATGTGCACAAAGTAACACAGGAGCAAAAGGATTCATTTGAAATAAGCTGAGAAAGGTTTTCTGCCTCTTCCACTCTGGAAAATGGATCCAAGAACACAACCACTTTTATTTTTTTTTAACATAATTTATTGTCAAATTGGTTTCCATACAACACCCAGTGCTCATCCCAACAAGTGCCCTCCCCCCTGCCCATCACCCACTTTCCCCTCTCCCCTGCCCCCCATCTACCCTTATTTTGTTCTCAGTCATTAAGAGTCTCTTATGGTTTGCCTCCTTCCCACTCTGTAACTTTTTCCCCCTTCCCCTCCCCCATGGTCTTCAGTTAAGTTTCTCAAGATCCACATATGAGTGAAAACATATTGTATCTGTCTTCCTCTGCCTGGCTTATTTCACTTAGCATAATACCCTCCAGTTCCATCCACATTGCTACAAATGGCTGGATTTCATTCTTTGTCATTGCCAAGTAGTATTCCTTGTATATATAAACCACATCTTCTTTATCCATTTGTCAGTTGATGGACATTTAGGCTCTTTCCATAATTGGCTGTTGTTGAAAGTGCTGCTATCAACATTGGGATACATGTGCCCCTATACATCAGCACTCTTGTATCCTTTGGGTAGATTCCTAGCAGTGCTACTGCTGGGTCATAAGGTAGTTCTGTTTTTAATTTTTTGAGGAAACTTCACGCTGTTTTCCAGAGCGGCTGCACCAGTTTGCATTCCCACCAGCAGTGCAAGAGGGTTCCCATTTCTCCACATCCTCGCCAGCATCTATAGTCTCCTGATTTGTTCATTTTAGTCACTCTGATTGGTGTGAGGTGATATCTCATTGTAGTTTTGATTTGTGTTTCCCTGATGATGAGTGACGATGAGCATCTTTTCATGTGTCTGTTGGCCATCTGGATGTCTTCTTTCGAAAAGTGTCTGTTCATGTCTTCTGCGCATTTGTTCACTGGATTATTTGTTTTTTGGGTTTGGAGTTCGGTAAGTTCTTTATAGATTTTGGATACTAACCCTTTATCTGATATGTCATTTGCAAATATCTTCCTTCTCCCATTCCATTGGTTGCCTTTCAGTTTTGTTGATTGTTTCCTTTGCAGTACAGAAGCTTTTTATCTTGATGAGGTCCCAATAGTTCATTTTTCTTTTAATCCCCTTGCCTTTGGACATATGTCGAGTAAGAAATTGCTGCAGCTAAGGTCAAAAAGGTTTTTTCCTGCTTTCTCCTCTAGGGTTTGGTGGTTTCCTGTCTCACATTCAGGTCCTTTATCCATTTTGAGTTTATTTTTGTGTATGGTGTAAGAAAGCAGTCTAATTTCATTCTAGAACACAACCACTTTTAGAAGACCCTCTCAAGTGCAATAAAAAAATTAAATTGTGGCTCTACTCTCATGGAAGGGTTGAGTGAGAACAGTTAAAAAAAACTTCTAATTTCTGAGCTGTTTTGGCATTTCTTTAGAAGAGTGCTTTGTAGATAAAACTATATAAAAATGTTTAAGTAAGTTGAATTTAAAAGTTCTAAAGTATGGCACTGTTAGTCAAATGCACTGAAGATTTATTGTGAGTATTTTGGCACACTTATGTTAGGAATTAAGTAGGATTTGGTCAACTGATCTGGAAACTCAACTGCCATTTTAAAAATGTGGTTCTTTGAGTAATATTCTGGGTGCTTTTAAGTTAGAGATGGATATTTGAAGTAAAATTACTTCATAAGTTGGCCATTATTGTTAGTTATTATTATGTTTTCTGTTTTTATCATAGTCAATAGAAATGATACCAAAGAGATGATAAACATCTTTGATAACATAGCTTATCATGCCACAGTGAAGATCAGTACACTCTAAATGGTAAAAGCCAAGTCATAGATTTAGTGGATGCATGAATATGTCATTCATGATATAAAACACAGCATTTATAAGTATTTTTCCCATTCAGAGAATGGGTTTCGTGAACCATTTTCCATAGATTCATGTCATAAGAAAATCATAAGATATTTTTATTTTGTTTTTGGTGTCAGGCTCAAAAATTATCACCAAAACCTGTGTCAGAGGCCATACTGCCTATGTTATCCTCCAGGAGTTTTATGATTTCAGGTATTACATTTAAGTCTTTAATCCATTCTAAGTTAGTTAAATTTTTTGTGTGTGGTGTAAGATAGTAGTCCAGTGTCATTTTTTTTGCATGTGGCTGTCCAGTTTTCTCAACACTATTTATTAAAGAGACTCTCCTTTCCCCATTGTATATTCTTGCCTCCTTTGTCATAAATTAGTTGGCCATATATGTGTGGGTATACTTCTAAACTCTCTATTCTGGTCCATTGATCTATGTGCTGGTTTTTTATTCTGATACCACACTCTTTTAATTACTATAGCTTTGTAACATAGCTTGAAATCAGGGAGCATGATGCTTCTAGCCTTGTTCTACTTTCTCAAGAGTGCTTTGTCTATTTTGGGTCTTTTGTGATTCTTTACAAATTTTAAGATTGTTCTATTTCTGTGTATGTTTATATTTATGTATTTATATTATTTTAAAATAGAGAGGTTTACCTATTTAACTCAACAGATTCATTTATGTTAACTTCACTATATATCTTCCTTGGATATTTTATATTGCCTTGGCAAGTTTTGAGGGCAAGACAAGTGCTATAAACTCCAGATAGAACAACTAAATGGGAGCCTAAAGATAGTTCTAAGTACACCAGGTGTTAATTTATATAGAAAATGAAATCGATTCTGAAACAGAGGTAGAGTGAGTGAGAAGGAGTTTCTAAATTACTTGATTTGTTATATAGATTGATAAGTAATTTTATTCTAAACTTCATTTTGAGAACTTAGTTGTAATCAAAACCTAACAGAGTTGAAAAGAATCATTCTTTTTTTTTTTTTCTTTTTGTTAAGGACAATTGACTGAAAAATCTTTCAAATGCCAAATACTTACATAATTTGGTATGTTTACTCCTAATTAACTATGCATAAGTATTTTAGAAAGGTTATAAAGTTACTTCATTTCATTTGATTCAAATGGAATAATTTGTTTAATTTGAACACCTTTTTTCAACAAAACTATTAACCTTTAACTCAGTAATATAGAGATTTCCATACTGCTGTTTCTGTTAATGAAATCAAGTGAATTGAGTTGAACATACTCTCTCAACCTTTGGAATATGAAGATATTTAGTGCAAATAATGCTTTGAGTTGAACAGCAGGCCCTTGGAGCCTTTGCCTTCATCTTTCATCTAAATTGCCTACATGCATTTCCTAGAACTGATAAACTGTCAGGTGAATCATGAGATGTGGGCCTTGGGGTTAATTTATAGCACTGCTGTCTTCTGCACTGAGTATAGTCACTTTTCTTTTTTTAAGACCCTATGTAAATGTTTTGTAAAACAACTTCGGTTAATATGTGTCGTCTTTTGAGTTCTTAATTATTACAATCTTGAGAAGTTTGGTTAAAAGAAAAAATCTTGGAAAAATTGGAGAGAATTCAGGCTATTTTCTAATTCACATAAGATTTCTGTTTCAAAATTTTGGAGATTTGTTGCTTGAGTTAAAAATTACTAATTAATAGTGTAAGTAGTGAAATATATACTGACTTAAATAGTAATGCAGAGATTAAGTCTAATGCATGACCTTTGTCGAACATATTTTCTTTCTATTACTTCTCATTTTGGACATTTGAGTTCAGAATATTTTCTAAAATATTCCAGTAGGTTTATTTGTACTTTTATATTTTCTTAGTTTACATGTAGATATCCTTATCATCTTTCATCAGACTATTTTTTTAACCTTAAGTTTAAACTGATTTCATGGAGATTTTGTGAAAATTTGCATTTGTGTGAGTGAAATGAGTTTCTTCTAGGTTGTGTTACCATCAATCATTCTTATATTTTTATACATAAATTTTACAAATAAAAGCATATATGAACATCAAGACTGATTATTTTTCCCTCAGGAAATGCTATTTTTTAATCCCAGGTCCATTTTTTTTTCTGTTTTTAGGACAAAAGTTGTTTTTGTTTTTGTTTTAATTGTCTACCTATGTTTTTCTTCCTTCTCATAATTTGTTTGGAATTTTGAAAACTGAAGGTAGGGTGTTTCAGTAATGATTTTATATCCATTTTTTGCATTTACTGGCCATCTAACCTTGTAAAATCGCTTAACCTCCTTGAGACTCCATTTCTATAAAGTGATGGTGATAATCAGAAGATACTATCTATGAAAAGTGATGTGAAATTTTAAAGTGCTCTATAAATGTCAGTTACATCTTTGTGGGTAAATCCAATTGATAAAATAGTAATTATATTTCAAAGATGAAGGAAGAAACCAGGCAGGGGGTATGAAGTGGGGGACAAGGATGTGTATGAAGGAAGATACAAACAGGACCAGTTGATTAGTCTGTCTGTGTATAATGGCCTCCTACTATGATACAGCCATTCACAAAGCATTTTCCCCAAATGAATTAAAGATATGAAACAGAAAATATTTATCTATGCCAGTGGATCTAAAACTTTAGCATGTAGAATTACCGGAAGTCTTGTTAAAACATCAATTGCTGGGCCTCACTCCCAAACTTCTGATTTAGTATGTCAGAATGGGGCTGAGATATTACATTTCTAGAAAATTCTCTGGTGAATTTGAAACTACAAAATGTAATTCTGGAAACCACATTTTGAGAATAACTGATCTAGACTGTGAATGAGAGGAACATTAGAAAATTCCAGTTGGTCATTTAGTGTAAAAACTTGGCTAGCGTTTACTTTGCTGAAAGGAGACTTTGTTTTGGATTAGATGACAGAATGACGATTACTGATTGGGTCCTTAAAATACCAGAGTCACCATGTAATTTACCATTAGAAACATACAATTTAGGGTTCAAAGGGAATTTAGAGTTAATCTTCATCATTTTCCAAATGAGAAAATGGAAGCCAAGAGGAGATAAGTAACAAATAATTACTGAAAAAAATATGTAATTATAAAAGTCGCACAAAAAGTTCCTGATAAAATGGGCCTAGAATCATCTACCCAGTGCTCATTCTACTCCCAATGTTGTCTCCAGACAATGTATTCCTCTTACCCAAGCAGGCAAAGAAATAGAGGAATCATGAACCAGACAGGTGTACTCTCGCCTAGATACTTGTGGGTAGATGGACATAGCACATTGTGGGGATTTCTCATGACTGAGTCAGTCAATCACATTGGCTCCAAGAAATTAAGATGCTCATTACATCCATGGATTTTTCTTTCCAATTATGCAGTGAATAAAGACTCATTAAAGTTGTCAAGAATCAATTAATTTCTCATTAATGCAGCCCAGGTTAAAGCAGAAAAAGAATACAAAGTCTATTTAGATTGTTCTGGATTTCCACTTAACAGTATTTAAAATATTTGTCCCCCTAACTGGAGCCTCACCTGCCTAATTGCTTAGTTTCAGTTGTTTCTCATTAATATGTAAATCAACTTGTTCATATTCTAAGGTGGAGTAAAATACATCTGCAGGGGATGTGCAAGGGTATGATGCAGAATTGCTTTGGGCAGTTTGTTGATGCAAATGCATGGACTGCTGCTCCTTTATATTCACATCTCAGGAGAAGCTGCCTTATGAGATTTCAAGCAATTGTATTTTTGCTGTTCTACAGCGGTGGATTGGTTTGTTACCCTTAAACAGAATCAATCAACTGGAGTCAAATCATTTGGTGGAGGATCAGCAGGCACAGTCTGTCCTTCAGCTATGATGCCAAAGAGCTGCAACGTGTTTTGGTAAAGGTTTTATGTGCTGAGCTTAGAACTAGTTTTTCTTCCTCGAGCAAGTAGTGATTTATACTCAGCAGATGGTAAAGAATGCTGATTTAATTCAGTTTTACTCCACTACTAGAAGGAAGGTAGCTGGTTTAAAAAATATGGTAAATTTAAATTTTAAAGTATGTGTATATATATTTGTATACATAGAAAAGTATAAATATATGTCATACAAAATACACACACACACACACACACACACACACACACACACCAGATTCTCTGCAATAAGGGATGCACGAATACCCTTTGAGCTATCATAAATGGGTGCTGGTTCTAACACTGGCCCATACTCTTTGCAAAATGATATTGGTGTCCCGCTTAAAGTTCATACAAGATAAATGGCTGAGGAGTTGTCATGTCTAACCTCAGTATAGCATCTAGCATAAAGACTCCAGATAGTTTAAGAGCCTCTGGAGTTTTAAATTAGTCATCCTGAGCACACTGCTCCCTGAGTAAGTGACTTTACCCACCTTAGAGAGCAATATTCCAATAGGTATAGTGTTGATGTCTTCATTTTAGATGGATTTTCTGACTCAAAATTCTGAGGCCTTGGTTAAGTACAACCAAAAAACACATTCTAGACCTATATATAATATATGCCAAATCAGAGCAATGAAGATCATGTTTTTGGAATTCAAAGAGGAAGCTCTGAATCTGCTATGAAGATATTCATACCATACCAGATATGCAAAATTAAGTGCTGTTACTCCTCTCTGGGATGCCAATACCCTCATCCATATATGTTGCCTGTACATTCTTTAAGTCACCACTACATTACTGCTGCTGTGAGTCCTGCGCCCCACCCCCACCCCCATGCAGAAGCCAGTGGGAGCCAGAATAACTTAGAAAGGACCAATAACTGGACATTGCTGGCAAAATGAACACTAGTAGCACTGCTCAGAGACTAGGCCTCTTTAAGCCCTACTGCTTTATTATAGACACATCTGGCAGGCAGTGAAAGGGCCCTTTTGTACATCTCAGCAAGCATAACTCACACGTCAACAATAATGCTTCTTGAATTTATAGGAATATACACCTTAAAGGTGAACTTTATAAAGAGTTTTGTCTCCTTGAAGATATGCTTTTTATTAAAATCAAGTTATCATTTTAGATATGTATAAGCACTGTGACTGAAATAATATTCATAAGACTACCTTCATTTAACTTTTTTTTTTTTTTTTTTTGCTGATAATTAAAGCCACTTGGATGCTGAGGCATGAAATAATTGCATGTGGTTCCCAAGCAGGTCTTCTATACTTACCAATGAAACTGTCTGAAATAAACCACTACTATTATTTTCAATAAATGTGAATTATTTTCTTCCACATGCAGGAATCTGGGCTAAGCACTGAAGAAAATATTAGAGGTGTAAAGTCATCTATGGGATTTCATACTTCAAAAAAGACTTACAATTTAATTGGGTGAACCCAGGACCAGCTATATCATTTACAGGGCCCAGGACTAAAAAAAAATGTAGGACTCCATGTTCAAAAATTATTAAGAAATTCAGGACACCAACAGCAAATCATAAAACCAAGCATGGGGACCTTCTGAGTGTCAGTGGCCCTTTGTGATCGTACAAGTTACACACACCCACGAAGCCAGCCCTAAATGAAACAAACAGGAACACATATTGAGCATTTCTATGTGATAGATGTAATGTGCTAAGATATTTACTGCAAATGATCTCATTGAATCCTCACAATGACTTTGTAGGGAGGTTACTGTTATTTACAGTTTACTGAAAAAATAAAAAGGCTCAAAGAAGTTAGAGAATAGGTCACGTAACCAGTAGGATTTAACTTCAGATTAGACTCTAAACAAGCCTTTAGTTAGAGAACATAATACATATATATAAAACTGTAACTCAACCTATGGGGCATTAAATGCTAAATGTCTGTTATATTCAGTAAAATTACTTTAATCAATGAGTTGTTTTTAGACAACCCAGCTCGTAAATGCTATGATGTTGCATAAGTTCTGAAAAATTTGGTTATCACAGTAACCAAAAAAAATTAAATCTATCAGTAGATCAGTAGTAGGGATGGGGGAAATTACTAATACTTTTGATTTGACATTGTGTGGGAAAAACCTAATTAATAATTTAAAACATTTTAATTTTTGTTCTATTGTCCCAGTTTCTGACAACTCAGCTAATCATCGTTTTAGGCTGCGCTTGTACAAGATGATGTGGGATTAAAACAAACCTGATTAACAACAGTGTCCTTGACTGCAAGCTTCAACCCTTGCCCCTCAAGAGCTCCTTCAAGTGCTATTAAATTCCTCTCTTCTCCAGTAGTTGAGGTTCAAGTTTGCTAGGATTGAACATCATTAATACCTTAAGGACAGAACCACCTCCAAGTATTGTGTTTTTGTGCTGATTTGCTTTAAGAATACACTGTGGCTTATACACATAAGAAAAAGTATTTGCAAAATAATTTACTTGGATGCACTTGAATCATGTCAGTTGTAGACTTCTACTTAATAAGCATTCAGTTACCTCATTGTCAAACATCTGACAGGTGAGTACTGTATTTGATTAGAATACATTACACAGCAAAACTCTCACCATTTTATATTAGCTTGGAACAGTGAAGAAACCAGATCATCATTACCCTGAATATAGAGAATTTTAAAATAAATCAGTGTATTAAAAGCATGTATTCTAAATTAATGTTTATATCAGGCCCTGAAAAAAAAATTGATGAGATTAACACATAAGCCTGGATCATTTTGTAGTGCCAGAAAGTAAGGAACGCTCAAAAAAACCAATGGCAAGCATATGTCAAAGTGACATACGAACTAATTGGAAAAGCTTCCAATAAGTGGGAACAATTTGAATAACATAATAAATACTGTGGTATTAGAATATAACCCAAAATATAAAATAAATATCCATGAATCCATACTTATATAAATAAACGGGTGGGCAAATAATAAATGAGAAAATATAGACAAATCTCCATACAGGGGAAAATCAAATAATTTATGTAGATAATCTACCATCAAGGACAGAGAGAATAATTACAAACTTCTAAAGTATGGGCTGCATGTAGCAACTTCTTCTAAAAACACATGGCATAAAAAAGAAGGAAATAAATAACTTTCCAGGAGAGAAAACTGACAAATGCCTCCTCAGCTAAATGATTAACATCATCAGTACTAAGTCATGGAACAGCATGTAACTGATATCATGTGATACAGATGGCACCTTTCTGTATAAACAACTTTCCCAAAACTCATGATTCCAGCCCAACAAAGAGAAAAACATCAGACAGACTTGAAGAGAGGGGTATTCCAAAGTATACCTAACCAATACTCCTCAAAACTGTCCAAGTCATAAGAAACAAAGAAAATCTAAGAAACTGTTACAGTTTAGAGGAGCCTGAGAGGACATGATGACTGAATGTAATGTAGTATCCAGGAGCAGAAAAAGGATATCAGAGGTAAACTGAGGTAATCTGACTGAAGAGTAGACTTTAGTTATAAAACGTTAATAATCATATTCAGCCTCAGTTGTCACAAACATGTTCTTGGTAACAGATCGGTATGAAGTAAGATCTAATTAATCCAAGATCACAAGTGATATATATATGTGTATCACATTTTGTTTTTTTTTCCCCCAAAGGTCTTTTTTGTGATAGTATTTTAGCTTGCTGAAAAGATCATGTCTGTTGTATATATATCCCACCTTTTGAATTTGTTTTATCACTTGTGGTTTTGCTTTCTTGTTGCTATATACCTTAATTAAATTTAAATTCAATGTTTGTCAACAACAGCAGCAAAAAGAGGTAAATTGCTATTGAGTGCCCTTTCTTTTGGAATTACCAAATCAGTCTATCAAATCAACTCAGGGCTTTGCATCTTTATACATAATGTGAACTATAGCTTTGTGGACAAAAACACAAAGTTTTTGTGACTTAAAAACAGTTTTAGTGACTTAAAAACAGTTTTAGGATATTGACCCAGCTACAGTTGTACAATCTGTTAACCTACTAAGTATAACTAAGTCCAAATATAAATACTGTCAGTTTTCTTCTTTGAGAGGAGTGATGATTGATGTTCATTGAACAAAAGTATTATGCTTTGTAAGAAATATAAAACAAAACAAACAATCTGATTTAAAAATGCCAAAGAGGGGTGGCTGGATGGCTCAGTCATTTAAGCTTCTGACTCTTGATTTCGGCACAGGTCATGATCTCATGGTTGATGCATTCAAGCCCAAGGTAGGGCTCTGTGCTGACAGCACAGAGCCTGCTTGGGATTCTCCCTCTCCCCGTTTCTCTCTGCCCCTACCCCACTGGTGTTCTCTCTCTCTTTCTCTCCCTCAAAATAAATTTTAAAACGTTTTTTTAAAATGCCAAAGGATCTAAATAGGCATCTTTCCAAAGAAGATATACAGATAGCCAACAGGCATGAAAAGATGCTCAACATTGCTAACTTCCCATTAGAAGCATGACTGTTTTAGAAGTGTATTGCTCAGAGAGATGTCACCTGGTAGCAAAGTTATAGTGCTTAATTTTGTTGATGATGAATATGATACATTGCTCAGTTCCCTAAGTTGTCTTAGCTAATGAATATGTAGCATCTTCTTATGTAGATATAACTAGTTTCCAGTTACATTGCTTTTCTGGCAAGGTCACATCCTCATTTGATAGGCCATATATGTATAGGGAGCCCCCAGCTTGTAATGGATTAATGTTACAAAGACTTCTTTGTAACTTAGTGGTTTACAATTCAAAATACCTTTTTTTCATAGAATCCATTTTATGAATGGTAGATAATTTTACAGTCAAGTCCAGCTAATTATATTTTAATTGTACTTATTATCATTATTTTATTTATGAGATAATTTTTTATACAACATTGGGAAAGTACAAGAAAGGAAAAGTAATAAAAATCACCTGCATAATATCTTAATCAAATTTTCCCCTCATTTATATGAATACATTTTTACAAATTAAAATCATTCCATATGTTTTTTATAACTTGCTTCATTTGTCTGACATTTAAAAAATATTGCTGTTGTATTTTTGGAGAGTTTGATGCCATTTATTTTTTTTTATAACAAAATGAAAAGATATGTAATAATATTACACAAAAAGGTACTAATGAATGTCTTATACTAAAGAACACTGGATCATTGCCCCCTCTGATGTCCTCATCCTAAGCACGTAAACAGGGGAGGGGCAGAGAGAGGGGGAGAGAAAGAGAATCCCAAGCAGGCTCCACACTGTCAGTGCAGAGCCTGATGTGGGGCTCAAACCTACAAACCATGAGATCATGACCTGAGCCAAAGTCAAGAGCCAGACACTTAATCGACTGAGCCACCCAGGCACCCCAGTCATGAACTATTTTTTTTATTTAAGTACTTTTTTCTATTCTGCATTCTGAAACACCACAAAGTTGACTAGAAACACTATCTGCATGAAAAAGCCTTGGACTTCACTGAAGATTACAGCTAGATTTACCAGTGGAGCCGGGCTAAATTAGAAACTGTGTTCTAACACTTATTTACTGTGGGACTTTGAGCATGTTACTTAACCCTCTGTGTCCATCAGTTTCCGCGTTTATAAAATACAACCTGTAAGGTAACAACTAATAGTTTGGTGTGAGGTTCAGATGAGTTAAAGCACATTTCAGAGTGCATGGTATGTGGTAGACTTCCAGTAAGTGTTAGCTATTTTCCTATTTCTCAGTTTGTTTCTGACTATTTTTAAGCTTACTATCCACTTTTAATTATGCTATTCCTTATAATTCTAATATGTTATATTTTGCATTCAAAATTTGCTTTCCATTATTGTTCTCTACACCACTCATTGAAATTTCTGCAGTATATAATCTGTTTGTAGCGCATCTCATGAAGATTGAAATTCTGCTATTAAAGTTCAGTTACTCTTCAGTTTTTGTTATATCAATAGGTTGTCTTCTCAGCCTATTTCCTTCTAATTTGGTCATTCACTTATAATCACTCATACCATGCTTTTGTTTTTCCCCATGGAAGTCATTCTTTTTTTTTTTTTAATTTTTTTTTTCAACGTTTAATTATTTTTGGAACAGAGAGAGACAGAGCATGAACGGGGGAGGGGCAGAGAGAGAGGGAGACACAGAATCAGAAACAGGCTCCAGTCTCCGAGCCATCAGCCCAGAGCCTGACGCGGGGCTCGAACTCACGGACCGCAAGATCGTGACCTGGCTGAAGTCGGACGCTTAACCGACTGCGCCACCCAGGCGCCCTCCCCATGGAAGTCATTCTTAAGTACATTTTAAGCCCAAAGCATATGCTTTCAAAAATCTATTTCTGTAGGCTATCATAGATCCTTCTCAAACTTGCTGCTTTCTCTACATCTTAGGGCCTGTTTCTTCTTGTGTTTCAGACTCTTGTTGCCTCCTCCCCTCACCAACCATTTTTACCCCCAATTTTCAACAGAGACACCAATGCTTAGGTCATGTAGATACTCTTTGGTTCCCTTTTTGTACAGTTGACTGTATGTTGAATGTGCTCCACCTATCTTTAGCTAAAGGGCTGGTTAGTGCAAACTTTTACTAGCTCTTTAGATAATCAGCCAAATGTCAGATGACGAGGACATCATTTGACCTCATGTCTGCAAATGTCCAGCATTTTAAAGCAGTAGCATAGTATAGTTCCAGGATTCACAGCAATCAATAAACAGCTAAGTACAAGGACAGTAGGGATTTGACACAGAAAGAAGTCTAGGACCCGCCAACTAGTATGGGACTAAAACAAGCAGGACAATAGATATAGAAAATCAATTAGGCTGAGTGGCTCAGTCAGTTAAGCATCCAACTCTTGATTTCAGTTCAGGTCATGATCTCACAGTTTGTGAGATTGAGCCCTGTGTTGGGCTCTGTGCAATGAAGGCAGAGCCTGCTTGGGATTCTGTCTCTCCCTCTCTCTCTCTGCCCCTTCCCCAATTGCAGTCTTACACACTGGCATGGTCTCTTTCTCTCAAAATAGGTAAACTCAAGAAAGAAAGAGAAAGAGAAAGAAAGAAAGAAAGAAAGAAAGAAAGAAAGAAAGAAAGAAAGA
>NW_024412391.1:77823207-77854727 GCF_014898765.1 Herpailurus yagouaroundi
AGAAAGAAAGAAAGAAAGAAAGAAAGAAAGAAAGAAAGAAAGAAAGAAATAAAGAAAGAAAAGAAAGAGAGAAAGAAACAAAGAAAAAAAAAGAAAACCAACTAAATGATCTTGGTTTTGCATAAGAGAAAAAATAAAGTTTTGCTTGCTTACCTAAATGTATTTATGAACATATTTCTGGATTTGCTCAAGACAGACTGGATTATGCCCATCTTGTTAACATACTTATTCACTTTCAAAAATGTATCTGTTAGATGCCAAGTTATATGTCCTGCTCCCCTATCCAGGCTTTCATCATACTCCATCAGGTTGCTGAATATCTGAGGAGGTAACACCATGATATATCAACCAATTCTCCAGTTTAAGACAGATGAAGAAGTTTCTAAGAAGTCAGTGTATAGTGCAAACAGGGAATTTGAGAATTACCTGTAACAAAGTACCCTATTATCCTGGAGTCTATAATAATGTTCTGTGCTAAGGAATTCTGGATTTCAATCAAGTGATCAGTTCACTTTTTTCCTTGGTCAAAATTAGCTTGTGAGCACCAGTATCCCTGATTATATTCCTTCTCTTCCAAGAAACAAAATTTTCAGAAAGGTCAATTATGAATGTACCACATTATATGTTTTCTGGAAAATATCTAAAAAGTTTGTCCCCTCTCTTATTTTGATCCTCACTAGTGTATATTGCTCCTTTGTGAAGCTTTCTCATCTATGCAAAGCTATTACCATAATTCATCCTGAATGTAATAATTTATGTTTGAGGAAATTCTGAATTTCTCTGGACCTTAGTTTATCCTCTGTAATATGAAGGATTTTAAATAGAGTTGGACAAATTGCCTTCTAAAAAATTTTAAAGTATGTGATTCTTTGTTCCCACAATGATGTCACTTCTGTGTTTCCAGCTGCAACCTCATAGTCTTGGACAGTTCTTCATAACAAAATGTTGTTCTTCTCCCTCTCCTATCAAGTAGAGCACTTTCCTTGGAACAAGATGTATCTTCCCTTTGCTATATCCCAGTCAATCACATCCCTCTCAGTCTCAGTGAAACTTTGCATTTAATTTCTCTTCTTGTGTTAAAATTTTAAGGCCATTTACTTATTATCCATTCTTTTGCATTACTACAAAGAATATTGATTTCTTCTAGAATAATAGCAAATATCAGCAACTACCCCCTTCTGTTTCTATTGATCAGTAGTTTACAATTTCAATTTCAATTTCGACTACATGTTTTCTGTCAAATTTCCTGTTAAGGTCCCCTTGACCAAGAGTCTTGACAAAACCTTCTCTGTCCTTACACAGTCACTGGCTAGGAGTTTTTAAATTTGGTATCATGAGCCTAACAGAGGAATTCTCCTCTTTTTCTACTTTATAGAACTGATTTTTCAAATCACATATCTTATCTCTTTTTTCCAAAATGATATACTTCAACTTAGGAAGATTAAAACAACACCTCTGCCCTCAATATTGAGTTTCCTATAAAAGATTTTGAAGAGACTAGAGACAGATTTCAGATTTACACTCAAGTAGGTTATGTAATGAAATCATCCTGACTCTCTTGACTGCACTGGGCCCTGATTAATATCAGTCTTTAAACCAAGATATTTATTGATTAAAGGCAATTTTTGAAATTTGAGCACTAGTTTTATGTCCCGGAAACACCTAAGATTAGAGAAGTCTTTCCTTCAAGACGTAGAGGAGGTAACTTTGCTCATATCTGCTTCTTCAGCTTTCTGCATCTCACTGCCCCTACTCTCTCTCTCTCTTTGTCATTTTCAATGAAATTTAAACTTCCATTAAAATTTGAAAAGTACTAAGGGAAAAAATGAACTATAAGTATCTATCTTGAAAGGACAAAAGGCACTGAAAGTTAAGGAAATAAGATGTGTTTAGTATCCTATTTTATGACAACCAAAAATTATATGAGAGCAAAATGAGAAAGAAATAATGTATTTTTATGAAAATTGGTTAAAATTTTACATGTGAATTCCAACCTGTTATTAAAATTTTCTGAGCCAGACAGAAAATTCAATGCAGACAAGGAACAGCACTCAATGACAGTGACATTTCCTGACAGAGCAATTCTTTGCATATCAGCAAGGCTAATTCTATTTAACCTGACAGCAGGAGTTTAACCCATTCACCAGAGGAAAGGGCTTCTTATAAGACCAATGATCTAAGCATTCATTTGGATGCCAATCTAGTTTGGCAATATACATTTAAAATGCACAATTAATTTTCAATGCTTAATGTATGAATGATAAACATAATTTCTCATTAATGCTGTAAAATGGTGTGTGTGTGTGTGTGTGTGTGTGTGTGTGTGTAAGTAAAATTGTGAAGTATCTTCATTTGAGAGCCACATATAAAACCACATTAAACAATTCAGATATTCTCTCACTTACCTTAAAAATGTTATAAGGGTAATAAGCCTTTTACCTAAAAGGTGATACTTTGCTAATCCTAACCAAACATACACTATCAAAAGCTGGTAATGTTTAGTAACAGTATCACATCTGTAAGACACAATGCCAAGTAGAGATTATTCAGGCAAAACTACATTGTGTAGTTGACAAATACCAAGAATGTATACCTAACATGATGAAATCAAAGCTTGCTTTTGCCCTTTATACCTCCTCATCAAATGGAACACTATAGTCCCCTCTACACCCAATTTCCTACATAAACGCTCACATCTTCCAGGAATCAAATACCCAGTTCAGTGTTTGTGAAAAGTAGGAGTTCTGAAAATTTTGCCCTGCCTTGGAAGTGGGAAAAATTAAAAGGGAGCATAGAAGGTATATTATTCTTTAAAGATAAAAAGTGGGCAAACAGGAACACCTGACCCGGAGCATTTCCTTAAGGATGTGCTTAGTGAAATACTTTACATAAAATGTCTCTGCAGCCTCCATCAGCTCAAAGAATGACCTGTGCTACAGCCAGTGGATCCCATATTCATTTGTGAGCCAAGTCCACAGCTACATCAGGCAACTAGTGAGAGAGGTTTATAGAATTTAGGGGACAAAGACACCTTCTCTCCTTTGGATCCCAAGCTTCTTCCCATCTGTTCTACCTCCTTTTACACCTAAGTAATGGACAACAAAAGTCCTATGGGGACAAGGTAAATAGGAAGCACTGTGATTGTATTTTGAGTTAGTGATAATTAATTAAATTCTCTATAGCCACTTCTACACAAGTTTATTTGGATCCACATAGAGATCTCTTGCCTAATGTTTTGGAAGTTTTGTGTTTTTGTTTTTTCAATGCAGTATAGTTGACACACAGTATTACATTAGTTTCAGGTGTACAACATGGTGATTTGACAAGTCTATATGTTAGCTGTGCTCACCACAAGCACTACCTTTCAAACTTGTGACTTACTCATTCCATAACTGGAAGCCTGTACCTCCCACTCCCCTTGAACGATTTTTGCCTATCTCCCCACCCCCTCCCCTTTGGCAACTATCAGTTTGTTCCCTGTATTTATGGGTCTGTTTCTGCTGTTTGTTCTTTTGTTTTACTTTTTAGATTCCACATATAACCAGGACCAGATGGCTTCCCAGGGGAGTTCTACCAGACGTTTAAAGCAGAGACAATACCTATCCTTCTCAAGCTATTCCAAAAAATAGAAAGGGAAGGAAAACTTCCAGACTCATTCTATGAAGCCTGTATTGCTTTGATTCCTAAACCAGACAGAGACCCAGTAGATTCCCACGTATAAGTGAAATTATGTGGTATTTGTCTTTCTCTGACTTATTCATTATCATAATACCCTCTAGGTCCATCCATTATGTTGCATCTCTTGCCTAATGCTTGATTGGGCTAAGATGTTCAAATACCTCAGATTTGAAGCACTTTATACTCAGTTTGTTTCTTCTAGCATTGTTATACTGACTGAGAAAGTTAATAGTGATTTAAATTTAGGTCTCATCCAATTTTGCCTGTCTTTTTTTTTAAGTTTATTTATTTATTTTGAGAGAGAGAGAGAGAGAGAATACAAGCAGGGGAGAGCCAGAGAGAGGGGGAGAGAGAATCCCAACCAGACTCCACACTGACAGCTTGGAACCTGGTACGGGACTTAAACTCTTAAACCACAAGGTCATGACCTGAGCCAAAGCCAAGAGTTGGACGCTCAACCTACTGAGCCATCCAGACACCCCTGTCTTTTTTTTTTAACATATTAAATTATTATTCTAGGCACCTTTTAATAAAGCATTGGTTTTTTTTGTGGTTTTTTTTGTGTTTTTTTTTGTTTTTGTTTTTGTTTTATTTATTTTTGGGACAGAGAGAGACAGAGCATGAACGGGGGAGGGGCAGAGAGAGAGGGAGACACAGAATCGGAAACAGGCTCCAGGCTCCGAGCCATCAGCCCAGAGCCTGACGCGGGGCTCGAACTCACGGACCGCGAGATCATGACCTGGCTGAAGTCGGACGCTTAACCGACTGCGCCACCCAGGCGCCCCTAATAAAGCATCGTTTACCTTTTATGGAATCTTCGTGATATAAAGGGAACAGTGTGGGTGGTATCTTAGCAAAATAGTCCTATCAGTCCCAATTGGTAATGGACTATGGCAAAACACACACCTTTTCCTGGTGTAAGTGATTATGTAAACACCAAGTATTATTAATGTCCTTAATGTTTATTATATCAGAGTCAGTTGAGAACATCAAATGGACTCTATTCCTGAGATAACATAATTTGTTCCTGGTAAGGACAGAAGGCTCATGAATGAAATGAGAAGATAAAGATATTTTTTCCCTGTTACTATGGTGATGACACAGTGGAAGCTCTTCATTCATAAATATAGGTCACCCAATATAAGAAGCAACTAAGAAAATGTTACTGGACAAACTTCACTGGTCCACTGAGGCATAGGAAAAGTTTAAGGACCATTAGGAAATCTATAACCAAAAACACCTTGGACACTTAGAAAAATTTTGCCAAACTTTTAGAAAGCACATCTTCCATATACATTTTCATCTTCAATTACATATGTTTTTAGTCAAGGCTAAGAGAATTTAAAGTCCATGTTGTAGCATTTTGAAGTTAATCTTTGTGTCTTAAACTTTTTGATTCTGTCAGCATGTATAAAGAAGTCATATCCTGAGCACGGTGTAGAGTGAGGCAAGATCATATTAAGGAAAATAATTTTCCCAGGAAACTTAGAAGGCATTTCAGGATTGGTAGCTATAGATATGAATAGAGAAAATAAAGCTAACTTAAATAATTATTTAGTGTAAACTATAATGATAAATATGGCAAAGAAGAAATCACAGTAGATCCTAGAGGCCTATTAGTCATATTTCTGCTCTTTTTTGTTAATTTATAACTGAATTTTTGTTACTTGTGCATTTGTTTTATTTTAACTTGTATGGAATATTAATATGAACCAATAAAGACAAAATTTACTTTTAGTTCAATATTTCCATTGATAATAGTTAATAATATCCGTGCATTCTAAGAATAAACACAGATCAATTTTATAATAAAATGGGAAATTATGCTTCAATACTAGGTGAGTGGGGAGTAGGTGAGCAGTATGGAAGACCAATACTTCATAATTATTAAGACAAGTCTGTTTTGGTAGCCACAATAATTCCATGTATTTATGTGACATTTTGTGATTTTCAAAGATTACTTTTTCATATATTTTTCTATTTCATCCTTAAAAAAACCTTGTGATGATAGAATGGTGATTATCATTACTTTTTTTATACCAAACAATAAATGCAGCCAGAGATCCTGCAATGATGTGGCTGGTGACTGGTAGATCAAGGATTAGAAGCCAGATGCTGGAATGTTAATCTCCTGTTCACTGACTGTTCTAGAAAATAGTAAATGGTAGTTGCATCTCTGTGTGTGTATGGTAGTAGCAAAGTAATCATATATAAAAATGGAAAGAGAGACATACAATGATGGGTGAATGTAGAAGAGGTTCTCAAATCTATAAGAATGTTCAAGCCAAAAAAGCCCAGAATAAGCACTGTGTACAATTAAAAGAAACACATGTTTCCAGATAGGTTTTAGAGGAAATCATCAAGAGCAATA
Source organism: Herpailurus yagouaroundi (assembly GCF_014898765.1). Lineage (NCBI taxonomy): Eukaryota > Metazoa > Chordata > Mammalia > Carnivora > Felidae > Herpailurus > Herpailurus yagouaroundi. The sequence goes on from NW_024412391.1 coordinate 77,829,257, forward strand.
AAAGAATGAAAGATAGAATTTAATATATACCAAAAAGGAAGATGCAGTCTTCTACTGCAAAGGTGGTAGTCTTTAGACCTGGACAAGACTTCTCTGCACTGAGCCAGGAATCCATGTGCCCACATGGAAAGACCCCATACCCTCTGTTCTGCTCATGCTCCAAAATTTCTGACGTAATGGTCCCAAGCATAACTGAGGACACGTTCAGCCCTCTTCCCTGGGTTCAGTTTCCCTGGAATGACTGCTTGCAATGGGAGAGAGTATGGACAGATGTTGCATGTGTGAGTTGAGTTGTTTATAGGCAGCTCTCTGGTGCAGAGGGATCTGGGGGTGAGAATCAGGCATACAGTTTTGAGGGGTCCAGCAATTCTAAAGTTTATCCTGTGTGTATTTGTGAAGGTAGGGGGATTGGCATAGTAATATAACAGTCTGTCACCTCCGTTTTACATTTAGGTGCTGAGTCATGTGGTATTTCAACCTTCAGCTGTAATCTTGCAGCAGAGTCTGAACGGGTTTGGAGTACACTCATTCAAAGAGAATCATCTTTAAGTAAATACTATGTAATGAGCAGGATTGAATGAAAATCGAAGTGATAGATAGATAGATAGATAGATAGATAGATAGATAGATAGGTAGTTTCCTTTTTTAATGTTTATTTTGTTTTCGAGAGAAAGCATGAACGAAGGAGGGGCATAAGAGAGGGAGACAGAGGATCCAAAGCAGGCTCCACACTGACAGCAGTGAGCCCGATACAGGGCTCAAACACATGAACCACAAGATCATGACCTGAGCTGAAGTCAATCGCTCAACACTCGACCCACTGAGCCACCCAAGTACCCCTATATCTCCTTTTTAATCTCCCCTTTAATGTTCAAAATAAGTTCAAGTCTGCAAGTCCAAATACATTGGATATTTCAACTTATAGTGGTGATTATGATTGCTTTAACCAATATTTATTTTTTACAAATCATGTAAACAAAGAGACGTCAGGAGAGTGGAGGTAGGCAAATAGATTTGTGGTTTCAAATAAGAAAATAATGTTTATGTCAAAAACACTAGCCAGTTTTTGATCTCTGGAGATATTCTTGATTGAACTCTTGGAAAATTCTATGGAACACTTAGAAAATAAATCAGTAATTGCTAATGGTTAGCTAGTATTCTAGGACAACAACTTTGAGAAATGAAATTAATTTTCCTTTATTTCAGGGCTTGCTAAAATGATTCACTTAACATAAATTCAGCAAGGTGGTTAGGATAGTTTCTCATGATCTTCTATCATGAATAAATGGAAAAAAAAAATTATACAGGATGATAGTAAAGATATGAGGATTTGTATCTGCTACAACACCCAATTAGTGAGTCCATTAATAATGGGTCATTGAACTCAGAAACTTAATCTAATACACATTTTTATTGACAGCGTTTAAGGAAACATAGACTCTGCATTCCAAATTTATGGTTGACTCCAAACTAGAAATAATTAGCCAATCAGTTATATGACTGAAGCCTGACAAGACCAGAATGATGAACTGAAATGACAAAAATGAAACTGAACCCTGCGACAAGGTGACTTAATGGACCTGAGGGACATAAGCCTACTTTAAAATTGGTGCTGCTTGTGTGCAATTCAGTTTTGTTCTTGGGCTTTGCTAAATAAGCATGAAGTTCAGCTATTATACTAGTGTTCAGTATATTTCCAGTCCAGAATTATTTAGGGACTTTAGCTTTTCTAAAGAAGGATGAAGAAGGTTTGCCATAGGTTCTTGAAGTGGAGCTGATGAAATAGAGGACAGAAAAGCCTCTTTCCTCTAGCTGGCTTGCAAAACCACCTGACTCCCCCAGAAAAGGGAGGGAACAGCAACTAGAAGTCTTCTAATTCAATGAATAGAGCTTTATTTCCTTTATGATTATAAAACTGATATAAGCTAATTAGAAACAATATGCTAAACAATAATAAAGTATAATAATAAAGTATAAACAAGAATAAAGTAAAAAAAAAAATCTCCTGAAATCTCCTTACACAGAGATGTCCATTGATGATGTTTAATGGTCAACAGTCTGGACATCACCCTGCATGTGTTAAAGAAGTGTGATCACTCGGTGCCTGCTGTTCAGAACACCTAGCCCGTTTGCAGGGAAAGCCCTTGTGAAACACAGGACAGGACCACTTTCACTTTAGGTCTTGGACTCCAAACTTTATAAAATGCGTAATACACAGTGGCACATTTCAGCTGAGTCTGCAAAGCAGTTGTAGCAGGAAACAGCAACAGTGTCAGAGGAATGCTTCACTCAGATGGCTAGCAGGAAGCAATCTGCAAACCTGCACTTAAACCCAAGAGATGGTAGATTTGTACCAGGTAGTATAGGAGACACTGCTTGGAGTGTGACTTCATGTTGGGGCTAAAGTCTTCTGTCTTTCTTGAGGGAGCAGGGTGTGGATGTTGAATACTAATATTAACATTATTTGTATCCAGAGGCTAAGTGGGACCTGGCATATTTTGATTTTACTAGTAAGAACTTGCTTTGGCCATGGGGCGCCTGGGTGGCTCAGTCGGTTAAGCGGCTGACTTCGGCTCAGGTCATGATCTCGTGGTCCGTGAGTTCGAGCCCCGCGTCGGGCTCTGTGCTGACAGCTTGGAGCCTGGAGCCTGTTTCGGATTCTGTGTCTCCCTCTCTCTCTGACCCTCCCCCATTCATGCTCTGTCTCTGTCTCCAAAATAAATAAACGTTAAAAAAAAATTTAAAAAAAAAAAAAAAAGAACTTGCTTTGGCCTTAACCTCTGATGGGGAATGCTTTCCCAGGTAAACTAGGCTAGACCATGTGTGAATTGCACAACCCCTTTTCCTACACTGTAGTCTGGCTCAAGCAAAAGGGGCCATGCTGACTTTTTTCTCCTTCACCTACCTTGGATCCCACTGCCCTTCTGAAGGGAAAGGACAGTTCTGAAGGGGACAAGAAGAAAGGAAGAGTGTATCCAGAAAGGAGGAAGGTGTATCCTGAGGAACAGAAAGTTACAGGGTCCTTCTCTTACCATAGCAGCCGTGTGAAGGACAAGTTCATAGAGAGAAAAGCAAACCAGAAAGGGAATCTAAGATCAGTATGCTTCAGAACAGTAGAGTTTAATTTTTCCCTTTGAATATTGAAGTCCCCAGCCCCTAGTAATATAGTTTACCAGGCCCCCTTTTTAAACCACCATAGAGTGAGTGTCTGTGAGAGGTGGAAGGGCATAGAAATAGAAGCCCAAACCTTGGGCTTCCTTACTGGTCAAACATTATAGTTAACAGTGGAGATCATCCGCATCATCTTCACACTATTCCTTTATTTTCACTTAAAAAAAATGGCATTATAGTTCAGGCATTAAGTAAATGTTAAGTACTGATTTCCACAATTTGGAAAATTATTATTCCCATTTTCCTCATGAGGAAATGGAGACTTAGACATTTAAGTGACTTGCTCACATGACTTCTTGCCATGGTGAGAAGCAGAACTGGAATATGAATTCAGGCAGAAAGATTCTACAGCATGTGGGGCTCACTGCATGCCTTCTCTCCTCCTACCCTCCCAACATTTTTATTGAAGCTCCGTTTCAGTGCACTAATTGCATTGATAAGGAGTTTATACTTGATATACCTAAAATGGACTCCTTAGAGAAAATAGAATAAAATTGCATTGTATTTCTATTTAAATTCTCAAGAATTTCAGGGGTTCCTGGGTGGCTCAGTCGGTTAGGTGTCCAACTTCAGCTCAAGTAATGGTCTTGTGGTCCGTGAGTTCGAGCCCCATATCAGGGTCTGTGCTCACAGCTCAGAGCCTGGATCCCATTTCAGATTCTGTGTTCCCCTATCTCTCTGCCCCTCCCCCCCCAAAAAAAATAAACATTAAAAATTTTTTTTTAGTTCTCAAGAATTTCAGATTTTAAGTAAATATACTAGAAGAAAGTGATTGAGTTTAGGAATTCAATCATTCTCAGAAAACATAATAATCACATTGACTTACTAACTTTATGTGTAAGTATATGTATGCATAGTATATATGTATGTGTATACATATATATTCTAAGGTATTATTTTTCAATTTGGAAGCTAAAATCTAACTTTACTTTATATATAGAATATGTATATAAATAAATTTTTGAGGCTAAAATACAATTTTGTATAATATACAGATATATATGGCATATATATATACACATATGTATATATATATAACATATATATATATGTTATATATATATATGTATATATATAACATATATATATATGTTATATATATATACATATGTGTATATATATGTGTGTATATATATATATATATGTGTATATATGCCGTATATATATGGCATATATCTAAGAATATTATTTTACCAGAGGTTTGGATTTTAACCAAATGCACATTCAAATGAAGACATAAATACAACTCTTTTGGCATGAATACATGAAATCTTTAAAATCTTTAAAGTAATGAAATTTGAAAATAAATTATTTAATTTATTCATTAGACTCCATTTTCAGACTAATTTATTCCTTCAAATCCATATTCATTTTCCAAAGTTTAAGAATGTTCCCTGGCAGGTCACGATCTCGCGGTCTGTGAGTTCGAGCCCCGCATCGGGCTCTGGGCTGATGGCTCAGAGCCTGGAGCCTGTTTCCGATTCTGTGTCTCCCTCTCTCTCTGCCCCTCCCCCGTTCATGCTCTGTCTCTCTCTGTCCCAAGAATAAAATTAAAAACGTTGAAAAAAAATTAAAAAAAAAAAAAAAAAGAATGTTCCCTGGCAAATTCAGGTGTAGCTGGCATCTTATCTTTGCTTTAGAAGTACACTTGATTGTTCAATAGGGTATCTTCCACAATTATAGAAACAAATAGAAACTGAATTAAAACTTAGAAGAGATGTTTTCTCACCATTTTTGCCTGCTTTGAGTGTTTAATGGAATTTGGAGTTCTTTGAATCTGGCCCTTTATAGAATTGGGTACAGGTTTTTCTTTGTCTGAATGCGGATGTTATTTCTCATGTACAGTGCCCTAACAGATGGGAGAATGACCCATTCTCCCTATGTGTTATGGATATTGATTGTTTTCTTTTAAAAAATGGAAGGTTAATGCTTCTGCTGAGTCCACAGTACAGATTCTGCTGAGAAGTGAAACTCATTTTCAGTTGCTCAGAATTGAAAACAAAATCTTGCCAAGATCTTTGTTAGGCCTTCACAAATACAATCAAGGTGTGGTTCAAATTAAACCCGGTGTACAGATCTTTACAGACTACATGAGCATTTTCACAGGTTTACCCAAGGGATGTGGCGAATAGTCATTTCTTATATTTAATTTAAAAGTCTTCATTTTGAGACTCTTAAAAACGGAGAATAAACTGAGGGGTGATGGGGGGTGGGAGGGAGGAGAAAGTGGGTGATGGGCATTGAGGATGGCACCTGTTGGGATGGGCACTGGGTGTTATATGGAAACCTGTTTGACAATAAATTTCATATTAAAAATATAACAATAATGAAATAAATAAATAAAAGTATGCATTTTGAGTGTTAAGATATAAGGATGATGGTTTTAAAAGAAAATGGTATTTTGTATGGTAAATTAGTATTCCTTTTGCAAATATTGATAATAAAATGAAGCTATTCATGTTTTGTTTATACCAAAGAATGTACTTTGTGAAATTCAGAAGCATGAAATGGTGTCCCTTTCTGGTTAACTTGCTTTTTTTGCATATGTTCATAATAGAAAGAATAGGTATTTGAGGATAAACACTTAATTTTCATAAATAATTTAATTCGCTACATTCAACAGATTTTTCTGCTAGACATAACTTATTTGAGTGATTTTTTTTTCATCCCAAGAGAATGGTTTATGCATTGGTGACAAACTGAAGTTGTAAAAGACCATGTGTGTGATTGTCCATTGATAAAATGAGTTGCTCCAGACTCAGCTTCCTGACCATTGGAGACTATTCCACTCTCCTATTAGCACCCTGCCCCCCATTCCTCTACTTAATCCAGGCAAGAAATGACTGAGTCAAGATTTGGACTTAGTCACCTTTCAAAAAATGCTCATCTCTCCACATATGAGAAGAAGAACCTGGCTAAACCTTTTAAATTTGTGGCCAACTTGCAAATAAAATTGCAGTCAATAGTGTTAGTCATCTAATACAAAAGGAGATGGAAGATGTTGGAGGACAGGAAACTTGTTTTAACTGAGAATCTGCTATGTAACAGACACGCATTATCCCACTTATCACTCTAAAACAGTCCTGTGATAGAAATATCCCAATCGCCTATTTCATATAGAAGCAATCCTAGATATAGAAATGAAATAATTTGCTCAAGAGCAAATAGCTGTTCAACCCCAGGGCCATTTGACTCCTAAGGCTGTGCTCTAGCTAAACTTCTGTGTAGTCTTTCTTACTATGAAGATGGTTCTGGATCCTTTTTGAATAATCAGGATCATCCATGAAGCTTAGAGTCATAGTCTTGTTTCTGGATATAACAAGTTTAAGTATATATTTGTCATCTTGAGTGTAAGTATCAATCATAACCATAAAGAATTAGAGTCGGTTTCTCCTACCCAAACAAAGTCCACTTTTGGTAGTGGTATTGGTTTAAATGTTTAGATACGTTTCTGGTTTTATTCATAATTAGCCTGGTTTTCTAGCGAGTGTATTAAAGATGAGGTTAGTTAAACCATAAGGAAGGGAAATAGGATGGGCCTATGTAACTGGGTAAATTACTCTCCTTTTATTTCTCAAAACACTAGATTCCCTTCCATGCCTCCCACAGGGCAACTATGGGAATGTTTTCACTGCTTCATAACATGAGAGAGTATGTTATTACACTGGGTAGAGTCAGCAGGAAGCAGTGTTTTCATTTCATACCTAATGTTCATGCCATATAGAGTTTTTTTGTTGTTATTGCTTTTCTTTTTCTAATACAATTTTTTTAATCCAGTGTTTCTCAAAGTATGATCCACAGGCTACCTAAAACAGAATACTGCTGGCTTAATTAATATAGCATCACTATTATTATACATAAAAGAATTAAAATGGTCTACTTAGAGTAGTTATTGACATTTAAAACTTCTTTCGTTAAAGTATGCTAATTTTCATCTGGAAATATTTCCTTCCATTAAATTTGCAGGTAATTTTTTAAAATAGGCCACTCCATTAATGTTTTGCCTCTCCAAAACTCTTTCTGTTCTTTTTTAAATTTTCTGTCTCACCTCCTCCCTCTTTTTCTTCTCCCTCTCCCTTCTTCCTCCCCCTTCTTCTTCCTTCTTTCCTTCCTTCTTTCCCTTTCTTCCTCATTCCTTCCTTTCTTCTTTCTTTATCTTAAGAGCTCCTATTAATTCTGTCCATAACCTCATGCTATACTTTAGATAGAAATAACCATGACCACACTGACAAGGACATATGTGTTTTGTTTTGTTTTGTTTTGTTTTTTGTTTTGTTTTGTTTAACTTAATTGAGATTTTACTTCTCAATTAATTTAAGCAGTGGTTTGTGCTAGTCTATTCATCAACAAGTAGTAATGTCTGCTTTGTTCCAGTGGCTATCATATAATATGATATATTGAGTCCTATAAAAGCTATGATCAACAGTATGAGAATCCAGGGGAAAAATAAGTAATGAATCTGGCAAGGATTGAGAAAGGCTTTACCACGGAATTTACATGTGAATCAATTACAATAACTGTTTTACACTCAACATTCAATATTTCTTTTATGAGATATAAAAGGGTTACCTTGTAATAAATCCAAAGAATGTTTGGATACATTTATTCATGGTTTTTCTTAATTTCACGCATTTCATATACACAAAGTCCTAAATCTCTCCTTATCTGTTTTAAAACAGGGCTCACCTTTGGTCATGCCTGCCATTTATTGTATAAAATACATAGTTAATGCCTTAATATTTATTATAGACAGACTTTAGTAACTGACCTACTGCTTTTAAAGAAATAAGTTTAAAAGTATAGTAAAAATATAATCTAAAGTTTGACTTAAACTTTAAAATTTTTATTGTATTTATTTCTTCTCCTAGTGTATAGATGGTTTCCATGGAGCAAATTTAGGAAGAGTTTTTAAATAGAATGATATTATTAGATTTTATCAACAAATTTATTTTTTCCTTTCACTAAATACATCTAACAGTTTAATCTCCAGAAAATACTGTGGATGAATTTCCAATGAGGCATCCCAGCTGTTGAATATGTTTCTATCTTGTTTTTGCTGGAAACTCTAAATTAGAGAGAGAGATACAGATCATTGTATCACAGGTAGATTTTTCTGCTCCCTTACCAGTAAACTTGCTTATCTTGTCTGAAATGATTCCATTAGCCATGATCCCATGGATGACTCTAAAACCTGATATACTTATACTCATACTATGATGTCACAGTATGCTTGTTTTCATGATCCACATGTCCTGCACTGATTTTATGCAGCCTGGATACTGTGCTGTGGAGTTGGGGCCTTAATATTATAGTTCAAAGCAAAAGAAATGAATAAAAACTTCATAAAGCTTTCTATGTAGGAGCTTCTAAACTACAGGAACAATAAGATTGTGGTTGTGAGGAGCAATATAACCTTTACTTTAACAGCCCAATAAAATGATCTGGACCTACATAGGAGGAAAAATCCTATCTCAGCCACTCGTCCTTCCTCCACTGTTTCCAAGGAACAGAAAGCTTCTATTCCTTTCATCAGTTTTGATCCAGGATCCTGCTCCTGCTCAATTTTTGACCCCTGATCTGCATCTTCCCATCTAAAATGATTGTCCTTTTCTTTTGTGCTGATTTGTTCCTCACTGGAAACCACCCAAATTCCATGGTATTAGTATGTGTCTGACATTTTCTGAAGGCTTTGAAAACTGAACAGAATAATTCGAACAGCAACTTCGATTTGACTATTACACATCACTATCCTAAAAATCTATCAATCTTGCCTCCAGAGGAATATTCTCTTGGCCATACCTCTCCATTTTCTTGGGACCCACTGTCGATCCAAGCCAATGTTCCTATCTTTTCAAGTTGCTATCCTCCAACACTGAATGCCTTTAATTTCTTAGGCAGAGCCATTGAACTCTCTACCCATTATTCCTTCTCCAAATTACAGCTAAGTGCTCTTTACACATCCAATATTGCATTAAAAGGCTTGGTAAGCAGGGCCCATCCATTTAGAGTCTCCAATCTCTAGTAACACAAACTGAACAAATTTACTATATATATAGGGAAATGTAATATTTGATAGAGATGGTTTTGCAGATTAGTTTGTAAAGGATGGGCTCTTCAAAATGGCATTAAGACAAGTGATTATGCATATGGAAAATAAAATAAAATATCTTCCTTCTTTATATCATATGCAAACATCAATTCTAGGTGAACCAAATTCTAAAAGAGAAAAGACAATATTCTAAACTCTTAGAAGAATACATAGATTATCTCTATGAGCTTGGTGTTTAGAAACATTTCGCAAACAAGACATTAGAAAGTATCCAAATTAAGGCCTCTTGTTCATGAAAAAGAAAGAAAGGAAAGAAAGAAAGAAAGAAAAGAAAGAAAAGAAAGAAAGACACCATCATTAGAAAGCTAGAGAAGATATTTGTTGAGGCACCTGGGTAGCTCAATCTCTTGGTTGAGCATTCAACTCTTGACTTTGGCTCAGGTTACAATCTCATAGTTTGGGAGATGGAGCCTCACATCCAGCTATGTGCTGACAGTGTGGAATTCTGCTTGGTATTCTCTCTCTCCCCCTCTCTGTCTACCCCTCCCCTGGTGTCTCTCTCTCTCTCTCTCTCTCTCTCTCTCTCTCTCTCTCTCTCTCTCTCAATTACTAACCTCATTAGTAATAAGGGCAATGCAAATTAAGGCTTCAATAATATAAATATTTTACCTTAATTATATTGGCAGTTTAAAAAATGTGACAATATAGGGGCGCCTGGGTGGCGCAGTCGGTTAAGCGTCCGACTTCAGCCAGGTCACGATCTCGTGGTCCGTGAGTTCGAGCCCCGCATCAGGCTCTGGGCTGATGGCTCGGAGCTTGGAGCCCGTTTCCGATGCTGTATCTCCCTCTCTCTCTGCCCCTCCCCCGTTCATGCTCTGTCTCTCTCTGTCCCAAAAATAAATAAAAAACGTTGAAAAATGTGACAATATAAAGTGTCTGTACAAATGTGGGACAATTAGGATTGGTACACTACTGGGGAGGGTTTAAATTGGAACAGACAATTTGGAAACCATTTCTTATTTTCATGTAAAATGCACAGATAATGGGTCATGGAGAAATTTGCACATCTGCACTGCAGGCATACGTGAGAATGTTTACATAGCTGCATTGTTTGGAATAGCAAAAAACTAGAAACAAACCAGAGAATGGACTCTAAGTATAGACATCAACCTGGATGAATCTAAGACACTGTATTGAAGGCAAAAAACAGTATCAGAATATCTCCTACCATGCAATACAATTTTTATAAAGATCCCAAAACAGCAAAATTGAACAATGTTTGTTTACATGCACATATAGTTGAAATACATACATAGCTGAGTACAATGTAGAAAAGCAAGGGAATACAGAAACAAGCCTTGGGGGTAACCACATAAGAATATGCATGGGGTGCTATTGTATTGGGACTAGTCTTTTCCAAACTCAATGGTAGCTTTACCCTGTTTGTTCACTGTTACGTTGAATAACTACATTTATGTTACATATTTCATGGTCTGAGAATTAGTCTTCCTCTAGTTTCCAAAAGAACACTGTACCCTTCACAGCACTCCAGGGGGAGGAGAGCCTCATGATTTAATATTGTCCTAGTCTTAAAACCTGTGTTCTCTAACATAGATCTTGTTCATTTTGGTTATTTAAGATTTGCTTTTTTTTTTCAAGTGTATTTATTTTGAGGGAGAGAGAGAGAGAGAGAGAGAGAGAGAGAGAGAGAGAGAGAGAATTCCAAGCATGCTCCATGCTCCATACTGTCAGCATAGATCCCAACATGGGGCTCAATCTCATAAACCATGAGATCATGACCCAAGCCAAAATCAAGAGTCAGATGCTTAACCGACTGAGCACCCAGGTACCCCATGATTTGCTTGTTAAACAGACTAATAATGAGAAAAGTGAAAGTAGCAAGAAAATTCCATTGGGAGATCATTTCTAAATAAAGGAAATTTACCCACACTGTTTTATTATAATTCCTAGTTTTGGTGGAGTATTTTTCTGCATTCTATAAGAGAAAATAATAGATTATAAAGCACTTAGCCATAACTATAAAGAGGTGATAAATGTTAGAACATAACTTTTAAAATTTTATGTTAAAAAATAGCATTGAGGGGCGCCTGGGTGGCTCAGTCATTTAAGTGGCCAACTTTGGCTCAAGTCATGATCTCGTGGTTTATGAGTTTGGGCCCCACGTTGGGCTCTGCACTGACAGATCAGAGCCTGGAGGCTGTTTCACATTCTGTGTTTCTCTCGCTGTCCCTCCCCCACTCACACTCTCTCTCAAAAATAAATTTTAAAAATTAAAAAAAAATTAAAATATAGCATTGCTGTGTCCTAAGAGACAATAAAAGGAAAAAGATTTCATTCTGTGTTTAAAAATGACACAGAATGGCTAGTTTTTTCTCTAAAATTCACTTAGGAAGAATTAATTGAAGTTCAGCTTATCCAATATGTTTGTTCCTAGACTTGTTCCTGTTGGCTTGAAATCTTCCTTTTTTGGCAGTGAAACATTAAGAATGTTAAATTTGGTCAGTGCTTTGGATTATATCTCAGGAACACGGCAGACAACAGTACAGACTTACTTTACACAAGCAAGACAAGGGTGGATTCACTCAAAGAAGCCCAGCTTTCAGTATATAATTCCTAGCACATAGCTCATGAGGAGAAGGGTTGGGGGTTGGATCTGATAATATACATGATTTTACAGAAAAGAAAAGAACAAAAAGAACAAAATTCAAAATTGTGAGGAAATAAGAATGAAAACATCTAGGCTACATTGAAAGATGAATTTATAATGGAAAATGTGCATCATTGAGAGGGTAGAAAATAGTTCCTTTCTTGCCACACAGAGTCAGCCAGATGTGAACTGCTAGGTTTAGCAAAACTCTTGGAGAAAACCAGATGTAAAACTGTGTCTTCCTCCTTAATTTTAACAACTCCATCATCATCTAAAGTCTTTTTAATGCAGTATATCTCTGCTATATATAACCAGGATCTTATCATTTTCTTCTGGAACAGAGAAACATTACGTTATAGTCATCATTAAAAAGCAGGGATTTTGGACTGAAACTTCCATTGGACTTTTTGCTCCACCCATTACTACCTATGCAATCAAGTACAAGTAACTCAACCTCTTTAAGCCTCCCTCTTATCATCTGTAAAATGGCACAGAGAAAACAGTTAAGCAGTGTTATAATATAATATTGTTATAATATTGCATTAACATTACCATCTCATCTGAAATTTTAGTAAATCTGTTAACAACAAAAAAGCTCCACAGTTCCTTGTATAGTTAAAAAATCATAGTAAGCAATTAAATTTAATTATTGATCATGATTCAGCAACCATTTTTGGTTATTTACTGTAAGTCAGGCACTACACATGAATCAAATCTGGTAATCTGCTAGGTTTCCTATATAGTTCAAGTATAAGTCAATATCAAGTATTTAGTGCTGAGTTTTGATAACCTAAACTAATGTATTTTCAATAGAAATGAAATTTTCTTAAGGGGAATTTCATAATTTGCTATGGAAAAGGTTAAAAGAAAAGCTAGAAGTGCCATGTCTGTATACCAGTCCATGATTCATCTCTGAGTCATTAAGTAATATATCAATCTTAAATATCAAAAACTTCACCATTAGAGAGGTTTCCTTCCGTTTTCGTAATTGGTAGGAATAGACATTTGGGAATGTTTTAAAGAAGTTCTTCACTTCTTTCTCATCTCTTGCACAATGGCAATTAAACTCCTTAATATGGCATACATGGTTTTTGTGTAATCATTTCTTTGACAATCACTGCAAGAGAGCTCTAACATTCCAAATCCAAACTGAACTCACGGTGCTTTTGCAGTCTTGATGTGTTTACTTCCCCATGATATTCACTCTGTTTGAATTGCATCTGGGTTTAACTATAGGTTTGTGAGCTCTTAGATTTTATATTGCTAACTCTGTGGTGTTGTTTTGTCTTGCAATTCCACAGCCACAATATCATACTCTCTTTATCTTCTCCACTGTTTTTGTATTCTGTGTATTGTTACAATGATCATCAATGTTAAAATTATTTATCTTGATATTTCTCCAGCTAACCAACCCTATCTAAAAAGCTGATTAAATTTCCCATTCATATTTATATATTCAGACTTTATCTCAGTCTCTTGCGTATAGGAGGTGCACAATAAATATTAATGAAACCAAATTAGAGTAGTGTTTAGAGATCCTTAAAGTTAAATAAATTTAAAATTTGCTTAAAAGGCAGTATTTCATGACCATTTGATTGATGATTAATTAATTACTTCATTAATTGACTTAACAAATATTTAGTGAGCATTTATTTGTCAAGCATTCTGACATTTGTAAGGCAGATGAGTCCTTGTTCTCATGGAGTTTACATTGTAATGTAAACAAATAAATAAACATATCAGGTAATTCCATATGGTGAAAAGGAGTAAGAAAAAGATAAACAGGGCTGGGGGTAGGAGATGACAGCATTATATAAGGTGGTGGGGAAGACCTCTGAGGAAGAGATATTTTGGCTAAGACCTTTGTGTTGAAAAATAGTGAAAGTAAGAAACAGCAGACTTCAAATCAGAGAAAACAGCAGAGGAGAGGTCCTGAAGCAGAACTAAGCTTGGAATTGAACAAACAGACAAAAACCAGTGGTGCTAGATTTTAGGGTACAAAAAAAAACAAAGACTAAGAAACGAAGTCAAAGAAGTCAGTAGAAGTAGATCATGAAGAATCCTTTGTCCATATCAGAGCTTGGATTTTATCCTAAGTGCAGGGGAAATTCCCTTCAGGTTTTAAAGGAACAACCTAATATAATTTAAGTCATTGAAAGATATATTTGGTTGCTGTGTAAAGAAAAGATTATAGGAAGGCAAGGATGGAGGGAGGACAAAATAAGAAATCAAGAAAAGAAGCTAGTTCAGGAGAGGAGCCCTGGAGATACCAAAGGTGCAGAAATATGTGATATACCTGAGCAGGTGATGGATCAGATGTGGGGGGTGAAAGAACAAGAAGAATCAAGACTGGTTTGGGGCTTGAACAACTAGGTGGATGGTAATAGCATTAACCAAGATGGAGAACACTGGAAGAATAGCCCCAAATGGCAAATCAAAGCTTCTGTTTTTGATGTATTAAACTTGGGACTTTTGTTAACCAGAGAAGTCAAACAGAGTTCAAATGCAGAAACCAATCCACTAAATACTTGTTTGGGAGTTACATTTTATAGATGTCTTTTAAAGGCAAAGGATTAGATGAAATTGTGTGGGTAATATCCTTTGGAGTATCCGGTGCTTTGGAATCTTAGAATCTGTGCTTATTTTATTAGTAAGTTAGCAAATTATTCCATAATTCAGCAATATTTATTGAATGCTTACCATATGCCAGATCCTGGTGAAATAACCATGAACATGAGAAAGTCCTCTATCCACAAAGAGCTTCAATTATCTTGAGGAAGCTATGAAACAAATAAATGAATAAATACAAAAAATAATGCCTGTATGCTCAAGACAAGTGAGAAGAAGGGCGAGAGAGTGCCACAGGGAGCCTTTTAGATGATGGTCAGGAAAGTCCTTGCTGGAGAGGGGAAATTTCTGGTGTACAGAGACGTAGATCACAGATATTTCTAATAGAATGCATTTATCTTTAGTACCAGATCCTTTAACTACTCAGCTAAAGAGAATTTCATGCTTATACTTCAGATCATTCCCAAAAAGTTGGTATTACCTGAAGTTATCAGTGGCTTATTTGACATATTTTGCCTTAATATGAGGTCAATTCATCAGTAGATTTTGATAAAGACTAAAACCAGTAGCAGGTAATTCTACACATATATTAATTCAGGTCCACCCTGTAAAATAACTAGTAACCCTTTATTAACTAATGACCTTTCCTTCTTATGAAATTTTATTTTACCAATACTAGCCATTTTAACTTACAGGGTCCTTATTTATATGCATTTATAAGCTTTCTTCTTAGATTATGATCTTCACAAAATGATAATCCATGTCTGAGCCGTGTCTGTGTCCCTAAGACATCTAAAATAGCACCTAGCATGTAGTAGATACTCAATACATGAAATAATTGTATAAATTATGAAAAGCCTTTTAAGTGGTAGATTATATTTTAATTTTGTTTTTAATTCTGTTAAGCACAGATAGTTATAAGGAGGGTCACCATTGTTTCAAAAGTTGATTTTTTTATACAACTTTTAATCTACCTGTAATCTTTCATTGATAATACTATCAACCATCAATAACAGAAAAAGTATTCCAACAAAAGCTTTTAAGTGAGAAATCTTGAGGAATTGGGGGAGGTGGGAGTTCAACTTATATAAGACCCACCTAGAGAGCTTTCCTCAGATTTTCCAAACTCCTCCTCTCTCCTTTCCTACCAGATGCATATTAATATATGCACATGGAAAGAGCTACACCTCAACTGCATTGAATTTCTTTAGTTTCCTGAGCCACTGTTGATAGAAATACTCCCTATCATTCAAGTGAAGAAAGAATGTTGAGAGACTTTATTGTAAATTATGATCAAACAGCTGATTTATTTTTGCAGAGTTATCATTAGTTCCAGGTGGCAGTTTAAAAAACAGTAGTACTATGACAAATAAGCTGAATGAATTTTAGAAAACTATCACTGCCAAAGAAGAATGTCTTAGAGCATAGTAATCGGTCAAGTGCTTTTTTACCATGTTCTCTTGGTAACTTCAATGTTATCTTCACAAGATAAACCATTCCTTGAGCAATAAACATTATCTGTTACAATTAAAAGCTGATAAATTGGGAGCCAAGAGAGTGTAGCCAACTGTAAATATGAAGACAGCCACACTATTTGCATTCTCTATTTCTCGTAAAGATTCACTGGCTGCCCACACATCTGACATGATTGGAACACACGAACAGTGTTTTGAAAATTGCAGTGTATTAAGCCTATGAAATAATGTGGAAGTAAAACCAAAAATTTTGTCCCTTTTGAAAAAGTTATGTTTGTTCACAGCTTGTCTCCAATGTTTTTTTCCCTTTTCCAGATTCTATGGTTAATAGTGCACTTGTTTGTGCAAACTTTTTCCTTTTCATGGTCTGATTGACATGACTTCCCCATGTTCACTGGGGCATAGTATTGCAAATGAAAACAATAGCGGTACCTTGTCAAAATGGCATATTGTATTAAAGATCATTGTTTTCCAGTACTTCAGAAACCTAAAAGGTACTGAATGTTAAATAAGGTTTGTTGTTAACAATTCAGTGATATTTTGTATTGCTTGTAACACCGGGGACTTGACCTAAAATTTTACTCGCATAAGTATCTTTGCCAAGTTTTGTTGCTTTTCCATAACCTCTTTGTCTCATTTTCCATATTGCCCTTCTGAACACCTCCAAATGAGGTCAGCTCCACTCTGACCTGATCCATTCTTAAATGTCAGCCAAAATGCTTTACCAAATTAGTTTTTCCCATATGGATATTACACCTATTGCAATGCAAGGAGTCATAACCAAGGTCTAGGTCGAAAGTAGGCTCTGAGAAAGATATTTACACTCAATACTTAATAACAAGTTGATCAAAGATTTTTCTATTTGTTCCCTTTCACATTTCACATTAGTTTATTTTTCTCCAGATATCCACAGCAGTTTCCCATATGAATAGTTGACAGCAATATAAGCCTTATGTTTTATTTTGCATCCTTTAAAAGTTAGACTGTTATTTTTTGTTATACCATTTAAATACTTGGGGGATTGTTCAACAATATATTAGAATGATTTAAAAACTGAAATAACTTTATATCATCTTAAAGCCTTAGGCTGAGAGAGGAGTATTAATTGCTATGCTGTGTTTAGAGCTGACCTCCTCTCCCTCACAATTTATTAAAATGATAGAACTACTGTTGTTCCTTTCTCTAAAATGGAGATAAATCTTGATAAGGGAGAGAGGTTCATATCCTAACCCAGAGTAACCAGAATTATTTTAGCAGATGGCCCAATAATTAGATTTGTAAAATTCAAATATTAAACTACTGCTTTCTTATTGCGTTCATAGGGTAGTGCTCATTTGACTTTCCTAGGCTCACTGTTGATAGAAATCTCTTCTCTTAAGAAATAGAAGGTGATGCTACTGAAATAACTTTATACCAGACTTTATAGTTAAATCACTGAGTTTCCGGGGAATAAATGTTTCTTGCAAGTGAAGATATTTACAGATGGGCACCTTGGATACTCCTCTAAGCTGCTGACTTTAAAGCAGTGGAAACTAAAACTCAGACTATTTTAAAAACACTTATTTTGGAGGCACCTGGGTGGCTCAGTTGAGTGTCCGACTTCAGCTCAGGTCATGATCTCATTCATGGTTTGTGAGTTCAAGTCCTGCATCGGGCTCACTGATGTCAGAACAGTCTGCTTCAGATCCTCTCTCTCCCTCTGTCTATCTCAAAAATAAATAAACATTTAAATATATATATTTATACTGAGGGATTGGTTTCCAATTATTTTTATCAACTAGAGTTGTCTCCTTTCTTGGAGATACCATCTATATTTGTTCCTACTTTGCTACACCATAGATACTAATCAATTGCAGAATGGATTATAGAAGGATTATTCTTTTGGCTATATTGAGATATAAGTCATAAAACATGAAATCCACTCCTTTAAAGCATACAGTCCAGCAAATTTTACTCTTTTACAATGCTGTGCAACCATCACCAGTTTCTAATTCCAGAACATTATCATAGCCCCCTCCACACACACACACACACCACCCCGCAAACAAATCCTGAACCCATTACAAGCCATTTCTCATTCCATCCACTCCTCTGTCCTGGAAATCACTAATCTACTTCGTCTATGAGTTTGACTATTGTAGACATCCCATATAAATGAAGTCATATGATATATGGCTTTTTGTGACCACTTCTTTCATTCAGCTTTTTCCATTTAAAATGTTTTCAAGATTCATCCATGTTGTAGCACATATCAGTACTTCAATCTCTCTTATAGTTGAAATGTATCCCATTATTTTGATACACCCTACTTTGTTTATACGTTCATCAGTTGATGATCATTTGGGTCTTCTCCAATTTTTGGCTATTAATGAGTAATAGTGCTATGAACATTCACATGCAAGTTTTTTGTGTGGATGTATGTCTTCTATTCTCTTGGGTAGATATCTAGAAATGAATAGATCTATTATTCTTATACACCAGTTTTAAACAGAAAACTAAACAAATTATCTTTCAACATTTATATCATTATTGGAAGAGTATAATTAACTCACCATTTCATTAGAGAGGCAATAGCTCCTTGGGTCACTTTTTCAGGATTTGTGAATAAGCCCCTGAAAAATTTATTTCCAATCTGTTTTGCCTGTACAGACAGAAAATAATTTGATACTAGAGAAGTGTGTGATTGTATGTCTGTTTGTAGATTTTTCCTTTTAGCCCTTTCTATCACCTCATGTGTATATTATTTTATTTTTCCATGAGCTGTAGTAACTACTAAACCAAAAAGAAAATATTCAAAGACCAAGTGTAAGAGAAGAAAGTTGCCTGAAAATCTGTGTCTCTTACATGGGAATATAAAAACCACCCATAGAAATAGTAATTCAAAGACAACATTAGATTGCTATGTATTAAACTATTTTCTTTATATTATAGATTTTAGTCATTAAAACAAAATTGGAAAAGCACTTAAGAAGGGTGAATAATAAATTATCTTTCCTTAATAACAGTACATAAAAATATAATAAACTAATGTTTTCAAATAATATTTAATAACATATGCAAATGCATACAATATGATATTGAATATAATAGAACACCACACTCTATAAAAACAAATTTCATAACAGCATTTTCCCAATTTTATGAAATATATGTATATATCCAAACAACAAAAATATTTCAAAATGCTAAGTGGTTATCCTTAGTAGCTTTTACATTCTCTAATACGCTTTACTTAGTTTTCTAAATTTTATACAATTATTATGAATCACAGATATAATTAGAAAAAAGCAACTATAATTTAAATTGTTCCTTTTTTGCTTGTTATCAGAAGAACCAGTGAACTTAACAAAACCTGTGTCATTTTCAAGAAAATATCAACTGACTCTAGCATTCAGATGTATACAGGTAACAGATTTACCAAGGGTTGTTTTGGATATTAATGACATAAAATAGGGACATCCAACTGTGTAGGAACGGATGGAATGCTATATTCCAAATCCAGAGCCTCTGATTGCTAAAATATATCAGCTGATGATTCTCAACCAGACTTTTGGTTATCACAGCTTGGGGGACTAGGAGTTGCAAATGGCTTCTAGTGGTCAGGGACCAGGAATACAGCTCATTATTCTATGATGCATAGGATAGTTCCCTATAGTAAAGAGTTATTGAGCTCAAAATTTACAAGGTTGAGAAACCCTAATATAGATAATCCATATATTTAACAATCAATCATTTCATTAACTTAGATGCCTTAAATGGGCAGATCATTTAATATTGAAAAGCTTTCCTTAGACTCAGAGTTTAAAAATGTAGTCTAAAATCTAAAGTTGATACTTATGTATAAGTTCATATTATAAATTTTGCAGTTAAGTAAGCACATATTACTAAGATTAGAGCTAGTATTATTTAAAGTTTCTATGATGAAAAAAATGGACTCAAGAATTTGGCACTCAATATTGTTTAATGAAAAATTTATTCTGAAATAAATTACTTCTGAAAAATAACATTTCTGAACTTAGTTTCTTATTGATACTATAAGAATATAGGATTTTCTATTAAGGTAATGGCATAAATCTGATTTATTACATATCTAGTAGAGATTTTATATGGAAATTATATTCACAGAGCTATTCTGATATATTGTTTAATGAAAAACATGGCTATATCTTCAAGGCTCTTTGATGTGTTAAAAAATGACATAAACTGACTACTAGCAAAGTATATAAAAACTTATTTTCAGGAAAGACTTAAGCACTATGGAATTATGACTAAAAGTTGTTTGCTGTATGGAATTAAGATGACTGAATAAAAAATAACACGCCATGAGAATTTGATGTGAACCATAACTAGAACATTGAAACTTATTGAACTTGAGTTGGAGGAGTAAATTATTCTTATTTGATAGTGAGTCTCTACAAAGAATGGACTTGGCTTAATTCTTTAGCCTCATGTTAGACAACAGTTCCCTTCACTCTCTGAGTTTCCACATGCTTCTTCTCTCAGGTGGGGAAGCGGTGACCTCCCTAAAGCACACCAGGTCTTTCCCACAATGGGGCCTTTTCTCATGCTGTGTGCTCTTTTCGTGGCCATATTGTGCTCATCCCGTTTAAAAAAACAACTCCCATCTCTGTCACCTCTCTATACAGATTACCCTCTGTTATTCTCCTCTTGGTGTAATTGTTTCTTTTTCATAATGCTTGCAATTTTGTGATGATGTATTACTTGTTTGTCTAGTTTATTGTCTGTCTCTGACACTCTGACACCTGAGGAGGGAGTTTTGTCTATTCTGCTCACTGTGGTTCACCTACTGTGCAGAAGAGGGTGACCCAGTGAGAATGACTGAATAATTTTGGAAAAGAGAGTCAAACAATATTTTTAAGCATCTATCATGTGCCGTGTGTTCAGCTGTGTGCTGATGCTTTATTAGTTAAAGAGAGAACGACTAGTCTTTTCCTCCATGAGACTGAGAGTGTAATGGGTGAAATGGTTAGGAATTCTGCTATAGGTGAGGTATAGGGTCTGGAGAAATACATAGGAGGGGTTACTAGGGTGGTCAGAGAAAAATTCCTGAGAAACTAATGTCTATGCTTTAACTCAAAGGATGAATAGAAGTTTGCCGAATAAAGAATGGGTGAAGAATGTTCCAGGCAGAGTGAATTTTTCAAGATAGCCATTTGGACTAGGTGCATGGAATTGCCATGCATTCTCATGGGGAATACAGGAAATATAGGTGCATATTCTGGGCATGTCTATGTTTAGTTTGTGGAATTTAAATTTGGACATTAAGATAGTGATATTCATTTGGAAGTTAAATGGTCCCTTGACAAAGGAGAGAAGTCTATACTGGGTATGTGGGGTTGATGAGTGTCAAAGTACAGAGATGGGAATTACAAGCATGAGCAAGGATGAGATCTCTCTGAGACAGCAGGCTGACTGAGAGAAAATAGGGGCAAGCCATGGAAGAGGTACCAGCAAGGACGAGGTAAAAGGAAACCAAGAGAGAAAAGCATTACTAAAGCTGAGGTTGAGGACAGTTTGCAGGGCCAGTGAGTGGTGAGCCATGCCAGCCACCTAGGGCTAGAGGCCACATGCCTGAGAGACATTGCTAATGACAGTGTTGATTGTACGCTTACAAGTCAATATGATCATTAAGAAGACAATTTCATTTTGACAGTGGAGGCAGAATTTCAGATGTAATGGTAGGTTGAACGATGAAGCAATATGAAACTAGAGGCAGTGAGCATAGGTAATTTCTTCAAAGGTTGGTTGTGAGGGAAACTGAGGGGAGAAATCAGTTATGTAGGGTGATACAGGATTATTTTCAAATTGGAGGAAAAATTATGCCTTGTCTTAGAGGCAGAGCCAGTGAAAATGGAGAAGTTAAAAATGTAGGGGGAATGGAGAGCATAATGAATGCAGTGAGGTCTGAAAGGATATCATTCAGTGCTTGACAAATTTCATAATGTATTCACATAGGTTAATTTGTTAAATGCTTACAATAACATTTTCACATAGATCTTTTTTTTTTTTTTCTGCACAAATGTTAAAAATGAGATTCAGAAAATTTTAGTAATTTGCCCAAGGGCACACAGCTAATAAATGTTAAAAGTGAGATTTGAAATCTTGTAGGTCTGTTTCTAAATCTCATGTTTTTTTACCACTAGATGATACAGACAAGTGAACTGCTCCTCAAGCCTCTGTTCTCTGATGTTGGTAACATTTACAAATTAGAGAACACTGAAGTCCAGAAGAGAAACTGTCTTGGCTTATTTTAAGATACAGATTTCACTATTTGCTCCTAAAGAATAAACTAGACATTAAGAGCTGAAGAAATTTCTCTAAAGATTGTATCATGCTGTTGGCTCTACTCAAAGTGGGTCAGCAGACTGACAGTGTCAGTGTCACCTGGTAGCTTGTTAGGAATGCACATTCATAGGCCCACTTCAGACTTGCTGAATCAGAATCCCTGAGAGTGGGATCAAAGAATCTGGATTTTAACCGGCACTCTAGGTGTCTCTGATATACAGTAAAGTTTGAGGAGCAGTACATGGCTTCATCATACACAGCTTACAGCAGAAGAACGTTCATTTGAAAGCACTTCGTTTAGAAAAGCAATTATAGGGGCGCCTGGGTGGCGCAGCTGGTTAAGCATCCGACTTCAGCCAGGTCACGATCTCGCGGTCCGTGAGTTCAAGCCCCGCGTCAGGCTCTGGGCTGATGGCTCAGAGCCTGGAGCCTGTTTCCGATTCTGTGTCTTCCTCTCTCTCTGCCCCTCCCCCGTTCATGCTCTGTCTCTCTCTGTCCCAAAAATAAATAAACGTTGAAAAAAAAAATTAATAAGAAAAGCAATTATATACTTAAGATTTAACTGAATGAAATTCAAACAAAACTAACATATGTAGGAGCATCAGTACAACCAGAATATTATATGTTGAAAGGTATCCTGGACTAATTTATATTAGACAATTCCCACGTGGTAAACATTAGGGGACCAATTTGAATTGATATGTACACTTAAAATGTTATGAACACCTAAAGTATTAAAAAAAATAGATGGCATTGCAACTTAAAGTCACTAATTAAACTTCTGAGAAACCATCAGTTTATTCTGGAATTGAAAGACAGTAGCTGGCATATAAAAATTATAGCAGCAATAAAAGAAAGGTGCCCCGATGTTCAGAGTTAGTGACATCTTGGTAGTTATGGCATAAACTAGTTAAAGTGCTGTAAAGTTTCTGAGAGTAGACTGGACTCTCTAGAGTATTTTTGTCTTTTCCATGTTCTTTGTCAGTAAGCAGACAATAGGTCTGTAGATTTAAGTTGACTATGAACTATATTATAGCATTACACTCTTAATTATTTGGCCATTCTGAGAAAATGAATGTCTGTACAACACAGTTATTATATTTAGCATTACCAAGATTTTAAAGGAAACACAATTCAACTGAAGTCAAATGCACTAAAATAGCTGTGCCAACACGCATGTTTTCAATAAGTCATGTTAGACATGTCCCTCCAGCTATTCTACATTTATTTTAATCATTTTCATTTAAACTTTAAAGTCCTTTATAATGTTGTACTCTGCCCCAAATGCATATCATTTTTCTAGCCTCCACCTTTGCTTTCTTTTTTTTATGCTTCTATTTTCATCACTTCTTTCCATCCTCTCCTCCCACTCTGTCACTTTTTCATCTCCTATTCTACATTATTCCCTTTTCCTCCTTTAGTTTCTTTTCCAATTTTGTCCAAAAGAAATCTCAGATGAATTTTTAAGGTATATAACCATAAGACAAGAGGTGCTAATAATATGGTTGCAACCATAAATATTAGAAAACTGGGTCCCTCGGTGGCTCAGTTGATTAAGCATCTGATTCTAGATGCTTATATATTACATATAATAATATATATTATGTTATATATATTATATTATATATAATTTTAAAAGAAAACAACATAGCATTTATATAAATATTATAACATCTTAGAATCTGCTTCTCATATAAAAAGTGCTTCTCATATATAAAGTTATTCTATTTGTATTGTGATTCTGATTACTACTTTTTATCATTTTATTTCTAGTCTTTCTGGAGTAACACTTTTAAAAGAAAAAACAGCCATTATTCAATACATCTTGGGGTATTCATGAACTACATCAGAAAAAAATATATTTGTACATTTAAATATAGGTGACCAACATTTGGAAATGAGCAGTTTCCATAAATATATCACTAAGATAGGTTTCATAATTTAGGAATTAGACACACACACATACATATATAATATTTTTATTTTTATAAAAAATTTAGTCATACTATTTTGGAAAGAAAAAATGGAAGAAGAAAATAAATGACTTGCTGAATTTGAGTAAGCAGCTAATATTATAGGTGCAGGATCAACTACCCTGTATCACCAACATTCAGCCTCCAGTTAACCTGACCTTGATTAAATGATTCTATAAGGAACAGTGGTAACTATCAAATATATGCAATGTTGAAGTTTTTGAAATTTATAAGTGCTTCTTAGGATTTATACACATAAAGAAATGTCATCCCCAAGTGGATAACTCAACAGGTTATTGAAGATAAAGGTGGACATGTCAATTTAATTGACTAGATCCACCACAGATTATTATTTCAAACAAGTTCTTATAGCAAGTGTTACCCGTTCATAATTCAAAGGTTAAGTTTCAGGAAAAATGGATGCTATGAAGATCCATGAGGAGGGTCAACCTACAATGTCAAGGAAACCAAAGTTATGTAGCAGGGAAATTATTTAAAAAAAAAAAAAGAATGTGTGTGCCCAGCTGAAAGCCTGCAATTCTAAAGTAGTTGTTTTTGTTTTTGTTTTGGTATTTGTTTTTACAGTGGCTATTTTTGAGATGGTGAGTTCTTATTTAGGTGATATCTCCAAAAGCCACTTTATTAGTGAAGCACTTTAAATGGAACGTATTTTAGATTTCAGAGAAAATGGAATGGTAATTCTTGTAAGAAAAATCAAGGCAGTAATAGCATAAAATGAAGGATTTTTAAAATCATAAAATTTAGTCTACAAGATTGGCTAGAATTTCTTTTGTAATTTGAATTCATTATAATGCTTAAGTTAAAAACATATTTTAATTTAAAATATAATCCAACATGCCCCCAAAGCTAAAGAAACGTTTAATTGTGAAGAACACAAGAACAAATAATCCAATTAAAAGAACACAAACAAATAATCCAATTAAAAATGGGCAGAGGACCTGAATAGACATTTTTCCAAAGACATACATGGCCAACAGACACATGAAAAGATGTTCAATATCACTAATCATCAGAGAAATGCAAATTAAAACTTCACTGAGACATTACACCTGTCAGATGGCTAAAATCAAAACCACTAGAAATAACAAGTGTTGACAAGTATGTGAAGAAATAGGTATTCTTATACATTGTTGGTGGGAATGAAAATTAGTACAGCCAACTGTGGAAAACAGTATGGAGGCTCCTCAAAATATTTTTAATAGAATTACCACATGATCCAGTAATTTTACTACTGGATATT